>NW_006787698.1:580899-614262 GCF_000442215.2 Lipotes vexillifer | reverse complement strand
CCAGTACGCGGGCCTCTCACTGTTGTGGCCTCTCCCGTTGCGGAGCACAGGCTCCAGACGCGCAGGCTCAGCGGCCACGGCTCACGGGCCCAGCCGCTCCGCGGCATGTGGGATCCTCCCAGACCGGGGCACGAACCCGTGTCCCCTGCATCGGCAGGCGGACTCCCAACCACTGCGCCACCAGGGAAGCCCTGGATGACATTTTAACCCAGAGTCTCTGAATGGCCCACGTCCAGGGCACTGTCTGCAGGATGCTAAGTTGGGGGAAAAAATGGGCAGTGGTGCGCTGGTACGGACTTCACAACTGGCTCTGGCGTGGGGAACTGGTTAGCAGCATCTGCCGATTTCCATGGTGTAAACACTCCGTGGTGGCCAATTTTAAGCCATAGATATGATGCTGCTGGGTGCAAAACTGGGAAGAGATGCACGAGGCACCAGTTCTCACTAGCTGCCAGGGTGGGCTGGCTTCAGTCCTCACCAAGCAGCATCTGCCGATTTCCATGGTGTAAACACTCCGTGGTGGCCAATTTTAAGCCATAGATATGATGCTGCTGGGTGCAAAACTGGGAAGAGATGCACGAGGCACCAGTTCTCCCTAGCTGCCAGGGTGGGCTGGCTTCAGTCCTCACCATCAGGGCTTTTTTTTTTTTTGGTCACGCCGAGAGGCACGTGGGATCTTAGTTTCCCGACCAAGGTTCGATCCCGCGCCCCTTGCGGTGGAAGCGAGGAGTCTTAACCACCGGACCGCCAGGGGAGTCCCTGTCAGGGCTTTGGGATCAGACCCACCCAGGTCCTGTCTTTGCAGCCATGGAGCTGTAATATAAGACCCCCAAGCCCTCATCAGAAGCCCTGGTTGGACCCTGGTTCACCTCATTGTGCTGTCCCTAAGCCAGGAAATCACCGTAGGGAAGCGAATCCCCAAAGTGGGGGCGTTTCATCCCCTAAACTCTGACAGTGAAAAACACAAAGCCTCATTACCAAATGCCAGATGACAGTCTGTCTGTGTGTGTCTGTGTGTGAGAGAAGGGCTAACATCTGTGACCCCGGGAAGGGTGGGAGACCAGAGATGGGGACTGACCAAGCTGTGAAGCAGTCTGGCGGGGGCACAGGACCTTCAACTAGAAAATGCTGCAGCAGGAGATCACACAAGCTGGGATCTGGCAACCCTGAAAGAACATGAGCTTTGGAATCAGACTTGCTGGTTACATGACCGTATCAGCTTGCCACCGCTGCTTCACAAATTATCCCCAAACTGAGTGTATGAAACAAGGAACATTTATCATCTCGCAGTTTCTGAGTCAAGAGTCCAGGACTGGCTAGGTTGCATGCTTCTGCAGCCCCCTCCTCAGATGCTGGCAGAGAGAAGGTACCCGCAAGCCAGATCAGCAGGTTCCTTTCATGGGTTCCAGACGGTTCTGTGGCGGGGATGGAGCCAACCACTGGTGGGTGGGCTCACCCACATGCCCAGAGCATCTCGGGATGTCAGCCGCGACGACCTCGAAGGCCTGACAGAAGCTGCTCCGGGGATGTCGCCACGTGAGCTGGGGACCCCGAGCTCCGGAGGGGGGATGGTGGGGGACGGGAGAGAAACTGAGTCCCTCAGCTGAAGCCCTTGCTGACCCCGCCAGCCTTGGAGGTCATTTGTGCTTGTCCGGTGGTGACTCTGGTTGGTCCCAGGGCCTCCTGCCCCGACCACAGGCTGGAGCTCACTGTGTGATCTTGACCTGGGGAAGGGCCTGGGGGCAGGGCTCAGTTGCTGCCGCTGCTGTCCTCACTGTCGGAATACACACCCAGCTGGCTCAGGGAGGAGGTGCCAGACGTCTGGGGCGCAGGGCCAGCCACCTGCCCGTTCTTCATTACATCTGGGGGAGAGGCGAGAGCTAGCCCACCGTGCCTCCTCGTCCCGGCAGCCCCCCTCGGGACAGTTCCAGGTGGGCTGGGCCTGGCTGAAGCTGGGAGCGGGCTCGGTCTGGGGGAGAGGCGAGAGCTAGCCCACCGTGCCTCCTCGTCCCGGCAGCCCACCTCGGGACAGTTCCAGGTGGGCTGGGCCTGGCTGAAGCTGGGAGAGCGGGCTCGGCCATTCCTGCTTGTTTGCAGCCTTTGTGGAAAGTGCCTGGCAGACCCATCACGGTTTAAACCGCACACCCCTTGACCCAGCAGCTCCGCTTCTGAAAGCTGATCTAGGTGGGCAGAGGTGCCCGTGCCGGGGGTGCAACACAGAAAATGGAAACACTCCAAGTCCCAAGTGACAAAGAGGGGCAGACCCTGGCTCCACCACCCACCCTGGCTGTGTGGCTTTGCACAAACAGCTTCACCTCTCTGGGCCTCAGTCTCCTCATCTGATAAATGGGGTAATAACTGTTCTGATAACAATGGCTCGTGTATCCGCAAGGCTCGCTGGGTGCCAGGATCTACTGCAGGCACCCGACATGGAGCAGCTCATGGAACCAGCCCCCAAACCCTACGAGGCCCTACGAGGCTGGTCCTGTTGTCATGAGAATCTTCCAGGACAGGAAGCTGAGGACCAATCTCATCGGGCCGACCTCACCCTAATTCTCCATCTCCCGAGGGTCCGAGGAGCCACACACACAGAGCATCGGCGACACAACCACCGAGGTGCGGACAATTTGTCCTACACGCCTCTATCTGACTTGGGTTTTAAAAGCGAGCACTTGCTCCTCTTGTAATTACAAGAAAAAAAGGGAACTGCAGCCCTTCTCCCCTTACCCCTGGTCGGGGGCATACCTCACCCCGCACCGGAACAGCACCGGGGGTGCTGTTGCCACCTGGTGGCCGCCCTTGGCACTGCATGAAGCTAAGGGACTGCAGGAACCTACCTGGGGCGGGCAGGACTCCTCCTCGCTGGATGCTGCGGCCCAGGTCTGTTTTCTTCACCACAACCAGGCCAGACAGCTGGGGACTGCTGCCAAAGGTGCCCACACTGCGCTCCCAGCTCTCCGCCTTCCTCTTGGCTTTTGGGGCCTGCAGTTTGTGGCGGGGGTAGTGGGGGGCAGGCATGACTGGGGGGTCTGTCCCAGATCCTGCTCCTTTTCTGGCAGCCCGGTTCCTAGTACCCAGCTGAGCCAGGATCTCTACCATTCCCACTCCCCCTGCTGTGCTGACCAACTCTCTCCTGCTCGAAACTCCTCTGTGCCCCCCCACACCCTGCGCTTACACTTCCTAAATCACACTGTGACCACTCACCTCCATGCCTTTACCCATGCCATTCCCTCCACCTGGAATGCCCCCTTTGCTTCTAGTTCACTTGGTGAACTCCTACTCATCCTCCAATACCCATCTCAAGTATCTGCTCCCCTGGGAAGCCTTTCCTCACATTTCAAGCTCAAGTGTGTGCTGCATGTCTGTGCCCGCAGTGGCCTCCACTGCCTTATTAACTGCCTCCACAACCAAGCTGCGGGGTCCTGCCTTGTTCACTGCTGGGTCTGTAGTAGGTGCTCAATCAACATGTTTGAGGGAATGACAGAAGATGGGGGCACCCACTTTGGGGACCAGTTAGCGGGAGGCAGAGAGGGGCTCAGCCCCACCTCCAGCTCTTCAGTCGCACCAGAAGAGACCCCTTTTATCTGTTTGATGTTTAAATAGAGGAACTGGAAACCACTAGGTGCAGGAGGCCCTGTCGGAGCTGGGAGCTGAGGGTGCGGGGGGAGCATGACAGCAGGGGGCTGCCCGCACAGAGCTTACCATCTGGGGAGGAAGAGGGTGGATGAGCAAGTAGATGCTCAGGACACCATCGTCTTTTTCTTTTTTTGCTGCACGGCATGAGGGATCTTAGTTCCCCGACCAGGGATCAAACCTGTGCCCCCTGCATTGGGAATAGGAAGTCTTAACCACTGGACCGCCAGGGAAGTCCCCAGACACCACTGTCTTGATCAGTGATGTGAAAGAAAGAAGTTAGGGTGGTGTGACAGCGTCGGGGGGACAGCTACTGCTGATCGGGGGCCAGCAGAGCCGAGGTCAGAACGCAGTGCTGAAGTCAGCAAGAAGAGATGGGAAGCAGGACTGAGCCTGGCCCATCCGAGGGGACTGGCACAGTTGGGGCGGGGAGTGGGGGCAGGAGGAGGACACAGCGGCCTCACTGCATCCCCCGTGTGTGGTAATAGAGACAGAGGCCGTCCGCTGTGGGCACAGGGAGAGACCGGCAATCCTAGCCGAAACTTGCTTATCTGGCACCACTGAACTGACTGACGGAGATAGCTGCTATCCTTCACCTTTCGTCAAACGCCATTACATGTCCCCATTAAACTAAACCCAGGGAACAGAGGGGTGAAAGAGAGATGTTTCCGTAAAAGTTATGGTGAAGTCTGTGTAAAGCAAAATACAAGAAGTCCACCATCAAATTAGCTACGAGCAACGTAACTGTAAGAGACTGGCAGGTGGGCTTCCCTGGTGGCGCAGTGGTTAAGAATCCGCCTGCCAATGCAGGGGACATGGGTTCGAGCCCTGGTCCGGGAAGATCCCACATGCCGCAGAGCAGCTAAGCCCGTGTGCCACAACTACTGAGCCTGTGCTCTAGAGTCCGTGAGCCACAACTACTGAGCCTGTGTGCTGCAAATACTGAGCCTGTGTGCTGCAACTACTGAGCCTGCGAACCACAACTACTGAGCCTGCGTGCTGCAACTACTAAAGCCCACACGCCTAGAGCCCGTGCTCCGCAACAAGAGAAGCCACCGCAATGAGAAGCCTGGGCACCACGACGAAGAGTAGCCCCCGCTCGCTGCAACTAGAGAAAGCCCGCGCAGCAGCAGTGAAGACCCAACGCAGCCAAAACTAACTAACTAACTAACTAAATTTATTAAAAAAAAAAAAAAAAGACTGGGGGGAAATCATACAAGGCCAGACTGCTCTGAAAGTACCTTCTATCTCTTGTTCCACTTGAAAGAAAAAAGGAAGAGGAAACTTTAGACCATGAATTCTGAGGCTGGTTTATCCAAGAGAGACAGCGTGAGAACTCTGATCAGGGATACAGCCTCGAGGAAAACACCTTGGTTCTATGTCAAAACGTTAATGGGTGAGAGTGAGAGTACACTACCCCCAAACCCGCTCTCTTCAGACACTTACAGAATTCTCAGCTGGAACATGGCTGCCTCAGTGAAAGACTACATTTCCCAGCCTCCTTTGCAGCAGGATGTGGTCAGGTGGTTCAGTTCTGACCAATGGGGTGTGAGCAGAAGGATGTACTCAATCAAGGGTATAGTTACCCTCAATGTCCTCCTCCCTTGTCCCCACCTCTTTCCACTGGCTGGGATGCAGATGTGGCACTGAGCTGCCTTGCAATGAGGGCATCATCCTTGGGACGGCAGGACAATGAGGACCCGGACACCAGGGTCCACCTTCTCTGTTCTGCACAGCCCCGCACAACTGTTATTCGAGAGAAAAGTAACTTCCATGTAGTTGAAGTGGCTGTCACTTGGGTCCTGTCCAGTGGCTGGACTTGTATTTAACTAATGCAGACCAGGAACATGTTCTGAATTAAAATAATAAGTTTCTGGGGGTGTCTGTGCTATTTATGATTTCCCACTTTAACCCCCTCCTTCGATTAACAAACCAGAGTGGCCTTGACCACCTTGGATAAGATATCTGTGGCAGAAAATGCTAGCTCCCTCCCCAAATCCTCTTCTTTCTTTCTGCCAGCAAGGGCAGCTAGAGGAGGCAGCTCCCAGCCTCCCTTGCCGCAGGATGCGGCCATGTGACTACGCCCGGCCATTGGGACTCGAGGGGAATGGAGGTGGGCTGCATCTGAACCTGGGCCTCCAGGCGCTGGCTGGTGGTCCTCCACATGTGCTCCGCCTTCCTGCAAGTGGAACCCCAGGGTGCTCTGAGCCAGCTGTGACTGCGGAGTTGGCATCCATGTTCTAGGACGGGGCAGAAGTAGGAGATGGGAGGAGCCTGGATCCCTGAGTGACTGCATGGAGCACGGCTGCCTGGGAGTCCAGCCCAGGACTGTGAAGTGACTCAGAAATAAACGTCTGCCTGATGTCTGTAAGTGTGGGGAGTCTCCTTGTTTCTGCAGCTGAAGCAGGGGTGGAAAACTACAGTCCCGGAGGCCTGCCACCTGTTTTTGTAAATAAAGTTTTATCGGCACCCGGCCGTGCCCACTTATTCATGTACTATCTACAGCTGTTTAGTGCTATGGCGGTGGAGTTGATCACTTATGACCCAGACTGGCCTTTCAAGACAAAGTTAAGCCAACCTCTGGCTTACTCTGTCCCTGCTGCACCTGAGAGCATGTGGAGATGCGGGCAGGCCGCACTCACCTCGTCCAGGATGGCGGTGGGGTTGGGCAGGAGGGCCTGCTGGGGCTGGGTGGGAGCAGCATCCTCCTCTGAATCAGAGTCTTCCAGGAGTCTTCGTTTCCTAGATTCTTCCACTAAGGCCCTGCGGGAAGGAACGTGGGACTTGGGAACATGCTCTGTTGTGGGACAATGGCTGCCCGCCCCCCCCGCAACCCTGACTGAGGTGCACTGCCTGGCTGCCCTGTCCTAATCTCACTGAGTGGGGGATGGAGATGCACAAATAACTTAAAAAATAATTCTTTGTCCAGGGGCTTCCCTAGTGGCACAGCGGTTGGGAGTCTGCCTGCCAATGCAGGGGATGTGGGTTCGAGCCCTGGTCCAGGAAGATCCCACATGCTATAGAGCAACTAAGCCCGTGCGCCACAACTACTGAGCCTGTGCTCTAGAGCTCACGAGACACAACTGCTGAGCCTGTGTGCTGCAACTACTGAAGCCCACGTGCCTAGAGCCCATGCTCCACAAGAGAAGCCACTGCAATGAGAAGCCCGGGCACCACAACAAAGAGTAGCCCCTGCTTGCTGCAACTAGAGAAAGCCTGCGCGCAGCAACAAAGACCCGACCCAACACAGCCAAAAAAAAAAAAGTTCTTTGTCCACTGAGCCCAGTGGGGTGGTTAAGTGCCTGGAAGCCAGAACCATTCTGAGTTTGAACCCCAGCTGGGGGGCCTCAGTCAGGGCTGTGCTGGGAGCTCCTTGAACCTCAGTTCTCTTGACCACCATAACGACAGAGCTAAACTCAGAACAGTGCCTGGCACCGAGGAGGGGCTCGCTAAATGCAGACTCCTCTCACTGTTATTTATGGTATCACTGACCTGCCAACCCAACAGCAGCTAGTATGTGTCTGACCGTGCTCCAGACCATGGATGCAGAGGTCAGACCAAGTCCCTGTTCAGACTTTAGATGAGGGGAGATAGATAATAAATCAGGAAAGGGGCAAATCAGCAAGAAGGTTCCAGAGAGTGGGAGGTGTTGGGAAAAAGCATGAACACAGCAGGCCTGAGGCCAGATCCTCAGAAAGGTTGGCTCACCAGGCCAGCCCTTGGGGGGCATCTGGATCTGGACTTGGGGGCCCCCGCCCCGACACCGCGCAGACACGGGGTCCGCACAGGCACCTGCTCTCCTCCTGGGTCTGGGGTCTCGGCCGGGCCGGGCCGAGGTGCCTGCGTGGCCGGCCCCCAGAGAGAACCCCGGGCTGGGTCTCGTGGGCCTCCCCGGGGAGCGCCCCTCCCTCTGCTGTCACGTCTCATCTGGGGGGATTAAGCCTGCCCTGTGGGACTCCACCGGGAGAGGTCTCTGAAAGTCTGAGCCCAGTCCTCCAACTCTGCCCCACCTGCCTTTTCCTTCTGCTGATTTTTCCCTGTAACTTTTCACTGTAATTAACTCATCAAACCTGGGGGTGATCCTGGGGGCCCCGACACAGACGCCATGAGACAAAAAGCAAGATGGGGAGGGAGATGCGGGGAAGGCCTCCCTGAGACGGTGATGCACGAGGGAGCTGTGGAAAGGTCCAGAAGGGGGGATTCCAGGCAGAGGGAAGGACCCTATAGAGGCTGCGGGGGACGGGTGCCCTGGGACTCACGCCGCCTCCCGCTCGTCCTCCGCCTGCTCGTGCTTCCGCTGCTCCTCCTCCGACAGGCGGTGCTGCCGCAGCATGGCCTCGAAGTCCACGTGCGCCTGCCGCTGGTTCAGGTCCTTGAGCTCCTGCAGGTTCTCCAGAACCTCCATCTCCAGCTTGGAGTCCTTGGTTCTGTTCTCCAGCACCTGGCAGGTGTGCAGACGCAGGGCTGAGCGAGCTGGGATTCCACCCCTCCACGCGGCCTGCCTGGCCTCTGGGGTCACCATGGGCAAGGGGAGACCCCCCCGACCCTCGGGCCTCGATCCACAGCACCCGGTCCCACAGCTGTACTCATTTCACGGCTCGGAACACTGAGGCTCAGGGAGGGGAAGTGACTGCCCAAGACCATGCAGCTGGTCAACGGTGGAGCCAGGTGGCCTGGACTTCCAGCCTGGCTCCGTCACTAAGCAAAAGTAATAAAGATTTAAAAAAAAGACGATCTGAGCAACTGGTGTGTGCCAGGCTCCAGGCTAAGATGTTTCCAGACATAATCATGTTTAATCTTCGCAATAACCCCCACTTTACAAAGGAACTGAGGCTCAGAGAGGTGAGGGCAGCCCCACCAGGTCTCAGAGAGGTGGCTTTGGAGCTAGGCGGGGCTGGGAATGAATCCTGCCTTGGCTGCTTCCTGGCTATGTGACCCTGTTGAACTAACCCTCTGGGAAATGGCAGTTGTGGTGGTTTGAAAATACGTCCACAAATTCTTTCACGCTCCTCCCTTCCAGAGGTGGAGCCTAACTCCCCTCCCTGTGAGGGTGGGCTGTTGTAGTAACTCGCTTCTGATGAACACAACAGGACCAATGACGGTGTGTCCCTTCTGAGACAGGTCATAAAAGGCCCGGGGCTCCTCCTTGTTCTCTCTGGGACTCTCGCTGGGGGAGGGGGAGAAGGCCCCATGTTGTGAGGAGGCTCAAGCAGCGCTGTGGAGAGGCCCACGTGGACAGGACATGAAGCCTCCAGGGAAAGGCCACGTGAGGAGGCCACCCTGGAAGTGGCTCCTCCAGCCCCAGCTGAGCCATCAGATGAGGCAGCCGCAGCAGACAGCTTGACTGTGACCTTGGGAGGGATCCACAGAACCATCTAGCAAAGCTGCTCCTGGATTCCTGACCCTCAGAAACTGTGGGATAATAAATGCTGGAAGTTGCAAAGTTTTGAGTCGACTTGTTACACAAGGACAGCTAACCAGTACCAGGGTAATAACCCCGTGCTGGCCAGTGTAGCAGCACTAGAGCAGCACATGGACAGAGGAAGCTCCAGGAATACAGCAAACTGCCTCTAAGGCCTATTTCCCTCCCTGCTGCTCCGCACGGCTGCTGAAAACATCGGATCAGATCTGACATGGCTTGATCAGAAAACATAGCTGGCAGAGGTGTGAGGGTCCAGGGAGAGATGGGAATTATGGGGGTGGGAGGAGACAGAGGAGAACATGGACTTCCTACTATTTATGAGAAAGACGAAAAAAATGTCCAGTTAAAGATGAAAATAACTTCTTTAAGGGATAACAAAAGGAGTATCAATATTTATGAATTACTATGTGCCAAGCTGTGTTCTAAGGGTTTTATGTGTATGAACTCATTTAACCCTCACCACAAGTGTACGAGGGGGGCACAATCTCATCTCATTTTACAGATGAGGATGCTGAGACACAGAGAGGCCAAGTGCCTTGGCCAAGGTAACACAGCCAGGTCAAGAGAACGTTTCCTTCTCTATTTCTAGTCTTAATCCAAACTAGCCTAATGGGAATCTCCTTAGAAAACTGCAGGGCACCTGGCTGCAGGAAGCACCTGGCGTTCCGAAGTCCAACTTCCTGACTCCCTGTGTTAGTTTTCTCTTGCTGTGCCGCAATTTGCCACCAGCCCAGTGGCTTAAAACAACACAAATTCATTGTCTCCTGGTTTCTGTGGGTTGGGAGTCTGGGCCGACACAGCTGGGTTCCCTGGCAGTCTTGCTAGGCTGAGATCAAGGGTCCAGGGCCCTCTTCTGAGCTCACTCAGGCTGCTGGAGAATTCAGTTCCTTGTGGTTGTGGGACTGAGGTCCCTGCCTTCTTACTGGCTGCTGACTAGGGGCTGTTCTCAGCTCCTAGGGGCTGCCTGCTGGTCCCTGCCACGTGGCTACTTCCACAGTGTCAGTCCTTCATGTCTCTGACGTTCTCTGTCTCTGACTCTAGACCCGTATTAAGGGGACCATCCGGATAATCTCCCTCTTACAAGGGCGACTGTGCCATAGTTTAACCTAACATAACTTAGTCACAGGAATAGGATCCTTGTATGCACAGTCTTGGGACTGGATGAGGTGTGTGACCAGGAGTCAGGGCTCTGGGGACATCTTAGAGTTCTGCTGACCACACTCCCCACCCCATCACCCTGCCTGGAGGCCTGAGGCAGGAAGGGGCACCGATTCCGCCAGCACCGAAGCACAGGCACCTGTGCGTGCACACGCACACGCGCGCGCCCCTGCGCACACTCACCTTCATGGGGTTGTTCAGCTCCTCGTCCTCCCGTTCCTTCTGCACCCTCTTCTCCTCCTCCTCCAGGAGCTTCTCAGCCTGGAAGTTCCGCGTGGCTCCGTGCTCCATGGTGTAGTCTGTGTTTTCGGGGTCTGTCTGGGAGGGAGGATGGGCAGACATCAGCTCCTACATCTCTGAGCATCAAGAGTTTCTGCTGAACAGCAGCCAGCAGCCTGGGACACCTTCTCTCCATGTTTCACTCCTCTTAATACCAATTCTTGGGCTTCCCTGGTGGCGCAGTGGTCGAGGGTCCGCCTGCCGATGCAGGGGACGCGGGTTCGTGCCCCGGTCCGGGAGGATCCCGCATGCCGCGGAGCGGCTGGGCCCGTGAGCCATGGCCGCTGAGCCTGCGCGTCCGGAGCCTGTGCTCCGCAACGGGAGAGGCCACAACAGTGAGAGGCCCGCGTACCGCAAAAAACAAACACACAAAAACCCCAATTCTTTCTTTTTCTTGCCTACGGCTTTGGCGAGTACAGTTCTTTCTTTCTAGTGCTCCTGTCCCCTTTTGTAGAATCGCTGAACTCCCTAGCATACATCTGCAGACCCTTCTCCGCCTGCCCACTCCCTCCCTGCTGCCCTTCGCCTTCCACATGTTTGCAAATAAAAGTCTCTGGATCTCTGCACATCCCCTTTCTGGCGTCTGTGTGTGTCTGTGTGTGTCGCGCGCGCGCGCACTTGGCCTTCTGCCCCTAATTATGAATTACGTACCAAGTATGTATAAAGCATATGCTCCTATTTGCGTTTATAAAACGGAGAAGCAAAAATATAACATGGTATCCTGGATGAGACCCTGGAACAGAAAGGTGACATTAGTGGAAAGATTGAAATCCATATCATGTCTGGAATTTGGCTAACAGTAATAATCCAGTGTTGGTTTCTTATTGTGGTGGATGCACTGTGGAAATGGAAGACGTTAACAGGAGGGGAAGCTGGCGAGAGGCAGATGGGAACTCTCTGTGCTATCTTTGCAACTTCTCCGTAAATCTAAAAGTATTCCAAAATAAGAAGCTTACTATTTAAAAAGAAAGAGCAAGGAAGAGAGTGATCCCTGTGTGTGCATGTGTATGCAGAGCACATTTTTTGAAAGCCATACAAGAAACTGTTATAAATGTCTCTATGCATGGGGGCTGCCTGGGCAGAGGGGAGCAGTAAACAAATTTTCCAGTGTTAATCCTGCACTACTGTGGGAATTCTGTTTTTACCATATGCTCACACACACACACACACACACACACACATATGCAATCCTAGTTATTTGAAATTCTTCACTATAAAGACCCATTTGTAACATTTTGCGGTAGTTTCTCTAGTCTTTAAAAAAATTCATATGTATTCATTAATATCTAAGTATATACATACTTCATAATTCAGGTAAAAAAACATTTTCTGGAGACAACCCATATGTCCATCAGCTGGCAAATGGATAAAGAAAATGTGGCCCGTCCATACAGTGGAATATTATTCAGCCCTGAAAAGGAGTAAAGCACTGATACATGCTACAACATTGATGGACTTTGGAAACATGATGCTCAGTGAGAGATGCCAGACACAAAAGGCTACAGGGTGATTCCACTGATAAAGAAATGTCTGTAATAGGCAATCCACTGACACAGAAAGTGGATTCGTGGTTGACAGGGGCTGGGGAGAGGGATGGGGAGTAACTGCTGATAGGGTTGGGGCTTAATTTTGGGGTAAAGAGAACATCCTGGAATTAGAGAAGACAGCTTAGTACATTAGGAGTATAAACCACTGAATTATACAATATAAAAGAGAGAATTGCATGGCATATAAATCATGTCTCAGAAAGCTGTTGTTAAAAAAGTAATTAAAATATATTATTTTTTAATGTACTTTTTATTTTAACCAAAGGAAAAAAATCCCTAGCAAAAAAAATGCTCAAACAGTACAAAAGTATGTGAAGAGAAAACTATAAGTTCTCTTCATCCTTTCCTCAAATCTTTAATACCACCCTTAGAGTAACAAAGTGAAAACGTGACTACTACTGGCTGTGCAATATTCCACTGTACAGTGGTTTGTCCCTTGAATCCCATCATCGTACACCCAGGTTGCTTCTGGTTTTTTGCCTTTATAAACAACACTGCTGTGAACTTCTCCCCAAACCTTTGCTGTTTCCTGCGGAGAAGGTGAAATGGGATCTCCCTGGAGGGAGAGCACAGGAGCACTGGCCCCCAGGGGGGAAGGACCAGCCTGGCTGGCCGCCTACCTTGAAGGTGATCTCTGCCAGGCAGCGCGTGCACTTGATGTAGAAGCGGAAGATGGGCAGGCCCAGGTAGGACTCGTTCTGCACTGTCTCTTTGCGGGCGTTGAACTTCTTGCCCTTGTAGATATATTCTCCACATGTCTTACACCTGTGGGGCAGGACAGGGACTCAAGTCATTCTCGGTACCCTGGTTCTTACTGGTAGGACGCTTTAGCATTCTGGCAGATGGCTGCTTGCATACCTCCAGGGACGGGAAGCTCCCTTCCCCAAGAAGACTGCCCCATTGTGTGTACTGATTCCCTTAGATGGCATACTCTTCTCACTAATATCTGCCTGGGTCTCGGCTGAGGTGCTGCCTTCTTGGGAAGCACCCAGACTACCCAGACTAGGTGAGACTCGCCTATCACCCATTCCTGGAAGCAAGCCTGGAGTTCATGGGGCATCCTGACCTCCAAAGTGCAGATTCCACCAGGGGGGACGCCACAAGGAGCAAGGCAGAGCTTGCGCACCCTGCCCTCCCGCGGCCCCTCCTGCTCAGATCCTGTGCTCCCTGGCCCCCTGACTGTTCCTACAAACACCCCAGCTCGGTCCCACCTCCGGGCCTTTGCCCTTGCAATCCCCATAGCCCGTGACACCTTCCATTCCTCAGATTCCAGTTCTGCTGGCATTTCTTCCGACGTTTGCCTGACCACCCAGAGAAGCGCCTTCCCTCCCCGGCCACCGTCCAGTCCCTCTCTCTCTCTCATGACCATCTATGTGTCCTACAGGCGCCTTTCGTGAATACTCCTGAGCCCTTGTGTATTATCTCTACTCCCCACCAGACGGCTCCAGGGGGTCAAGTCTTATTTATTTATTTATTTATTTATCTTTTAAATTTTTGGCTGCGTTGGGTCTTCGTTGCTGTGCGCGGGCTTTCTCTAGCTGCGGCAAGTGCAGCCTACTCTTCATTGTGGTGCTCGGGCTTCTCATTGCGGTGGCTTCTCTTGTTGTGGAGCACGGGCTCTAGGTACAGGCTCTAGTCCTGGGGCGGGGGTGGGGGGGGCAAGTCTTGATGCTCACAGTGTCCCTGGCACCCAGCCAAGGCCCTGGTGCACAGCAGGTGCCCAGTAAGTGACTGCTGAGGGAAAACGAATGAAGGAAGGGGAGAGAGAAAAGAATATGTAAACACGGGCTGAATTTCACTAACAAAGGTGGCTTTGATTACCACTTCGTTTCAGATGTGCTAAGATGTGAAAAATTGTGGTCAGGTACAGTAATTCCGAGGCGGTATGAAGGACAAGGCCTGGGGACTGTGACGGGGAGGGAAGGATGGAGGGGGTTGGGAGGGGGATCCAGAGGGCCTCTCTGAGGGGGTGAGATCTAAGCCAAGTCTTGAAGGGTGAAAAAGAGCCAGCCAGGGCTTCCCTGGTGGCGCAGTGGTTAAGAATCTGCCTGCCAATGCGGGAACACGGGTTCGAGCCCTGGCCCGGGAAGATCCCACATGCCACAGAGCAACTAAGCCCGTGCGCCACAACTACTGAGCCTGCGCTCTAGAGCCCGCGAGCCACAACTACTGAAGCCTGAACACCTTGAGCCCGTGCTCAGCAACGAGAAGCCACAATGAGAAGCCCACGCACCACAACGAAGACCCAACTCATCCAAAAAAGAAAAAAAAAAGAGCCAGCCATGTGAGAGCAGAAAGAAAAGTGTCCCAGGCAGAGGCAACAGCTTGTGCAAAGGCCCTGGGGTGGGAACGGACAGGATTGCTGGAGGAAGTGAATGTACATACAGGACCCTGTCTCGTGTGCTCACTCTTACTACCAGTGACTGAGATCTCGACACAGGTACCAGCTGGGAGCTCTGAGACATCAGGGAGATTAGTCCTGAACGGCAGGAGGGTGAGGTCTGGCACGGTCACTTGCTCACTGGGTCCACGTCTGAGCCAGGACCGACGACCCGGTCTGAGCACTGGGGACGGGACGCTCTCTGTGGGTGCCGGGCACTGGGTCTGTCCACCATGACCAGTGCAGGGGCCCTGCGGGGTCGCTCACCTCATGTTGAAGGGGGCCATCAGCCGCACCACATACTGCCGGTCTTTAGGCAGCTTGAGCTTGGGGATCTTTGAAGGGTCGAAGTCGGGTGGGTAGTATTTCTGTGGGGAGAAAGGAATGGTCAGGGGAGCTGCTTTCAGATGCAGGGGCAGGCCGGGGGCAGAGGGAAGGAGCTCTGGGGAGCTGTGTCTGGGTCCCCAAGACCACTCCCACGTTTGAGGATTTGGTGAGAAGACTCCTAGGACTCGCATACACTTGTCCTCATGGCTACTATTCATTACAGCAAAGGGATACAGAGAAAAACGAGCCAAGGGAAAAGGCATGTGGGGAGGGGCCCAGGGAGACCGGACACAAGCTTCCAGAGACTTCTGATGGAGTCAATTCTCCCAGTGATATATTGTGACAACGTGTGTGAAATGTCCCCCAGGGAAGCTCAGGAAGACCCAGCACCCAAGGTTTTCACTGGGGGCTGGTGTGTAGGCATCTCTGCCCGGCACATATGATGATTCCAGACTCTAGACTCCCGGAGGGGAGCGGGTGCTCAGCATAAACCGCACTGTTTGTACAAACAGTTTAACCCCAGGGAGCCATTCTTCTCAGAGAACATTGGGAACCATCCCAAAATTCAGGTTCCCGGATACCAGCCAAAGTCCAGCATTGCGAGCCAGCCTTTCTAAGGCAGCAGCCTCAAGCCTGTTGCATTAACTCTTTCTGCACGGGAGCCTGAGATGGGAGATGTGGGGAAGGAGAGTTTGGATTATGAGAGAACTACATACGATAATCAGAAAATAAAGCACTTTGCATTTTGAGCACTTACTAGGCTCCACGTAGTACACAGAGAGCTTTATGTCCCCTGCCTCATGGAATCCTTGAAAAGACTCTATGAAACAGAGAATGGTGTACCCATTTCACAGAGGAGGAAACTGAGTTCTGGTGGTTTCAGCTACTCAGGGTCACACAGTGTGAGCAGCAGATCCAGGATTCAGACCCAGGGACACAGCTCTGGGGAAACTGTGGTACAGTTATTAGGAGCATCAGTTACAGAGCTGGCGGAGAGGGGTGTCTGGGTTTGATTCCTCTATTCTCTGGCTATTACATAACCTCTCTGGGCCTCAGTTTCCTCATCTGAAGAAGGGATAACCTGTCCCCCTGAGAAGACCTGATGAACAAGGCACTTAGAGCTGTGCCTGGCACACAGAAGTATCTACCAGCAAGTTATGGAAATAGCTGGGCTGCCAGTTGGATCCTCGGGATGGAAGGACTTTCACGGACTCGAAGTCCGGCACACTGCACTGGGGCTGGCTGGGGCTGAATTCCTAATATAGGTGTTTAAAAGATTAGAGCACTGAGTCACTGTAAGGGACATCATCCTGGGCTCCAAGCCACCAGTCTGAAGGTCTCCTCTCTACTCCGTCCAGACATCTTAGGCTTACACACTCCCAGGCTGGGGAGCTCACCCCCTTCCTGGGAGCACACACCCTGCTGAAGGGCGGGGAACAGGGACTCAGAATTCCAGAGCGCTCTTCTCCAGAAGCTGAATTCTGCCTTCCAGAGACCAGCTCCACACCCTGAGTCCCAGTTTTCCCCAACAGAACTGGGAGAAGTTGAGGCAACTGGAAGGGTCCCTGCCAGCGGAGCAGAAGAGTTTAGCAAAGCCTAATCCCTCCAAGGAACACGATTGGCTAGAACCCCAAGCGGGGAGAGACTTAACAGAGCCACGCCTCCTGGAGATGAGAATGTAAAGTGAGAATACCAACATCCTAAGGAAGCTCCGCCCCAACGGGAGTGACAGGATAATTCCCTTCAGAAAATCCTATCAGAAGTGATTGGGTATATAGCCTAAGCTCCGCCCCCACAGGTGACTGGGTACACCCCAGCCTCAAGGGGAAGGCTTAGTGAAGGCCCACCCCCCGCAGAAGGTGATTAGGAGGGTTCTAGAGAGCCCCGCCCTGCAGAAGGCCGTTGGGGAAGAAAGCAAAGGCCCTAATAGAAGAGTATAAGTAGCCCTCCTCGGCCCGAGCTCCGAGATGTCCCGCCCCAGGTCGAAAACCCTAGTTGCCCAAAACTTACGTTTAAAACTTTTCGCTCCGACATCTTTACCTTCTACTCTCCTCACGACCACGAGAATACTGATTAGCCTGAGTGCTTGTCGAACTTCCCCGACCATCTATCCTTGTATTTCCGCTTCCGTCACTTCCTTCAACCGCTGTTATTGGCTGCTGCGCACACAGCTTGCCTTTTCATTGGTTCAGATCCCCGCCTGTCAACATTCGAGTCCGTCTGTATTCCCTCCCCAGTTGCAACCTCGGTAAGGGCGCAGCAAAAGATTCCGGCGTCGGTGTGGATTTGAAGTTCCGAGGATGAGGCGCTGCGCCCTCTAGAGGTTAGGAGCTACTGGTTAAAATTTCGTCGTCACGCGACGTGACTGCTGGTAGCTACATTCCCTGTGGTTTGTTCTTTTATTCAGCAAACGTAGAACTCAGCGTTGAGCGCTTACCTTGTGTGTTGGGCTCCGGGAACCTACACATCGATCCCGTGTCCCTAGCGCTCACCTGAGGACTGGGGCAGTTCTTACGATCCACACAGCTTCACAAGGAAGCACCCTGGACGCCCCCCCACACCCAAGTTTATCTTGAGTCACAGTTAGAGACTCAAAGACCAGGCTCCAAATCTACCTCCCCCTACAAACATTCACTCCCAGATGTCCCCCCCGTTGTTTGCCTCTGAGTTGTCCCTCTAAAGAAGTCGTTCCTTCCCTAGCCTCCTCCCTTCCTTTTACAAATGTTTGTTCTGTGTCAAAGACGTGCTCAGTCACTGGGGACACATCAGAGAATAAGACGTAAGATTTCTGCCCTCATGGAGATCACAGTCTGTCTGGTGGGACTGATGGCACAATAAACACACAAAAAAACCCTTTCGGGTCCTGGTAAATGATCTGAAGATAATAAAACAGGGAGATATATGGAAAGTGATGAGAAGGGGCTACTTGAGATGTATGAGTGTCCTATGGCTGCTGTAACAAATTACCACAAGCTCAATATTTTTAAACAACACATTTATTAGAGTTTTGGAGGTCAGAAGTCTAAAATGGGTGGCAGGTTCCTTCAGGAGGCTTCAGGAAAGAATCCATTTCCTTGTCTTTTCCAGCTTCTAGAGGCTGCCAGAGTTCCATGGCTCGTGGTCCTGGATCACTCTGACCTCTGCTACCACTGTCACATCACCTTCTCTGTCTCCCTCTGACCCTCCTGCTTCCCTTTTATAAGGTCACTTGTGATTACCTTGGGGCCACCTGGATAATACAATATAACTCTACTTCATTTTCATTAACTTTAAAAAATATATTTGGTTGCACCAGGTCTTAGTTGTGGCAGGCGGGCTCCTTAGTTGTGGCTTGCTGGCTCCTTACTTGTGGCATGCAAACTCTTAGTTGCAGCAGGCATGTGGGATCTAGTTCTCTGACCAGGGATCGAACCTGGGCCCCCTGCATTGGGAGAATGGAGTCTTAACCACTGCACCACCAGGGAAGTCCCCACTTTCATTAACTTAATGAAAGATCCTCAATCTTTAAGGATCCTCAAGATTGTTAAATTAGTCACATCTGCAAAGTCCCTTGTGCTGTGTAAGGTATCACATTCACAGGTTCTGGGGATTAGGACATGGACCTCTTTGGGGGGGGTCTTTATTCTGCTTGCCCTAGATTAGGTGGTCAGGGAAGGCTTCTTGGAGGAGGTGACCTTGGAATTGAGACCTGAGTGAAATGCACCGAGAAGCTCCTGGATTGAGAAAATCCTTCAGAGCCTGGCTGTGTTTTCCCCTCCTCAGAGCTTTCCAGACAAACTCATGTCCCACTGGTGTCCACCCACAGTGGGGCTCACATCTGGGCAGCTTTTGAGGTGAACCAAACTGAACTGAACTGAATGGATTCATCATTTCATCCCAGGCGGAACACCCACCACCCTGCCCTGACTCCCCCAGCCCCATCTCTTCCTCTGGTCCAGCCCTGACCCCACGTGTGGCAGTGGGGATTCACTGTGTGTGTGTGTCCTGGTCTGTCCTCTCCTCACAGGGTCTCATGTGGATCTGTTAAAAGAAGGAAGAGTCCTGATTCTAGTGACAATGATCCTTTTCTAATTAAACAATTTAAAAAATCTCATATTCACAGTTCACAAAACATTGCACTGTGTCAGAGGAGGTAGGGAGTACATCCCCATTTCACAGACTGAGAAACTGAGGCTCAGAGAGGCAAAGTCACTTGTCCAAGGTTGCCCAGCAACTCGGCAGCAGTGAACCCAGGCCAGTCAGGTCCCATCCACCCTTAGGCGGATGTCAAGGGCACAGCCCCTCTTCGGGGGTGCAGGGAACCCCCACTACTTGCCCAGGGTCACGGAGGCAACGGCGGGGAGACTCCAGGCGCTTGATTCCCCATAGTCAGTGAGATCCAGAGCAGCTACCTGGATGCAGTACTTGGCTTGGGGCCTCACAGCCTTGAGGGTGAAGGATGTGCCTTCAATTGGTCCCACCTGAAAGCAGAAGGAGGTCTGGGTCAGTGGAAACAAGGAAGCTATGTGATCAAGCCTTCCGTCTGCATGTTCGGGCTGCTGCTCCAAGACTCAGGCACCAATGTCAATCCTCATTGGCATGCCCTCTGCGGCCCCCGTACATCTTCAGACATCTTAAACATCTTGCTGAGCAGGGAGAGCCTGCCGCTCCCTGGCCAGCCAATTCTTGGTCGACCAGGAGCATGCCTTTCATATAAAAAACAATCCACCCCGAGTCCACACCCCCATCCATCCCCTCTCTGTACTGGTCACACACCAGCCCATATCCCCACCCTGCCCTAAATCACCCCAGGGCCAGATGCCAAGCAACTAGAGACCATCCTGCAGCCCAGAGCCCACTGGAATTATTCAAACTTGCTTACCCTAAGCTGTTCACCTGCCCCGCCTAGCCTTCCCCGAGGAAACCCCAATCCACCTCTGGCCTGGGCTCTCCCCTGGCTCCCACTTAAGCCTCCTGATGTCCCAAAGTTGCCCACATGGCCCTGAGTGGCGTGATGTGTCCTCTTTTCTGGGGAAATGCAATAAATTCTTCTTTCGATGGCCTTGACCTTTCCATGTCCTCACTCAGGCACCTCCACAGACTAAAATCCCTGGGCACCCATGAGACACCCTCTCAGCTCTGCCTTTCTGGTTCTCCATCCTGTCCCCTCTGTCCCCGCCACTCCACACTCTCCCTCCAACATCGGGGTCCCCCTCATCCTTGGCATGTCCCATGTCAGCCACCATCGGCAGCTTCCCAAGTTCAGGTCTGACTATGTCCCTCCTTCCTCTGCACAAGCTGTCCCATGTGGCAGCCGGATGTGACGCTTTCGGTTTTAAATTTAGATTAATTAATCATTGCACAATCTTGCGAATACACCAAAGTTACTGGCCTGTGCACTTTAAAACAGAGAGCTTCGTGGCATGTAAATTCTGTCTCAATTTTAAAATTGCAAGCATTTACAAAATTAAATTAATGAATACTACATCAACTTTAAAAGCCCATTCCTCACTCCTCACCAGGTTGCAACCGCTTGGCAGCTTCACGCGGCCCGAGGCTACCATCTTGGACAGTGTGGATATGGAACATTTCTACTGTTGCAGAAGGTTCTAAGGGACAGGATTGCAAAAGCCTAAACCCTGCAAAGACTCAGATCCTCAGCCCAGCATCCAAGGCTGCCCAGGACACAACTGCCCTGCCCATATGCTCACTGACTGAAACCCTGCCTTTATTTTTTAAGAATGTAAAACAATATATTGGTGCTCTCAATTGAGGTGAAATTCACATGACGTAAAATTAACCATTCCAAGATGGATAATCTAGTGGCATTTAGTACATTCACAGTGTTGGGCAACCATCACCACTATCTAGTTCCAGAACATTCCATCCCCCCAGAAAGAAGCCCCATCCCCATTAGCAGTCACCCCCTCTCCCTCCCACAGCCCCTGACAACCACTAATCCAATCTCTGTCTCTGTGAATTTGCCTGTTCTGGATGTTTCCCATCAATAGAATCACACAGTGTGTCCTCCTGTGTCTGGCTTCTCTCACTGAGCATCGTGTTCTCAAGGGTCCATCCACGTTGTAGCGAGTGTCAGGGCTTCTCTCCTTTTCATGGCTGAGTGATGTTCCCGTGTGTGGAGGGACCACGTTGTGTTTATCCATCATCCGTTGATAGGCACTTGTGTTATTTCCACCTTTTGACCATTGTGAGTGGTGCTGCTGTGAACATTTGTGTACAAGTAATTGTTCGAGGCCGTGTTTTCAATTCTTTTGGGTAGATGCCCAGGAGTGGAACTGCTGGGCTGCATTCACGTCGCACACCAGCACCCCAAGCTGTGACCCACACCCCACTGTACCTTTGCACATGCTCTTCCGTCTACCCGGGAACTGCCTTCCCCCTCACCTCACCCTCCTCACCTGGCGGAAGCGGGCAGCTCCGTGGCGCTTGTAGCGGATCCGGTACTTGAGTGAGAAGATCTCTGGGAAGGGCCAGGACCGGGGGGGTTCCCATTGCACCCAGAGCCGCTGCCCAGGGAGGGGGCTCAGGCGCACACCTTCTGGAGGGTCCGGTTTGACTGATGGACAAGCAGGAGACAGGGTCAGCGGAGGGCACATTCATTCATTCATTCAACCAACCAACCAATAAATATTAACTGAGGGTCTGCTGAGTGTCCAGGGATGTTCTGGATACTAGGGACACAGTAGTCCTGTCACCTTGGAGCTCAATCCCCCCAGGCAGAAGATAAGACACAAGAGGCAGATCCGAAGGTCATAAAAAGGAGGGAAGAAAGCTCAGGAGTGCAAGGAGGGTAGTGGGTTGCAATGTTTTTGGAGACATAACTCACATACCAGAGAATTCACCCTTTGAAAGTGTACACTTCAGTGGTTTTAGTATATTCACAGTGTCATGCAACCATCACCACCATTTAATCCGGAACATTCTATCTCCCCCAAAGAAGCCCCATCCCCGTGAGCAGTAAGCCCCCCATTCCTCCCTCCCAAGCCCCTGACAACCACAAACCCACTCTCTGTGTCTGTGGATTTGCCGGTTCTGGACATTTCCCATCAATGGAATCACATCCTGTGTGTCCTTCTGTGTCTGGCTTCTCTCACTGAGCATCGTGTTCTCAAGGTCCATCCAGGTTGTAGTGAGTGTTGGTGCTTCTCTCCTTTTTATGGCTGAATAATATTCCATTGTGGGGATGGACACGTTTTGTGTATCTATTCATCAGTTAATGAGTATTTGTGTCGTTTCTAATTTCTGCCTATTATGGATAATGCTGCTGTGAACATTCATGCACAAGTTTTTCTGCAAACATGCTTTCCATTTTCTCTTAGATATATATCTAGAATTGGAATTGCTGGATTACATGGTAACATGTTTAGCTCTTTGAGGGACTGCCAGTCTGTTTTCTAGTAACCACCAGCAATGTATGATGGTTTGCAATTAAAAAAAAAAATGCTTAGGGAGGACTCACTGAGGAGATGACATCTGAGTTGAGAGCTAAAGGAGGTGAGGGAGTGAACACTGTGGAGACCTGGGGGAAGAGCCTTGCGGGCAGGGGGAACAGCACGTGTAAAGGTCCTAGGGCAGGACTGTGCCTGGTGTGTCGGAAGAACAGGGAGGAGGCCCATGTGGCTGGAGCAGAGTGAGCGAGGCGGGGAGAGGGAGGAGGGGACGGCAGGGGGGGACAGGAACAGATAGTGGGAGCCCTGGAGGGCTGTAGGCAAGGCAACAATGGGACCTGACTCAGGTGCTCACAGGCGCCTTCTGGTGGCTGCTGTGGGGAGGACAGATTGTGGGAAGGAGGGCAAGAACCCAAGGGGGAACCCGACTGGAGTGCTCACAGGCGCCCTCTGGTGGCTGCTGTGAGGAGGACAGATGCGGGTGAGGGCAGGAATAGGGGACCAGGATGGAGGGGCTGCCACTGGTCCAGGTGGGCGGTGATGCAGGTTGGACCAAGTAGGGGCTCAGGAGAGGGGAGAAGTGGGCAGATTCTTGCTGAATTGTGAAGGTGGAGCCCACAGGATCCGTGAGGGATGGACAGGATCTCATTCTGACAGGTGGGAGGTGGGTGTGTGTGTGTGTGTGTGTGTGTGTGTGAGGAGCAGAAGCAAGGGGGACCCTCCACACCCCCACCGCTGCCCCTACTCACTGACGTGCTCTGGGACGAACGGCACGAAGCTGCTGCTGACGCCCCGGGGGTGGACAGCCGTGATGTTGAGCACATAGGGCACCATGGAGAACATCTGGATGTCAGGGATGATACAGCTGGTGGCCTCTGGTGTCTGCTGGAGGCAGGGCCAGCTCTCCCCATGGGCTGCCACGCCAAGCCTGGACACCGAGTGTGCTGTGAGGGTCGCAGCACTTCCTGCTGGCCCCCTGTGCCCTGGACCCCAAGTAGGGACGGCAGGTGAGGAGTCCTGCTCTTGGCTGTGTGATCCTAGGGACCCCTCACTCCAACATCACAGAGCCCGGGGGACCCAGGGTTGGGGGTAAAACCCCACAGGGAGATGCTAGGGTCCGGATTCTAACACTTTCTGGGGGGACTTCCCTGGTGGTCCGGTGGTTAAGAATCTGCCTTCCAATGCAGGGGACGTGGGTTCGATCCCTGGTCGGGGAACTAAGATCCCGCATGCCGCGGGGCAACTAAGCCCGCGCACCACAACTGAGCCCGCGTGCTCTGGAGCCCGTGTGCCACAACTAGAGGGAAGGCTGTACACCACACTGAAGAAGAACCCGCATGCCACAGCAAACACCCAGCACAGCCAAGTAATAATAATAATACAGTTTTTTAAATAAATAAATAAAGCTTTCTGGAACGTCAACATTCCAGCCTTAGAATTCCAACATTCCCAGGTCTACGATTCCGGAATCCGAAATAATAAGATTCCAGTTCTCTCGAGTTCTGACACTGCAAGATTTCAGACTCTGGAGCCTGGAACTCAGCACCGTCCACAGAAACTTCCACAGCATCCAAAACGTTCTGCTTCTGCCCTGTGGATATGAAGCGCGGCTAGTGCAGCTGAGTGGGACTTTTTGATTTATTTCATCTAATCTGAATGAAAAGTTCCCACCTATCAGAAAGCGTGGGAAAGTTCCTCAGAACAACTCAGGTGTGTGAATCTACTTTTCCAAACACAAATGTTATGAAATCTAATCAGAGATCAAGAATATCCGATTGGGGGACTTCTCTGGTGGTGCAGTGGTTAAGAATCCATCTACCAATGCAGGGGACACGGGTTCGAGCCCTGGTCCGGGAAGATCCCACATGCCGCGGAGCAACTAAGCCCGTGTGCCACAACTACTAAAGACCATGCACCTAGAGCCCATGCTCCACAACAAGAGAAGCCACTGCAATGGGAAGCCTGCTCACCACAATGAAGAGTAGCCCCCGCTCACCACAACTAGAGAAAGCCTGCGGGCAGCAACGGGAAGACACAAAGCAGCCAAAAATAAATAAATAAATTTATTTTTTTAAAAAAAAGAATTTCTGATTGAATGTTTAGCATCTGAATTGAAGTGTGACACATGTGTAAAGCACACATGGAATTCCATGACAGTATAACAAGACTGAATGCAAAATTACTCATTAATTTTTAAAGTATTGATTACATATTGAATACTTTAGATAATCCTATTAAATGCTATGAAATCAATTTCTAGTATAAGTTTAAATACATGAATCGTATATAAGCATGTTAAAGTACATTGCATTTGATCATATTAAATGACAAACATTTGAAATATTTAGATACTATTTAAATAAAATATTAAAGCCAATGTCACCCATTTCTTTTTCTTCTTTAAATGTGGCTTCTAGAAAATTTTACCCTCCACATGTGGCTCGCAGTATGTATTTTAGGGAGTATATTTCTAAGGGTTGGTGGTGCTCTAGAATTCTGAGGGGTTCAGGCTCTCACTAAATCCCCAGCTGCCCTGATCCTAGGGGGTCAGCCCAGATGTAGAATCCCCAGGAAGCCCTCCAGTCTCTCTGACCTGTACGTGGCAATGAAGGACGTGGGCCTGGAGGAGTTTGGAGCGGGCGGCAGGGTCCAGGAGCAATCCACTGCGATCGGGTACCTAGAGGCCTGGCACCGCACCCTGGGCTGGGTGTGAGCCGCTGGGGGGCCCAGAGAGAGAAGGAGAGCGTGAGCTTCTGATTCACCTGTGACTGTCAAAGCCCTACCGTGGCTTGGCCCCCACCTCGCTGCCAGCCAGTGCTGGGCACACATTAGGAGCCTAACAGAGGTTTGTGGAATGAATGAGTACATGAATGAAAGGCACCTACATCATCTCTCACTCTCGCTACAACCTACCAAGGCAGGAACTATTAACCCAGTTTCCAGATGGGGAAACTGAGGTTGACGGAGCCACAGAGGGGACCTAGGGTTGCCGGGGATTTCTGGTGGGAGGGAGATGCTTTACCGGACCCCCCTCTTTGTGATGGTTTTGTTTTGAATCACATGAAATGAATGGATACAATTAAAATTTCTTTCTCTCCCACCCTCCCTTCCTCCAGGCTGTGGCTGCCACTTCCCGGTCCCTTTGGGGTAGCTCTTGCCCTCTCTGTGCCTCATGCAATGGGATGGTAACCCCCTCCCATCAGTGGTCATACAGAAGGTGTGTGAGCTCCCACCCCACCCAGGATGTTCCACGGCAAAGTCCAGTCCTCGGAGAGTGTCCCTCTGCCCTGGCTCCCCCTACCCCCCCGGGTCCCCACATACCTTCTCTCCCGCAGCAAAGTGAGCAACACACCCAGAAGGTGAGGGTGAGGACAAGTCTTGGGGCCATGGCTCAGGCGGGATCTGCTTTCAGGGGCTGGGGCAGAGAGCACCCTCGGGTAGGCAAGGGATTCAGGTCCCACCCAGGGGAAAGGCCAGCCCCCAGGCGAGGCCCCTACTTCCCCTTCCCCTTCTGACTCACTGCCTGGTTCATGGGGCTCCGGAGGAGGAGCCCCCAGTCCCTTCCCCGGCCACCCCCAGTCTCGGGTGCGGAAGGCCCCAAAGGTGGGGGCAGAAGGAGGAGGCCAGGAAAGGGAGAAGTGGTGACCCCGTGGCCCTTCCCAGAAGAGCCTTCCTTCCGGCTGCAGCGAGGAGAGGGCACGCCGGGGAGGGCCATGATGACAGGGAGAAAGACAGACAGCAGCCAGGGCAGGGAGGAACAGAGAGCAGCTGGCGCCAACAGAGGATGCCCATCACTCATCAACCACAGAGATGGGGACCCCCACCCCCGCCAGCCACATTCCACGCTCCAGGCCACAGAGAGGCAGAAACCCAGGCTCTCAGAAGGCAGCCCCGAACCGTGGACATTCTCCAAGGGCCTGGGATGCCCGGGGACAGGCAGAGCCACTGCTGGACGCTGAGGAAACCTGGGGAACAGGCTGGACACGGAGCTGCCTTCCTGCCCGAGCTGGAAAAAGCCAAGAACCCCCAGGGGATTTCAGGGGGTTGGCCCAGGGGCAAAGAGGCTGTGGGAGGGTGTGGGACACTCCCACCAGGGCCGGGTTTAGGGTGAGGGCAGTGAGGTAAGTCGTGCAGCCTCAGACTCTGTCTTCATTTGACATTTGCATATCTTGTTCATCATGAACTTTTGGGAACCCATTCTGACTTTTAAAAATAGTGCAGTAACTGGGGGATTCCCTGGCAGTCCAGTGGTTACGACTTTGCGCATCCAAGGCAGGAGGCGCGGTTCAACCCCTGGTCTGGAAACTAAGATGCTGTGTGGTGTGGCCAAAAGAAAAGAAAGAAAGAAAGAAAAAAGATATTGCAGTAACATAGTAACATAGTGTTCCTCTGGGGACTGAGGCCTGTCCTGCTCTCCTCACCCTAATCCCCAATCCCTGCTCTGGGCCGCCCCTTCCCCGCTTTGCAGTGGGAGCCCAGCAATCAGGCCACACGATGCTTTCATCCTCTGCTCCGTGAGCTTTTATTCCTGGGGTGGCGTCTGATGATAAGACCAGACGTGAGGGATGGGACTCACAAATTCTCCGGCGCAGGGAAGGGTACACGGTCAGGGCCTGGGTCTAGACTGACCAGCGCATGCAAGGACCACTGGGGCCGTGGAGGCAGTGAGGGATCGTTGGGAAGGAGCCCAGGCTGGTCTCCAAGTGCGGATGGTCAGCGCGTGAGTCTGGGAGCCCCAACTCGGGGCCTGGAAGGCGGAGGGCAGTGCTCTGACCTCAGCGGCCCTGGGCCTGGAGTCTTTGCATCTGCAGGATCTGACTCAGAATCCGCTGTACATCTTCATCCATCTGACCCTGGGGCGGGAGGTGGAGAGAAGCGGAGAGAGCCTGGGCATTCCCCACCGCCCCCCACCCAGCTTCTCCATTCCCCTCCCTGACCCCCCGCCCCGGAGGCCATGAACCTCTTCCCTCGACCAGTGTCCCATTGTACAGATGGGGACATTGAGGCCCAGGGAGCAGCAGTGGCGCACCCAAAGCCAGGGTGACTCACCTGAATGGCGTAGAGGAGGTGGCTCCTGTACAAGGCCACCACTGCACTGTGGTCCCTGGCAGCTTCCTGTGGGTGTGGGGAGGGCGCTCAGAAAAGCAGAACCCCCTCCAAGATATGCCAGAAAGCCCCCTTTGCACCCCGAGCCCCTATTTTGATGGCAGGCGCCGGCATGACAGTGCTGCTTGCTAAAATACTGAACTGTTTTCCTTCCACTCCTGGCCCATGTGCCCAACCTCCTGCCTGCCCGTCACCCGCCTGGGACCCCTGTGCCCAGCGGGTGGGTGAGGCTCTCACCTCCAGCTGCTCCCGTAGAGCCTTCACCTGGCCGCGAAGGGCCTCCACCTCCGAGGAGCCTGGGGCTCCAGGCTGGTCCTTCAGTGCCTCCTTAAGACTGAAGACTTCCTTGGAGAGCTCTGTGATCTGAAGTGGGATCAGGGGAGGGTCAGCTAGCACCCTGAGCCCGGGGCTGGGGGCCTGCGACCTTTCCAGGCAAAGGACAGGCCTTGGAGGGAAAGTCGCATCCTAGAGGTTAGCAAACTCTGCCCTGCAGGCTGAGTCCGGCCCATCAGCTAAGAATGGTTTCCACATGTTAAATGGTTGAGGGGGAAGAAGTCTTCACGACATGTGCAAATTCAACCAAATTCACATTTCCACGGCCAAACGTAAAATGTTATTGGTGCACGGCCAAGCCCCATTCATTGTCACAGCGTCTACAGCTCCTGCATCAGCAGCAGAGCTGAGTACCCTGGCCAAGTAAGGCCAAAAACATTGACCGTCTGGCCCTTTACAGAAAAAGCTTGTGGATCTTGGAGTCCCGGAAAGTGAAAGCGGAGACAGACAGAACAGGAGGGCCGAAAAGCAGCCTGGCCTGGTGGGGCTGAGTCAGACAGGCCAGGGTTTGGGTCTTTCTCTACCCTTTCCCTGCTGGAGATCTTGGGAAGATGACTTAAACCCTCTGAATCTCAGTTTCCTCATCTGTAAAGAGAATCACACTTCTCACCTTGGTAGGCTGCTGTGATTAAGTTTAAACTCTGCCAGCAAACAGCAGGCACTCAATAAATGCTGGGCTCTATTGTTATTTCTATAGATCAGAGGTTCTCAACCAGGGGAGATCCTGCCTCCCCGGGATGCCAGGCAATATCTGTGTTTGTCACCACTGGGGGTGTTCCTGATATCGAGTGCGTAGGGGCCACGAATGCTGCTCCACCCCCCACAGTGCCCGGGATGGTCCCCCACAAAGAATAACCTAGCCCCAAATGTCACTAGTGCTGAGGGGGAGGAACACTGCTACAAATAAACCATAATCCCTACCACAATTTTACCTTCATTTTACAGAGGTGGAAACTGGGGCTCAGAGAGGTCAAGTGACTTGCCCAGGGTCACACAGCAGGTTGGGGCTGGGTTTCTCTGTGTGCTAAAGTACCTGGGGCTCTGGGGGTCACATCCACTGTCTAGACACTCAGAGTCAAGACACTCAGTTTGCCTCTTGGAGACTCTGTTTGCTCATCTGGAAAATGGGCTGATTTCCCAAGGCTCTTTCCATTAGGACATTCTTAGATTCCCTCCAACCTCTGTCGAGTGGGGGGTCCCCTGACTGAGCACAAGAAAATGGGACCCACCTTCTTGTCCTTCTCCTTGGCGCTCTCCAGGGCCTCCTGGGCACGGCTCTGGGCCTGGCGTGCCCGCTCGGCCTCAGTACGTAGCCCCCGCAGCTGCTGCTCTGCGGTGGCCAGCTGGGCCTCGGCCGCGTGCCGTTCACTCTTCATGAATAGCGCCTCCCGCTGCACCTGCGGCCCAAACCCATGTGTGACCCTGAGGACGTCTGGACCCCAAAGATGCCTGGACACCAAAGATTCTGACCCTTCTATTTTGGTCTGAGGCTATTCAAGCCCATTTGGCCTCAAGGGATTTGATTCAGGGAAGTTCTGGATTTCTTTGGGCACGATGAACATTCTGACTCTGCCAAGCTGTGTGTCCTTAGACAAGTGACATAAGCTCTCTGTGTCTCAATTTGCTCATATGTAAAACGAGGATAATAAGAGCCTCCACGTCACAGGGTGATTGTGAGGATAAAATGAGAAAATACATGGAATACACTTAGAATGGTGCTTGGCACACAGTAAGTGCTATCTTCAAGTTTGTGATGTTGTTTTTACTGTTATTATTACATAATGAACGTTATTATCATTATTATTACAATATAGCCAATGTCCTTTTCTCTGCCAGTGGTGTGAAGGTTTGTAGATTTCTTACGAAATGAAGGAAAAACAGAAGAGTCTGGATGAAAAGCAAACAAATGCCCCAAAACTGATGACTGCATTTTCACAAAAATATCAAGATTGGAGCAGTGTTAGATTTGCAAAAATTGATCCTGGGGGGATCATTGGCCTTAATAGAAATAATAGGTCAGGGAAAATGGATAATAATTAGATGTTCCACTTAGTACAGACTGACTACACCTTAACAATTAAAAAAAAAAAAAACAACTAAGTCTGAATCAAATCAGACTTGCAAAATTTACCCACAAAAGAAGTGATCATGAAGGAAGGTAAAATTTAGAAAACAGGGCTTCCCTGGCGGTCCAGTGGTTAAGACTCCACGCTTCCACTGCATGGGGCACAGGTTAGATCCCTGGTTGGGGAACTAAGATCCCTGAAAGCAGTGCAGCCAAAAAAAAAAAAAAAAAAATAGAAGAGAATATTCTTAGAAAAACAGTAATCCTGGCTGCAATTATTAATCACTTGTACCATCACTGTCCTAAGTAGAATTAAACCATTTAATTTTCACGTGAGGACTAAGAACTATTATTAGCTCCATTATACAGGTGAGTAAACAGAGGCATGGAGAGAAAAATGCTTTCCTGATGACAACTAACAAATGTGGCTTTTTATTCACATATTTGTTGAAAACAGTTGCTAGGTTTTTTTGCGGGATGTGTGTGTGTGTGTGTGTGTGTGTGTGTGTGTGTGTGTGTGTATTTAAGAAAAGAGGTGGAGTCAAAAGATCCACCTTCAGGACTTCCCTGGTTGTCCAGTGGTTTAGAATCCTCCTTCCTCCACTGCAAGGGGTGTGGGTTCGATCCCTGGTCAGGGAACTAAGATCCCACATGCTGTGGGGCAACTAGGCCCACATGCTCTAGAGCCTGCGTGTCACAACTAGAGAGCCCGTGCGCCGCAACTACTGAGCCCGTGCACTGCAACGAAGATCCCACGTGCCGGGGACTTCCCCAGTGGCACAGTGGTTAAGAATCCACCTGCCAATGCAGGGGACACAGGTTCGAGCCCTGGTCTGGGAGGATCCCACATGCCACGGAGCAGCTAAGCCTGTGCGCCACAGCTACTGAGCCTGTGCTCTAGAGCCCACGAGCCACAGCTACTGAGCCCACATGCCTAGAGCCTGTGATCCGCAACGAGAAGCCACCGCAATGAGAAGCCTACGCACCACAACGAAGAGTAGCCCCCTCTCACCGCAACTAGAGAAAGCCCACGTGCAGCAACAAAGACCCAACACAGCCAAAAATAAATAAATAAATAGATAGATAGATAAAAAGGAAGATGGCGGGCTTCCCTGGTGGCGCAGTGGTTGAGAGTCTGCCTGCTGATGCAGGGGACGCAGGTTCTTGGCCCGGTCCGGGAGGATCCCACATGTCGCAGAGCGGCTAGGCCTGTGAGCCATGACCGCTGAGCCTGCGCATCCGGAGCCTGTGCTCCTCAACGGGAGAGGCCACAACAGTGAGAGGCCCGCGTACCGCAAAAAAAACAACAAAAAACAAAAAAGGAAGACGGCAAAAAGGGCTAACCATTAGAAAAAATGATGGGGTCAAAATGGCCAAAAGGTTTTTAAAAAGAAAACACCAGTTGAAACACCCAGGAGGTCAGAATGGCTGCAGGGTCAAAGGTCCACCTAGATATATCGCAGCGTCAAGTCTCTGCAGGATTGAAACTGATGGGGTCGAAACATCGCATGGCTGTGGGGTTAGAACAGACCACCAACTGGCTACTGGCTGTGCCCGATGAGGATCCCGCCGTGCTCACCTGGAAGACCTCGGCGCTGGTCTTCTCGTGGCGTCGCCCCAGCTCCTCCAGCTGCCCCTGCAGCCGGGCCACATCGGCCTGCAGGGCATCCACGATGCGCTCGTGCTCTAGGCGGGCCACGCTGCCCACACGCTCGCGCTCCAGCTCTGCCCGCAGACGGGCGGCCTCCTTGCCCGTGGCCACCACCTCCTGCTCCAGGCTGGCTGCCCGGCCCCGCAACTCCAGGGCCTCCTCCTGCAGCCGGTGATGCTCCGAGGCTGGCACCACTGACTGGTGGAGCACCTCGGAGGCCTCACGCAATTCTGCCAGGCCCCGCCGAGCCTCCTCGCAGGCCGCGGCCAGCTCAGCAGCCCGGGCCTCAGCCACATCCCGCGCCTGGCCCAGCTTGACGGCCGCGGCCCGCTGCTGCTCCCCAGCGGTTGCGGCCGTAGCCAGCTGCTCCCGTAGGGCCTGCACCTCCCGGCTCAGCTCTAGCCGCAACTCCTCCCGCTGGGCCAGCTCTGCCCGCAGGCCCCGAGCCTCCTCCTCGGCCAACAGCCGGCCGGCCTGGGCCTCGTCCAGCCGGGCCGAGGCTGCTTCCAGCTCCCGGAGGCGGCAGTCCCGGTCTCGGAGGTCCTCCCGGGCCTGCTCCAGGGCGGCCCGCAGCTGGCCTGTGTCACCACTGCTGACCCCGCCAGCCCCACCACCCTCGGCCTCCGCGGGCTCACACTTGCCGTGGGCCGCCTCCAGCTCAACAGCACTGGGGTGCAGGGCGGGGCCTGTGGTGACCCTCGGGGTCGTGGCCTCCACTCCCATGGCCTCCGTTTTCATGGTCCCTGTGCCTGTGAGCTCTTCCTGCACAGCACCTGTTCCACTGGGCTTCCATTCTGGTTCCTCTGTTTTCATATTTGTGGACTCTGCTCCCGTGGCCTCTGTTTCTGGGTTTCCTCCTTCTTCTAGAGTTTTTGTTTCTGTGACCTCAGCCCCTGCGGCCTTTGTTTCCAAGTGCTCGGCGCCCACACCCTCTGTTTCCGTGGCCTCAGCGTCCGTGGGTCTTGTTTCCGTGGCCTCCGCCACCATGGATGCTGCTTCCGAAGCTCTGGCTTCCGTAGCTTCTACTCCCGCAGCCTCCTCATCTGTGCTCTCGGCTCCATTAACTCTGGTTTCCGGAGCTGCAGTGCCGTTAAGCTCTGCTTCCACTGGTCCGTTTCTGACGGTCTTGGCTCCCGGGCCGTTGCCCTCCCCAGGGGCTGCCTCCTCTTCTCCAGGGCCCTCCTGTGCTTCCTGCTGCCCCAGCGCCTGCAGGGCCTTGGCATGCTGCCTGCGGAGCTGGTCAAACTCAGCCCGGAGAGAGTCGTACAGCGCCAGAGGGATGACCTCGGCCAGACTGTCAGCCTCCATCTCATCCTTCTCGAAGTGCTCCAGAATCTGGCAGGGGCAGGGCAGCCGGGTAAGAGCTGAAGTGGCCATGGGGGGCACAGGGCAGCCATGCCACTTTCCCTGTCCACAGAGTCAGCCACGTGCCCGCCCAACCCCCCCAGGGAACAGCCCCTCAGGTCTGTCCCCATCCAACCCTCCCGGGCCTCAGTTTCCCCACCTGGACCTTCTCCATCAGTTCCTGGTTCTGTCTGGTGAGCATGGCCACCTGCTCCTGCAGCGAGGCCAAGAGGTCCTGGGCCGATGGGCTTAGGTGCTTGGAGAGCAGCGCCTCAGCCCCTGGCAGGGGACACAGAGTCAGGCCCCAGGGTCCCTGGGCAGGCCGACTTTGGGGAGTGGAATAACTAATGGGGCGGGCCAAGCTCCCTCCCAGATGCAACCTCTCTCTATGCCTATGGGTCAAGGCTCCAACTCCTGGGGCCCCAGACACAATGGGTGAAGGAGGGCAGGTGGGAGCTCACCTGGGAAGTCGGGCAGCTCACCCTCCTCGTCCTGCAGGGTGGCCACGTCATAGCTGGTGTTCTCCCTCTCATTCTGGTGGGGGGGTGATCAGGGTCCAGCTCGGGGTCTTGCCCTCCCTCCAGCCCCCATGTCTCCCCCAAGTTTGTGTCCATAACCCCAACTAGGGGTGTATGTGCCACCTGGTCACAGGGGACTGGGAGTGAGTCCTTGAAAGGGTGTGTCTGCAATTCTGTGTGGGGCCACAGCTGTCTGCCTGTGTGCGAGCACC
>NW_006787698.1:572348-580758 GCF_000442215.2 Lipotes vexillifer | reverse complement strand
GGTTCAGGGTCTGTGGGCCGGCGGTGAGCATGTGTGTGCGCGTGTGGGCGTGCACAGTGGCCCTGGTCTCTCCTATGTGAGTCCCCGTGACTGTGTGTGATTTTGCACTTGTGTTTTAGTCTGTGGTGTGTGACCGTTCTGTGTTTCTGTATGCGTGCATGTGCGTGAATATGGTTGTGTACATGTATCTATGTTTGTGTAATTATGTATTTTGAGAAATACTTGTGTGTGTACATGTATTTGTGGGTGTGTTGCCTAGGTGTGTGATTGAATGAGAAATATCTGCTGTGTGTGCCCAAGTATTTGTTGTGCATGTGTGATTATACACCCACAGATGTGTTTGTTGTGTGTTTGCCTGTTGTATGTGTAAGACCACATATATACAAGCGTGGTTGTTCATCTCTGCACGTATGTGAGTACGTGTGATTCTGTGTTTTTAAAAGTGTCTATTATGTATACCTGTGTTTGTACGTTTGTTCTGTTTGCATGTGTGTGAGACTATGTGTATTAGTGTGGTTATCATGCAGCTGCAGCAGAGGAGAGGCCCTTCCCCCTGGTGGCCCCGCCCCTGGTGGCCCCACCCCTAGAAGCCCCACCCCTGCCCTGCTCCCCGCTGGGCCCACCTCCAGCAGGGACAGCCTGCTCTGCAAACTTTCCACCTCCCGACCTAGACTCTCCTTCTCCTCCTGCCTCTCTGCCAGCAGCTGCTGTAGCTCTTGCACCTGCAGGGAGGCAGTGGGGGGCTCAGTGGGCCTCTGGGAAAAACACTGGGCAGCTGGCCGTCCAGCTTCCCCCCACCTTCCACCCTACCTGTCTCTCCAGGCTGTGGAGGGAGCTGGCCTCCGCCTCTGGCAGCTGACGGAAGAAAGGGGCCTGGGCTTGGATCTGGGCTGGGGGGCCTCCCTGGCCCACCTCCTGCTCAGTGGCCCTCCATCCCAACCACAGATGTCCTCTGGCCTATTTTGTGCCAGACCACCTTTAGGGCCACTAATTCGTTTATTTATTCATTCACTCACTTACTCAAATATTCATCCATCCAGTAAATACTTATGAAGCATCTACTGTGAGCCAGGCACCATCAACCATGTCTGCCCTCGTGGGCTTGCAGTCGAATGGGTGAATATGAATAAAATATATGGTACATCCAGTAGCAGTAAGTGCTCTGAATAAAAATAAAGGGAACTGTGAAGTGAGTGGGGGTGTAACAATTTTAAATAATTTGGGGAGGGGAGGTGTCTTTGAGCAAAGACCTGAAGGAGGTGAGGGAGGGAGTCATAGGGACATCTGGGAGAAGGTGTTTCTGGCAGAGGCCACAGCACGTGCAAAGGCCCGGGGGCAGCACCGTGCCTGGCGTGTTGGGGGAACACCGAAGAGGCCTGTGTGTATGGAGAGGGAAAAGAGGTAGGGTACCCCCCAAAATGGTACCTGCTGCAGGCTTAGCCCAAGGCCCATGTCTCTGAGGCCCCTCACCTCCTGCTTCCTCCGTTCCTGGTTCTGCTCCAGGCCCCGGATCTTCTGCAGCAGGCGGCCCCTCTCCTGTCGCAGCCGCACGATCTCCTCATAGGCATCTTGATCATCCTGTCCCCCGACCCCGGGAACCCACCACCTTAACATGACGCCCAAGGACTGTACCCTCCCGTACCTGAGCCAGAGCTTTCTCCCCATCCTGCCTGGAGTCCCTCCATGCCTCCCCCCAAGGCCAGGGCATCTCTCACCGGCATCGGGATATTGGCAGGGGGCTGAGGTGCCTTTCGCTTCTTGGGGGCCCCTTGCTTTTCATGGCTGGACACAGAGTTCTGGGGGGGAGGGGTAGAGGAGGTACATGGGGGACATGCCAGCCTCCCACCCAAATAAACCAACACAGCCAACCCACTCTCTGTCACCAGCCCCAACTGTGCCCTCACTTCCTGTGTGATCTCGAGTGAGTCCCTGCCTCTCACTGATCCTCACTTATCCCAGCATAAAAGGGGGCAAGACCACATCTCCTGAGAGTTCTAAATCTTAAGTTTTACCCTCTGCCCCTCTCCACGCCCTGGTACTTTCCCCAGCTAGATTCAATTGTTTACTTTCCCTATGGAGCTGAGACGCTGTAGTGCCAGAAGAGAGAAAGAGGCCAGACCTGACTCCTTCACTGACTGCACCAGCCCTCACCCATCTCAGTTCCCTCTACCATCCCACCCTAGCCCCATGATTTGGCCCCATCCCCCCAGTGTTCTCACTGAGTCTTGAGAGTTATGCTGTGGGTGCTGCTGCCACTTGGTGGCAGCATACCCCGAACATAGCATTCTTCCCCAACCTGGTCCTTCCAGGTATTAACCCTGAGTCAAGGGTCCATCTCTTCCTTCTCTTCCCAGGGAGCCTGGGGTAAGGGGGAAGGTAGTGTGTGCACAGGGAGAGGGACTTGTTCGCTGCTTAGGGATCCATACCTGAGATGATGCCTCGCCTGAGTCATCCTCTGGGAGGGCAGGGGAGAGAGGGAAGCAGGGTCAGGCACTGTTCTAGGGATTCCATTCCTAGCCCTAGGAAGGGCATTAGTGAGCCCAGGGGACCTGAGAGGGCTCCCAATTCCCCCCAGAATCAGGACTTTTGAGGTAGGAATCAACCATTTTGACAGAATACTAATAGGAGGGGCCTTGAAACTCTCAAAAAGAGAGAACAGTGGCATCTCCAGGATGGGGCAAGTGGAAGGGCCAATTCTTAGGAAAGGTAAACATCCAAGAATATGGATGACCCAGGAAAACAGAGTTGACCCCTAGGCTATTCTAAAAGCTCTGGGGTTCCTCAAAACTGTCCTGAGTAGTGTGACAGGAGCAATGAAACCTCCTATAATACAAATAGGGATACCTTGAAACTATCCACAGTAGGGAGGGAGAGAAAGGGGTGACAAGAAATTACCTAGAAGATGGAGGAGGGTGCTCAAAATTGTTCAGAGGTGGGGTTTGCATACCGCTGGGTGGTGAGGGGCGCTGGGCGGCCTCCTGCAGGAGGTGTAGGATGAGTTTGTCCCCTGCCAGGGCGCCGTAGTGAGCAGCGTCCTGGCCCAGCGCATCAGTGATGCCCGGCTGGGCCCCACCCTGCAGCAGCACCTCCACTGTTTCGGGGCTGGCTCCCTCACAGGCCAGCATCAGGGCCGTCCTACCAGAAGAGGAGGCTACTGAGGGGGTGAGGACATTTTCAAACCACCACACCCTCCTCAACACCCAGGCTGGGTAGGGGGAGGAGGACAACTAGATCCCACACCCAGAGAGGTTAAGAGACTTGCCTAAGTCACACAGCACACAATGGACTGGCTGAGAGGGGAGATGCTCACCTGCCCTGAAGGTCCTGGTCATTTGCAGCAGCCCCTTGCTGCAGGAGGAGGCGGCACAGATCTGTGTGACACATCTGAGCTGCTATGATGAGGGGTGTTGTACCCAGCTGGGGGAGGGGGTTCGGAGAGGGATGAGACAAGGCATGAGAGAATGACTCTGGGAGGTGGGGAAGCCTAGGACGGCCCCCAAGCTTCCCTCCAAATTTTCATACTTTTCAAAGGGTGCCGGGGATGTTGCTACTTGGTGGCAGCATACCTCAAATGCAGTATCTTTCCCCACATGATCCCAAAGACTCACCCGATCTCGGGGATTCAGATGTGCCTTGAAGGAGCAGAGCATTTCTGAGCAGGAGATGCAGCCGCCAGCCGCTGGAAAAAGAGAGAAGGGTGGGTAGGAAGGGCATGGCTTTGATATTTTCTGGGGGCCTGAGTGTGATTCTTATCCTTTATTTCATGAGAAACTCCCACCTCCCCCAGAAGATCAGTGACAAAGATATGACTCCTATTTTACAGATGAAGAAACTGAGGCCCAGCCAGGCCCATGGTCACCCAGGGGGTCAGAGAAAGAGCCAGGATGAGGACCCAGCTCTTCTAATTCCCAGTCCCAAGCTCCTTCCACATTCCACTGTGGGTCCCTCTTAGGGTGGAACGTTTCACTGATTTTCACGTATTTAACCCCTTTTGATTCAACCAGCATTTATTGTGTACCAACTATATACCAAACCCTCATACAAAGAGTGTTAATATTTACTAGACAGATCAGACCTCCGCTGAGGTTGGGCAGGCTTCTTGGGGTTTGATCTGAGCTTGAGTTTTGATGGTGAAAGGGGGAGGGTAGAGGTCACTGCATGGACATGGACCCTGAGGCAGGGAGGAGCTTGGAAGGACTTGGTCATCAAGGAAGTAGGACAAGGTGTGTTATGTCCAGAACCTCAAAGAGGGAAGGAAGGGCTTTGTGCAAGGAAGTGTTGCTGGTAAACCATTAAACTCTTGGACTTCCCTGGCGGTCCAGTGGTTAAGACTCCGCAATTCCACTGCAGGGGGCGCGGGTTCGATCCCTGGTGAGGGAACTAAGATCCCACGTGCTGTGCAGCATGGCCAAAAAGATAAAATAAGAAAAAAAGCTAAAAAAAAAAAAATCAAACTCTATGTGATTACCTGCTGTGTGCCCAAGGACTTATGGGGTTTTGTTTGCTGTTGTAATCCCATTGCTTAGAACCGAGCCTGGCACACAGCAGGTACTCAATATTTATTGAAAGAAAAAAACCATGGAGCTTCCATAACGTATCAAAGGCTTTGCCACCACTAGGTGGCAGCGTACTCCAACTGCAGGGAATGTTTCAACAGTGAATAAAACTCCAGAGCAAATGTATTCCACACTCCCAAGAGGATAGACGTTTCTTGAGTCATCAAGTGAAAGACATTCCCGAATGTCATGGGCACGGTGGACAGACATTGGGCTGGGCCCTGGCTCAGGTGGGTGGGTCCCTTCCCTCCCTCGGGAAAGGAATTTGGATTTGATGACTATGAAGGTTGCCTGGAACTTCGGCCTTCCTGAGATTCCCTAGGAGTTAGTTCCTTGAAGCAAATTATACTCTGGTCACCCTCTGATCGTCCTCACCCAGGCCCAGCATACAGTAGGCTGTGCTTCGGGGTCAGACGGCCTGGATCCTCCCCACTTTCTTGCTGATAAGCCTCAATCCCCTTGTCTGTCCAATGGTCATCGTCCATGGCTCAAAGGGTCACTGAAGATAATGCAGAGCCCAGTGCCTGGCACACAGTAGGGCTCCATGAGGAAGGAGGTGGAATGTCCTAGGCAGGTCCCCAGAGCCCTAGGTAGAATAATTTCCAAGCCTAGTGCCCTCTGGGCCATGGTGGCCAGGGCGAGGCCAGGCTGCACCCACCTGCGTGATGCAGGGCCGTCCACCCACTACTGTCCACAGTATCCACCACGCAGGATGCCTGGGGGGGGGAGGCGTGTCATTGGAGGTGAAGCCATCCCTGTTTAGGAGCCATCCCTGTTGCCTAATTTCTCTAGGAACTGTCCCTCCTTGGGCTCTGCTGTATTTCAGCCTCCTTGCCTCCCCCCTTCTCCCCTCCCACCCACCTGCTCTGTGGAACCCACTTCTCACAGGCCCCCAAATGACTTTCTTGGCTTTTATGAAAATTGGTGAGAAAGAGGGATTAGCTGGGAGCCCAGGGGCAGCCAGGGGTTTGGGGAGAAGCTGGGCTCAGGAAATAGCTGGTATTGGGAGTATAACTTGGGTGTGGGAAGTAGCTGGACACTCAGGGAGTATCTGGTTGTCCAAGGAGTAGCTGGGACTCAGAAGTAAAAGGGGCCAAGGAATACAAAGGATTCAGGGGGTAACTGGGGGTTCAGTGAATTCCTGGAACTCAGGAGTAGTCAGGGCAAGGGAGTGTCTGGGGTTGGGAAGTATCTGAGGCAGGAAAGGACATGACCTGTAGTAGTTGCTTCAAGCACTGAGGGTGCCCATACTTGGCGGCCAGGTGGAGGGCACTGTAACCTGAAAGGGAGAGAGAATGTACTAGAGCTTCAGATACTCAGGGAACTTCCAGTTGCCCCCCCAAACCTGTGTCAACTACTTGCGATGACTCTAACAAGTCCCCAAACCCAGGTACTACTCCCTGGGACCAGGGACTCTCCAAGCCTCAGCTAGTAGGTGTCCCAGACAATCTCATCCCAGCTACACTCCACATCCATCCACTCCTCAAGCACTACTGTCCCCAGCTACTCCCCAGGTCGCCAGCTACTCCCCAGGTCCTCAGCTACTCCCTCGGTCCCCAGCTACTCCCCAGGTCACCAGCTACTCCCCAGGTCCTCAGCTACTCCCCTGGTCCCCAGCTACTCCCCCGGTCACCAGCTACTCCCCAGGTCACCAGCTTACTCCCCAGGTCCCAGCTACTCCCCAGGTCCCCAGCTACTCCCCAGGTCTCCAGCTTACTCCCCAGGTCCCAGCTACTCCCCAGGTCCCCAGCTACTCCCCAGGTCTCCAGCTACTCTATAAGCTCAACTACACCAAAGTGCCAGCTATGCCGCTGTCTTTGATACTCTACAAATTCCCAGTACCCATACATCCTGGCTCCTATACTTGTTGCCCTGAAGCTTCAGATATGCCCCATGCCTAGCTATTCCCTGAGTCCCAACTACTCCCTCTGGCCATGCCTTCTATAGCAGTTATCCCTCAGGGCCCTAGTTAAGTCACACACCTAGATTCTCCTTTTGTCTCAGCTACTCCCAGAGCTCCAGCTAACTCTAAAGCCCAGCTACTCCATGCACCTCAGATACTCCCCTCCAAAAAACTGTACTTGTTATTCTCATGCCCCCAGATGCTCCTCAAGCTCAGATGCTCCTCTTGTTTCCATTACTTCCTCTGACTCAACCACTACCTGAGTCCCAGCTCTCCCTGATCCACAAGTTGACTCACTCTGTTTGCTGCCGCCCATGGTCTCCATCCTTGGGTACCACAGCCTGACTCGCCCCTGCGCCTCCCTGGGGGCACTGAAGAGAACCCCCCTTTTACAGCAGGACACGGAGGTCATGAAGCAGGGCCTGGCTGGACCCTCAGGCTGGGCACCTGGTCTGAGTTCCTCTTCCCTCCCCCAGGGCCCAGCGGGTAGTACCTGCCCCATCCGTGCTCATAACGTTGGCGCCGTGTGTCAGCATCACCTCTAGACAGCTGGCTGCACCCCTCATGGCCGCCAGGTGGAATCTGGAGGCCAGAGGTCAGGGGTCAGCTGCAGGGTGGCCACCCCTCAGCCATCACACCCCCAGGACGTGGGCACTCACGCGGACTTGCCCTCGGGGTCCAGCTTCGTGGGCACCAGCCCCTTGCGGGCAATGAGGGAGGCCACCCGTGCGGCATCATTGTTCTCCACGGCCTGCAGCAGCCGCTCGTCACTTTTGCCCCAGTCCTGGCTCTGCGGGGCATACCCAGGGGAACATGGGACTGGCGGCCACTGCCCCTCCCCACTCCCCCAGCAGGGGCTCCGGGCTCTCACCGCCCCGCCTGGGCACTTGCCTGGCGCCTGCCTCTGGCTGCCGGCTTCGGGATGGGGCAGGGGCCGCAGGGTGGGCAGGAGCCAAGGTCAGTGGGGCTGAGCCGCAGCTGCCGGGGGGAGTGGTCCTGGGTGGGGGCCTGAGACAGCATCCCTCAAGCCTGGGTCCCCAGCATCTGCCCCCAGGTCCATCGCCCCAGCTGTCATACACCACTTCCACCATCATACCATTAAATCATCCCCAGATCAGCCACCAGCATCTTTCCAAAAAGTTGTCCCCCAAACCTAGGCCCCCAGCCCATCCCTTAGTGAAAGCCACCTTTCCAATATCACCTCACCATATCCCTTTCTGAACTACCCTCCGAAGTCTTCCCATAGGAACCCCTAAAAAGGTTGCTTCAATGTCCCTCAGCACCATCCTCTGCCATCTATCCTTTGACTGCCTCTGAGATGCCACAATTGTCTCCCAAATGTCCCAAGATCTGAAATGCATTCCAAAATGTCTTCCCCAAATTCCTGACATGTTCTCCAAAATCATCCCCCCAATGACCCCATCATCTGTCCCCAAAATGTCCTCCCCTAAAATCTTTCAGATGTCCTCCAAAATTGTTCTCCAAATGTCAATATCTTTTCCCAAAAAAGATCACCCAAAACAGCATCAAAATTGTCCCCACAAATGATCCCATCCAAAACTGTTCCCCAAAACTGTCCCTCTAAATGCCCTCTACATTCTCCTGTGTCCCCATATGTCCTCAAAACTGTCCCCCCAAATGTCCCATCCATCCCCCCCAGTCTCTGCCCCGCCCCCTCCCTCCTCCCTGAACATCCTTCGCGGGTCTGAGGGTGGAGGGTCTAGGCTCTGCGAGGTCAGGGGGCGGGGAGGGGAGGAAGGGCCCGCGCCCGCCCCGCTCCCGCGCCCCTTCCCCCGGCCCTACCGCGAAGGAGGCGGCGGCGCAAAGGCACAGCTGCTTCATGGTGTCCAGGGCGCCGGGCGGCCAGGCGGCCGGGCTCCGGGAAGTGACCAGAGGGAAGGGCCCGCGATGCCGGAGCTCGGCCGCCCGGCCCGCGCCGGCCCCCCCAGCC
>NW_006787698.1:570029-572070 GCF_000442215.2 Lipotes vexillifer | reverse complement strand
CGGGCCCCGCCCCCCCGGCCCGCGCGGTCCCACCAAGCCCCGCGCCAAACCTCCCCCGCGCGCCCCGCCTGCTGCCCCCCTCCCGGCCCCTCCCCTACGGGTGGGGGGGAGTGCCAGGGAAGGGGTCTGGGCTCTGCGGGAGGGGCACCGCGGTGGCCCGACCTGACCTTGCCACCGGGAGGCTGAGGCAAAGAGGGCCAGGCTCCCAGGATCTCCATGGACCCGCCTGCGTTCGTCTCCGCCTCTCTGGGGGGCGGGGAAGAGGGGGAGTGTGGGATGGGGGGGTGGTCTCAGGTGACTCCCGGTCTGGTTCCATTGCCGCTGGGCTATCAGGGCTCTCCCTCACTCATTCATTCACTCATTCATTCATTCATCATCCACCAGCGGGGCTCTGCAGTCTGACAAACCTGAATTTGAATCCAGGGCACCCCCCCGCCACGCCCCCTGCCCTCCACACACCCGCATTTACCATATATAAGATCGGCCCAGATACTTACCTGCTTTGGACTTCACTTTTCCTCATCCGGGAAATGGGTTTCATATTAAACAGTACCTATTGCAGAGGGTTACTGGGAAGACTAAATGAGATGCTATATATGGGGCCTGGAACATAGTGCACCATAAACACGGATTCAAAGAAGGATGTGGTTGGGCTGTGTGCATATCTAATACTGAATCCTAGGGACGCAGGACATAGTAGGTGCTCAGTTAAACCACTGAAAGACAGAGAGGACACAGCCTTTGGCTCTAACTCCAAGGGGCTGGGAGGGTCTGTGTTCTGCTGGTTTTCTCAGACTGGGAGTCCCTTGAGAGCAGGGTCCCACTGAAGCCTCCCTGGCAGAGGCCAGGGTGGGGTGGGCACCCCAGGTTGGGGTGGGCAGTTGGTGAATGTTTGCTCCGTTAATGTGTGACTCACAAAGCCAAGCCCTCTGAGCCATGTGTATTTCATTCATTCAGTCCACTCGTGCTACAAGGTGTCTGGCACTGCACTGGGCATTGGGACTCAGTGGTGACGAAGACAGATGTCCCTGCTATCACTGAGGTCCCTGGGGAGACAGACACACCCATGGCTTTATGAACCAAGGTGATCAGGGCTATTACGAGGGAAGCCCAGGTGAGCTGGGAGCTCAGAGAGGACTCTTGATATCATCTGGGGAGTCAGGGAGGGCTTCCTGGAAGAAAGGACATCTGAGCTGAAACTTGAAGAATGGGCAGGAGTTGGGGAGTGGCAGGAACAAGACCATGTTTGGGAGAAATCATGAAATAAATTGCTCTCCTGGACCAGTACGGTAGCCTCTGCCCTGGTCCAGGACCTGGGGCGTGGGGTGGGGCAGGGGTGTGCATACTTAAGGGTGGGGGCAGAGGAGGAGAGGTGCTAGCATAGGAGCTGGAGGAGGGGGTCCTGGGAGGGCGGGGGAAACCAGGAGTGTGGGGTGTCAGGAGAGCCACAAATGGTTCCAAAAGTCAGGATAGTCCACTGTGTTGTGGATGCAAATTCAAGAAGGGACCAGGAGAAGGGAGAAGATTGGGATTACAAGGGAGAGAAGGGATGAGTGAGGAGACAGGCCTTCAGGAACCCAAATTTAAGAGCAGTGACTGCTGACAGGCACTGGGGCTTTGAACCCAGCTTGGCCATTGTGTGTGACCCTGGGCCAGCCATTCTTCCTCTCTGGGCCTCAATTCTTTAACAATGGGACAGATAATGGAACAAACACTATAGAGCCGGGTTCCTCCACCCAGAGGCACTGCTGACGCTTGGGGCCTGGTCATTCCCTGGGGTGGGGCCATCCTGGACTCTGTGGGGTGTTGAGCGGCACCCCTGGTCCAGAAACACACTCCCCCACCATGTGAAAACCTTAACGTCCCAGGTATCACCCAGTGTACCTGGAGGCAGGATCACTGCTGTTGTCCGTGATTATTCTTAGACACCTTTAGGCAGATGGAGGGAGAGGTGGGGGCAGGTAAATGGAGAATCTGCTGATAAGCAATTGGGGAGTTGGAAGGAGGGTGTTAAGGGCTCCTCTCTCCTCTACACCGAGGC
>NW_006787698.1:557324-570008 GCF_000442215.2 Lipotes vexillifer | reverse complement strand
GGGGGGGGGGGGGTGTGACCCTCTCAGGCTTGTCCAGAGAGGAGACTGAAATGGATCTCCCAGCTCAGGCCTCGGATTTCCAACCGCCCTCAGCCTGTCCTTCTGGATGCCAGACAAGCTCAGAAGCCCCCCGCCATGGGCCAAGGGCGTCGCTGTCCCGGTAGGGGCTTAGGCCAAGTCTTAGCATCACCTCACTCCTCTCTCACCCCACACCCAATCCGGCAGCCAACCCCACCAACTGTAAACTATGTCCAGGGACCCCTTCTCACCCATGGTCCAGCCCCATCACAATTCTATCTGGAGATCACCTCCTCCCAGGCCTCCCCGCTTCTGTTCCCCTCCCTGGTCCACAGCTTCCTAAAGCCTGCATCAGAGCATTTCTCTCTTCTGCTCAAAAGCCTCCAGCGACTTTGCTCGGCATCAAATGCTAACTGCTCACAGAGCCCAGGAGGTTCTATGGCAAGGGGTCCAACTGCCAACTGAGGTCCCCAGGGCTGGGGTGGGTGGCAAATCCCAGCCCACCCCCCCCCCACCTGGTTTGGTCCAGCTCAAGAGCTAAGAATGGTTTTTACACTTATAAGTGGTCAGGGGAAAAAAAAAATCAAAAGAAGAGTAATACTTCCTGACACATGAAAATTATATGAAATTCTCATTTCAGTGTCCATAAAACAAGCATTATTGGGATGGGGCTATGCCCATCCATTTTCAAATGGCCTATGGGAATTCCCCGGTGGTCCAATGGTTAGGACTCCATGCTTTCACTGCCGAGGGCCAGGGTTCAATCCCTGCTCAGGGAACTAAGATCCCACAAGCTGTGTGGCATGGCAAAAAAAAAAAAAAAAAATTACTTTCTGGCCCTTTACAGGAAAAATGTGCCTAGCTTTGCTCTAAACAATCCTCTTTGTCAACTCTCTGAGCTCATCTCCCCCTACCTTTCCCCTGGTCTATGACATCCTGCTGCAGTGGCCTCCTTTCTGGTCCTCAGACAGCTCTGCCCACCTCCGGGCCTTTGCCCTTGCTGTGTCCTCCACCCGGAATGCCCTCCTTCCTCCACTGCCCACAACGCTGATTCCTTTACTGTCTTTTGCACTGGAAGACACCTCTTCAGAGAGCCCTTCTTTGATCACCCCTTGTCACTCTGACCCCTTAGTGGGGGGTTATTTTTCCTTCATCGTTCTTATCACTACCTGACGTCATCCTGTGTACCTTTCTGAAAATATTGTTTCCTCTTGATCTCTCCACAGAATGTCACCTCTACACAGGCAGGAATTTTTGTCCCCCTTAGTCACTGCTGCTGGATCCCCAGCAGGTACCGGGTATAGATTTTGAAGGGCCCGGTGCAAAATGAAAATGCAGGGCCCCTTGTTGAAAAATTATGAAGAATTTCAAGATGGGGAGAAATGAGTATGAAACCAAACACGGGGCCCTTCGTGGCTCAGTGTCGGTGTGTGTGTGTGTGTGTGTGTGTGTGTGTGTGTGTGTAGCGGGTGTGTGTGTGTGTGTGTGTGTGTGTGTGTGTGTGAAGCGGGCCCTGATCTCCAGCCCACAGTAGGTGCTGAATAAATGTTTGTTGAATGAATTAAAGAAATAGTGACTCATTTAAAATAAAGTCACATATCTAATATATATCTATATGTACATTTGTTCATTTCAAGAGTACTTTTCAGGGCATCCTAATAATAAACTACAAGCTACAAAATTCAGTCAATCCCCTAGTGCCTGTGTTGATCTAATAGCAATAAACTACTTTGTTCAAACTGAAAAAAAAAAGTAAAAGAAACAGTGACTCTGGGAATAAAAGTGAGGGAGAGACAGACAGACAGATTTTCCAAAAAGTGTTGAGGCACCGGGAGTTTACGAATCTCTAAAATTTTCTACAAATCCGCAATCTTCTTCCATGTAGGATTTTTCTAAAACCTGAAATAAGGGCAGGAGGTTGATGGGAATCCAAAGACTAGGCTCCCGGCTCCAGTTAACTCCCATTTTTTTTTTTTTTTTTTGTGGCATCGCGTGTCATGTGGGATCTTAGTTCCCTGAACAAGGGACCAAACCCGTGCTCCCTGCATTGAAAGTGCAGAGTCTTAACCACTGGACCACCAGGGAAGTCCCTCCCATCTTATGGATGGAAAAACTGAGGCCCAGAGAGGGTGCGAGAAGGCTCAGAGCAAGTAGGGCGCTCTGCTGGGACCTGGCAGAGCAGGCTGTATCATGAGAAGAAGCAGAAAGGAGCGGGGAGGGCGCGTCGGGCAGGTTGTGTGCTGAGAATGGGAAACGGAAGGTCCGGAGAGATGGAGACGGAGGTGGAGACGGACCACTGCAGTCACTGCAGTTGCGGGTGTTTGCTTTCTTCCCTCGGGGCAGCCGAACAAAAGCTGAACCTGACTCCTGCATTTGGCAGAGAAACTGGAGCCTGGCAGGTAGAGGGACTGACAGGGGTGGGGGGCAGTTTTGGGGGGGGGAGTGGAGGCCCAGCTTCTCCTCTCCTTCCTCCCCCAGGTCTCCCATCTGCCGTGCCCGCTCCAGCCCAGGTGGGCTCTGCTCGCTGCCCCCGCCCTCCCTGACACACCCAGAGACCCTCACACCCAGGCTGAGGTTTTAACACCCTTCTATTCCTGCCCTCCTCATCTTGACACTGTGCCAGGCACCTATCAAAACACACCCACGTCCCAAATTAGGTGGGGTTTTTTTGTTTTTTTTTCTTTAAATTAAGGGTACTTTAATTAATTCATTTATTTTTGGCTGTGTTGGGTCTTCGTTTCTGTGCAAGGGCTTTCTCTAGTTGTGGCGAGCGGGGGGCCACTCTTCATCGCAGTGTGCGGGCCTCTCACTGTCGCGGCCTCTCTTGTTGCGGAGCACAGGCTCCAGATGCGCAGGCTCAGTAGTTGTGGCTCACGGGCCTAGTTGCTCCGCGGCATGTGGGATCCTCCCGGACCGGGGCACAAACCCGCGCCCCCTGCATTAGCAGGCAGATTCTCAACCACTGCGCCACCAGGGAAGCCCCTAGGTGTTTTGTTGTTGTTGTTGTTGTTGTTTTTAAGCGGCACGAATGTTTTGAAGGATTGGATTTCAATAGGACTCTGCTTTTGAAATTCAACAATCCTGTGGTTTGGTTTACCACTGGCTACAACTTCTCGGGAATTTTTAGCGGGAAATGTGAACACTAACTAGGAATCGATTTCAAACGGGATGAAAATTTTAGGATCGTTTCGCAGTGAATGAAGCTAACCCCATGCCACGTTTTGTAGGGCTTAACAATTTATTCCTTGCTCTGGTGCCCTCTCTCTCTCTTGCTTTCTCTCTCCCTCCCCCTCTCCCTCTCCTTCCCTCTCACTTCAATCAATGCACTTTCCCCCCAACCAAGGCCCAATAACACAGTCCTAGTAACACAGGTGTTTCTAGTAACACAGCCCAGGGAGAAGGCTTACTCATTTATAAAGTGGAGATAAAAGCTCCTACCCTACATGATTGTTATGAAGGTTAAAGGAGCTGACATCTGCAAAGCACATGGATATCTCCTTGTAGTGTTTGAAAACAAATAAATAAAAACAAAAATGGAATGAAATAAATAAAAATGAGTTCAACGGCATTGAATTTAAATTTTAAACGTTAAAATAAACAAAATGAAAGGAATGTTAAAATTGGCAAATAATAAAAATACATTTAAAAATCTTTTTTTTTTGGGGGGGGGGGAATTCCCTGGCGGTCCAGTGGTTAGGACTTTGAGCTTCCACTGCAGGGGGCACCGGTTCAATCCCTGGTCAGGGAACTAAGATCCCACAAGCCGCTCAGCACAGCCAAAATAAATAAATAAATAAAATAAAATAAAATAAAAATCAGTTGGGAAAGCTTTGGAAGGCCAGAGAATGGTGGAGATATACGCAAAGTCACAGAGCTAGTCAGGGGCAGAGGAAGGATTCGAACCCAGAGCCACCTGCCTTTAAAACCAGGCTTGGGACTTCCCTGGCGGTCCTGTGGTTAAGACTCTGCTCTTCCACAGCAGCAGCCACGGGTTCGATCCTTGGCTGGGGAACTAAGATCCTGCATGCCGTGCAGCAAGGCCAAAAATTTCTTTTAATTAAAAAATAAAACCAGGCTTGTTCCTCTGCCCCATTTTTGACATTCAAGGACTCCTCGGGCTGGGCCCTCTCGGGCCTCAGCTCCCCCTCACATTCTCTGCTCCAGCCAAAAGAACCTCTTCATCATCCCATTATGTCCCTGTATCAACCAGGCTCTGCCCAGCCTCCAGACCTTTGCTCACACTGGTCCCCATCCCCCTCCCTGTGTGCCTTCACTTGTCTAACTAAATCTTCCCCGTCCTTCCAGGTTCTGCTCCAGCACCACCTCCTCCAGGTAGCCGCCCTGATTGCCTTGGGCCTTCCGGATGGGAAGGCCCTGTCATGGGAGAAAGACCAAGGGCTCTAAAGTCAGACACATGTGGGTTTGAATCTCCCTGTTGCCACTTTACTCTGTGACCAGGAGAGGTGAGTTAACCTCTCTGGACCCTGGTTTCTTTGGGCTGTAATTGGGAAGTCTAGCCTAACAGAGGCCAGTGCTCAGGAAGGCTGGCTGCCAGACTCTACATGTGATTGCTCTCTTAGCTTCTGTCACGCTGTACCCTGGACCAGCCTGCACACTGGCAGGGACTAGCAGGGCCGGGAGGGAGTGGGTAATGAGTGAGGAAGGAGCACAGTCTCTGGAAGTTCACAGCCCAAAATATAGCTGCAAGAGAAGCCAGCTAGACCCCACCTCAGGGCCTTTGCACTGGCTGTTCCCTCTGCCTGGAATGCAGTTCCTGCAAATACACACATGATTTCCTCCTCCTTTCCCTTCTGATCTTTACTCTAATATCAGCTTCTTGGTGAGGCCTTTCCAGACAACCTGCTTTAAAACTGCAACCATCTCCCCTGCTCCAGATGCTTTAAATTCCCTTTCTTTGCTTTCTTTGTCTCCCTGGTACAAAATATGCCTTTTCACTTATTTATCTTGTTTAGCATCCATCGCCCCAACACAGCTGTCAGCTCCACAAGGGCAGGGATTTCGGTCTGCCCTGTTCACTGCTGTGTCCTTTGTGCCTAGAACAGCACCCAATACAAATATTTGCTGAATAAATACTCAAAAGCAAGAAATCAGGGTCCCTGAGAAAGTGAGGCCCCAGAAAAGCAAGTGGTCACTGTAGCTGGGAATAGAGATTTTCCGGAAGAAATGTTCTTGGAGACAAATTGTGAGCGATGGGGAGGATCTGATGCACAGTAGTACAGGGAAGAGAATTGCAGGTGGAGGGAACAGCCTGGACAAAGGCATGGTGGCTGGAAAGCTTGAACAGGAAGTAATGTGGAGATCAGGGCAGCAGGGGGCAGTAGAGAGGTAAGGGAGGGGAGGTGGCCAGAGGCTAAAAGGGTAAACTTGAACCTGTGGATGGTGGGCAACCACGGAAGAGTTTTGAACAGGGAGGGGCTTGGTCATACTGCCAAAAGAATCTGATGACAGACAGAGGACAGCAGTCCAAGGGCCCAGTGGATCTTCAGCCAGGTCCTGGGGGACAGGAGCCTGAAGTTGGGGGACGTCAGGCATCTCAGTGGCCTCAGACTCACCTCTGTCTTCTTAAATCGTGCCCGGAGGGTCTTCATGGCCAGTGTCAGGTGTTTATCCTCTTCCCAGGCCACCTACAGAAGGCCAGGGGGTAAGGGACATCAATCCTGGTGGGCAGGAGAGTCGTCCGCCTCCCACTCCTCAAAAGTACCACTTCCTCCTCCCCCCTGGCCATCCCAGCCCCTAGAGCAGGACATGAACCTATCCTATCTTCTAAATGCTGTGTGTCCTTCAGCAGGTCACTTGCCCTGTGTTTTACATCTCTCTTCCATAAAATGCAGGAAAGAAACCCCTCTTACCCAACTTGTGGCCAGTTTCCTGTGAGGTCCCTAGCATACAGCCTGGCAAACATAGGTGCTCAATAAATGTATCCCACCAGTATTCCCTGTTGCCCAAGTAGATCAGGCTTTTTCTGGTTTCAAGCTTTTATCTGTGCAGTTACTTCTACCTAGGATGCCTTTTTTTTTTTTTCCTTCTCTGGTGAACTCCTATTCATCCTTCACAGCCCAGTTCCAAAATCCCATGGTGTTCTGATCAGCTTTGCCTCTTACTAGTAGGCAGAACTCTAACTCCTCAAACTGGGTTCCCCCAGCTCTTCCTCTGCCCCACCCCTGGCTCCAGAGGCTGGAAGTGTCCAGACTGGTTCTGTTTTCTTGAATAGTTAGGGGCTCCTGGGGGCCCAGGCCCAGAGCCGAGGCATCTTAGCACACAGGCATGTTTCTTGGAAAGTCAGAAAGAAAATCCTTGCAGCTAAGTCCCCTTACACCAGCCTGGCTCCTGTGTGAGTGAGAGCACGGAGGCAAGTCACCCAAGGTGGGCAGAGGTCCGGGGTGATGGCTGCATGCATGTGTGTGCACGTGTGAGCACAAGGTATGTGTGTGCATGCATGTCTGTCCAGCTTAGCCTGTTTTGTGTTTTGTGCATGTGCAGGTATAGAGGTCAGGCAGGGATCTCAAGGGGGCATTTTGCCAGGTGTCTGGCTAGGAATTCCTTTCTATGTCTGAGTGGGATTTCTGTTAAGACATATCCTTCACCAGTCCTTTTACCTGCTCACCTGCCCATGAATTCTCCAAATCATCTTTCCACCCATCCACTCACCTGTGCATCCATCCTCCCACCAAAGCACTTCTACATCCACCCACTGTCCACCATCCGCCCAACTTATGTTCTCATGGTTCTCCACGTACCCTTCAACAGTACTCTATCCACCATCCACCCACCATCCACCTGCCCATCCACCCACCATCCACTGATCCATCCACCCACCATCCACTCACCCATCCAATCACCCACTGGCCACTACCCACCCACTCATCCACCCAGCTCATCTTCTCATGGCTCTTCACGCACCCTTCAACCATCCTTCATCCACCACCCACCCACCATCCCATCCACCTGCCCATCCACCCACCCAACCACTCATCCAACCACCTATCTACCTCAACTATGCACCCACCCATACAGCCAACACCCACCTACCATCTACCCACCCAACCATCCTTCATCCACCACCCACTGACCCATCTACTTACCGCACATCCATCCAAAACCCACCCACCCATCCATCCACTTGTTCATCCACCCTCCCATCCATCTACTGCCCATCCTTTCATTCACCCCTTCAATTTAGCCCATTCAATCAATGTACCCATTCACTCACCACCCACTCCACCCACCCTTTTTCTTTACTCCTGTCTAACGGGCTCAATCACACCCAGAGCAGGGTGTAACTGACACCCAAGAGAGAAGTCCGCAGGTTGCCTGGGCAGGAGGGAATCCGCAGGCTTGGGGGAGGGGGAAGTATCCTCATCTAGGGAGCCGCTTCCTGGAAGAGGTGATGATATATGAACAGGGCCTGATGGCTGGGCAGGGGATATTGAGCTGCAGCAGGAGAAAAAAAGGGTACGTACCCTAGACAGCGCAAAGGCTGGGAAGTGGGAGGTGCACGCATGAATGAGCGTGTGTGTGGGTGTCAGCGTGCCTCAGCATAGCTGGGACACACACCAGCCTTTCCTTTCTCCCACATGCCAGGGATCAGGGGCAAGGAGCCTGAGGCCCTAAGGGGAGCCTCCATCCCAGGCCTCCCTTAACTCCTTCCCCTCCTACCTCCTGCAGCTCCAGTGACTCCAGCACCAGGCCACTGTGTCCACTGCCAGCTCTGGTTACCTGCTCCCAGCTGGGCCACCAGCTCGCACCAGCAGCTCCCAGCTCTCAGCTCTGACACCTGATCAGCTCTGAGCGGGCAGCTGCCCCAGGGGGCCGGGGATGAGCAGAGGGAGGAGACAGGCTGGTAGCAGGGCTGTCTGTTGGCCGAGGGGCTCTGGTGGGAAGACACCGATGTTCTTCCTGACCACGGCTGGACGGATTTCAGTTTCTGGAATGAGCCACCCTTTCCCTCTCTTCTCAGCCTTTGTACTTGCGGTCCCTGTGCCAGGAGCCCTCTTTCTGTACCTCCTGTCACCCCCAACTGGCTGATTCTCCCCACCTCAATCGTACTCACTGTTCAGATCTTTGCTGCAACATCCCCTCCTCCAGGAAGCCTTCCTGCTTGCCCCCAGGCTGGGTCAGGCGCCTCCTCTGAGCTCCTTCATTGCCCAGTGCCCTCATTACAACCCACTCACTCTAAGTCACCATTGCCCGGTCACAGGGTGCTGCCTGTGTTCTCCAGCGTCTCCCCAGTAAACAGTAGGTGCTCAATACGTTTCTTAAATGAGTCCTCAAGGCCTCCAGTCCCAGTGATTGTGAGCAGTTTCTCCAACCTCTTGGTGAAGTCAGGACCTGTCCTGCTGAGTGATAATCATCCACCTGGATAACGTTCAGGTAACTTAGAGTGGCGTCCGTAACCCTTCCTAATGAGGCCCCAAATTGCCACCCTGAGGCCCCCGCACACATGCACAGGTACCCTGCATTTGTAAATTTAGAAACTTATGAAATGTGCAGGGGAAAAAACCTTGGACTCGAAGCATAAGTCCTGGGTCCCTTCTCTCATGCTCTGTCGTGTGAGGGGTGGGGTGCGGGGAAGGGGAGCATCAGTTTACTCATTTGTAAAAAGGGGAAAGAGGGAACCGATAGCTTGCGCCCCTCATTTTAGAGGTGACTAGAGAACTCTCACGTGGGCAGTCCCCTAGTTTCCAGCCCGGGTCACTGGACAGCCCTATTCCCGCCACCATCCACATCCCCAGCGCAGTAGGAAGTTGGCTGCTCTTTGCCAGCAATTAATATGGCGACTGAGGCGTTAGCGCGAGCCGCATGCGCCTTGGGGAGAAGAGGCCGGGTAGAGGATGAGAAGGCGGCTCCTCCTTCTTCCTCGTCCTACCCCGTTTCCGGCGGAAGCGGCCGCAACAAGGGAAACTTTATTGTTCCCGTTGGGGCCTGGAGGATGTCGGTGAATTATGCGGCGGGGCTGTCGCCGTACGCGGACAAGGGCAAGTGCGGCCTCCCCGAGGTGAGCGCAGCCGGGTGTCCCGACGGCCGTCGTCAGGGCCGTGGGCTGGGCGGGGCCGGCTGGCAGCGGGCATTCTGGGAGTATCAGGAGACACTGAAGCTAGACAATGGGAGGGACTTCCCAGTGAGGAGGGGGCGGGAAGTGACGCCCCAGCGCGCCTGGGGACGCGACCACGCCCAGCTCCGGATCGGTCAGGCTGGGACTGAGGCTAGGACCCAGGTCGGGAAGTCCTGAAGTTCTGACGGGGTACCAGGGGCTGTAGTTCCAGGCGGAAGGCACTACCGGGGCAAAGGCGCGGAGGTGGGAATAAACAAACTTGGAGAACAGATTAGGCCAGAGAGGTTACCAAAACCAGGCCAAGCTGGGCCTCAAGTGCCAAGCTGGGGAGCTGACACCATCCTGAGGGGGATGAGGAAGGGTTTTGAGCTGGGGAGGAACTTGGAGGATGTAAGTCAGAAAGACCCCTCCAGCCACGCTGAGAGGAAGTCCCCCACCATACACTGAGACCTTGGCGGGGTAACTTCCTTTCGGGTCTCTTCTTCTGTAAACGGGGGAGAAGATTGCCCCCACCCCACAAAGGCTCGTGCGTCCCTTCTGAGTCAGGCATTAGTGAGCTCCCAGGTGGTGTGAAGCCCCACCCCTCTCCTGCCTGGTTTCCATTTTATTCCACAAACATTTATTAAGCACCTACCATGCACCAGACACTTTCTCCGCCCTGGGGCCACATCGGAAGGTGAGAGGCCTCGAAATATGGCGTGGTTAGTTTGTATGGGCTGGGTAATTTCATAGGCTAGTGAGTGGGAGAATTATTCCAGCTATTTCGGGGAAGGGGTGGGGATTTCCAGGAATTGGGCCACGGCTCACTTTTTGGCCATTTATGGTTAGCCTTTGAACTGTCCTGGCACCTGTGGGTATTAATACATTTAGTATATGCTGAGGTATTACAATGAGTGTATAATGAGGCTCCAGGTCTACTGGAAGTCGAATCTTCCGCCATCTTGGACCTTTGACCAGTTTTTGTTATGTCCTACGGCAGTGTCATTCTTTTAAAGGTTGTGCCCTGCCCCCTTCCCTCCTGTTTCACTCCCTTACACTCTCTCCCACCCAACAGGTCTTTGACCCCCCTGAGGAGTTGGAGCGGAAGGTATGGGAGCTGGCACAGCTGGTCTGGCAGTCCTCCAACGTGGTGTTCCACACGGGCGCGGGCATCAGCACAGCCTCAGGCATCCCCGACTTCAGGTCCGTGCGCATGGAGGGAAGTCAAGGCAGGGCTTCCCTGTGAGCTCACAGATGTCTGGCCATCGGAACCCCTCCTGCCGCCTTCCCTCCCGCTGAGTCTGGGGTGATCTGTCAGTCCCCTGGGGTGTTGGGTATGGGAAAGACCCTTCCTTTGGAGCATGTCCCTTTATATCACACCCAACATTCCATTCCACCGGCCAGAACTTGGTCACCTGACTACACCTAGTTCCGAGTGATGCTGGGAAATGTAGTCTTTGGTCTAGGCTCACTGCAAGGCTAAGTAGTGGGGTTCTATTATTACCAGAGAAAAAGGGGAGAATTGATATCAAGGACAATTAGCTCCATACTCACTCACAAATATTTTTCTGTCAGACCTCTGGTGGGAAAAGTGGCTTAACCACCTGGACCTCAGTTTCCTCACATGTAAGTAGGGTGTGAGGCCAGATAATGTCTAACTTTAGGCAGCCTGTGTTAGACAAGAGTCTCATTGATGAAAAAGCAGGGGTCTCTAACTGGTGGCCTCCGAGTGGCCCCTGTAGGTGCTGACTTTGCAACCCTACCCCGTAGGGCAGGCCTATCACAATTGTGCTCTCTTTCTAAGGCCTCTCAGGCCCACGGAGCAGACTCTTACAGCAGAAGAGCAGATTCCTCGTTCTTGGAGGAATGTTAGAATTTTAAGGTGTGAATCTCACCCCCCCCCCTTCCATAACCTGCCATGGCTCCCCATTGCCACACAGGAGAGTTCTAAGCACTTCAGGCTGGAAATCAAAGCTGTTCCCAACCTAGCCCTGGATCAGCTCTCCAACCTCAGCCCCTGCAGCCCCTGCAGCCCCCAGACCACTCACAGGCTGTTGCCAGCCCCCTGGCCTTTGCTTACCTCTTCTGTCTGAGCTGCCCGGCCCTTTCCTGTCTGTTCAAGAGACAGCTCAGCCTCCTCCAGGAAGCCTTCCCACAGTTCCACAAAGAGCCCTCACCGCTTCTACTGGGCCAGCCCAGCCCCGGGTTCCTCCCTCTGCCCCAGCCCCACAGAACTGGAGGGTCTGTGTCCACCTATGTCTCTCCCCACAAGATGGAGGACTCCTTAACGGCAGGGCCTGGGTCCCCTAGGGCCCCAGCATCACCCAGCGCAGGGCCAGGCTCAGTGCAGCAGCATTAAGTGTCGGTTGGATTGAATAGTTAATTTCTGCCCTTGTGTACCACGTTCTCCCTCCTTCCTCCCCCACCCCCTCTTTTGACTGTGTTACTCTGTCTCTCTCTGATTCTCTTTCTCTGCCTCTGTTTCTCTGTCTCCTTTTCCATTCCCTGTCTTCCTGATCCCTAAGCTCTCTCTGTCTCTCCCGCCTGCCACTTCAGGGGCCCCCATGGCGTCTGGACGATGGAGGAGCAGGGCCTGGCCCCCAAGTTCGACACCACCTTCGAGAACGCGCGGCCCACGAAGACTCACATGGCACTGGTGCAGCTGGAGCGCGTGGGCCTCCTGCGCTTCCTGGTCAGCCAGAACGTGGACGGGCTGCACGTGCGCTCTGGCTTCCCCAGGTGCACCCCGCGTCCAGCCCCGCTCAGCCTTGGGCAGGCTGCCCCTCTCTCCGAGCCTCAGTTTCCTCATCTGGAAAACGGGTGTTGATTGCAGCCCCTCCCTCTCAAGGCCACTGTGGCGATTCAGCCAGGAGAGGTGCTTGGTGCTCAGCTGCCAGTGTCAGTGTCTGCTAGACGGGCACGTCTGGAGAATCGAAATCCCCTCTTCCTGGTCCTGGGGGTGGATTCCAGCCCTGAGCCCTCTGGATCCCCTCCACTAAGCCTCTTCCTTCTCCCACAGGGACAAGCTGGCAGAGCTTCACGGAAACATGTTTGTAGAAGAATGTGTCAAGTGTAAGACGTGAGTGCCACCACGGAGGGTAGGGGCGGGGGCCCAAGGTGTGGATGACCCAGGTCGGGCTCTGCAGAAGGGCCTTGTGAGTTGAACCTGATGTTTCCAGAGACGAGGGTGTGACCCTCCCAGGGTGGGACTTGAGGGCGTATCTTCCTCCCGGGAGGTGTATTCATTTCCTGCAGCTGCTGTAACAAACTGCCACAACCTGAGTACCTTAAAACAACAGAAACTGATAGTCGTATGGGTCTGAAAGCTCGAAGTCCACAATCAAGGTGTTGGCAGGGCCGTGCTCTGCCTGAACCCTGTCGGGGAGGATCCTTCCTGTCTCTTCCAGCTCCTCATGGTTTCCGACCATCCTTGGCTGTAGACTCATCACACCGACCTCTGAATCTTTTATCACATTTCCGTGTCCCTGTGTGTCTGTGTCCTCTCCTCTTTTTTTTTTTTTTTTTTTTTTTATTTTCTCTTTTTGCTTTTGTTTTTTTTTTGCGGTACGTGGGCCTCTCCCTGTCGTGGCCTCTCCCATTGCGGAGCACTGGCT
>NW_006787698.1:554376-557089 GCF_000442215.2 Lipotes vexillifer | reverse complement strand
CCTTTTTTTTTTTTTTTTTTTTTTTTTAATATTCACTTATGCCTTTCGTTGTGGCCCGCGGGATCTTTTTAGTTGCCACATGCAAGGTCTTAGTTGCAGCATGCGGGATCTAGTTCCCCGACCAGGGATCGAACCCGGGCCCCCTGCATCGGGAGCGCAGAGTCTTACCCACTGGACCACCAGGGAAGTCCCTGTGTCCCCTCTTCTTATAAGGACATCAGTCACGTGGGTTAGGGGCCACCCTACACAAATGTGACCTCATATGAACCCAGCCAGTACATCTGCAACAACCCTACTTCCAAATAAGGTCTTATTCCAAAATACTTGGGAGCCGCCACTCAGCCCATAACAGGGTGTGACGGGGCATTCTTTGGGCTCTGGAAAGGCTGAGCCTTCCTGGAACAGGAGGGCTCTGGGTGTGTCTCCCTCTGCTGGGCAAGCAGCCTTACGGGTGTGAATAACTCAGGCGTGGTGGGCGCGTGTGGCTCCCCTGCGGGTGGAATCTCTTAAGACCAGAGCACAGATGGGGCCCCAACTTTAATAACAAATTTTTTTTCTCTCTAAATTTATTTTGAAAAACTTCAATCTGGTGGAAAACTCACAAGAACCATACAATGAACTCATACTTGACCTAGACCAGGGATCCCCAACTTTTTCCTGTACAGGGCCATATAGTAAATATCTTCAGCTTTGTGGGCTAGACTGTCTCTGTCGTGACTATCAGCTCTGTAGCGTGAAAGCTGCTATAGACAGCACTTAAAGGAATGGGCATGGCCGTGTACCAATAAAACTTTATTTACAAAAATGGGAAGCAGAGGGCCGGATTTGATCCTCAGGGCTATGGTTTGCTGACCCTGACCTAGATTCATCAGTGTTACCATTTTGCCACAATTTGTTTCTCCTCTTCTCTCTGTGTTCGGATTTGCTCTACTGTTCAAGGGGCAGATTTCCTTATCCTTTGCCCCTTAAACCCTTCAGACCTTTATCTCCCACAAGCCACGGTATTCTCTTCCACAGCCGCGGTGCAGTTTCTAAAGTCAGGAAATGTAAAAACCACAGACGCGACTATTCTCCCCAATCTGTGTTCCCAGCGCTCCCTCCCATTGTTGTTGTTTTTCCCCTGGTGCAGGGTCCAACCCAGGGCGGCACTCTGCATGCCACTGTCCCATCTCTTTAGTCTCCTTTACCTGGAGCACTTCCCGACCTTTCTCTGTTTTCCAAGCTGTGGACCTTTTGAAGCAGCCAGGCCAGCTGTTTTGTGGGAGGCCCCCTCTGCCCCCACCGTGCTGGGTTTGCCGGATGTCCCCTCATGCTTAGATTCTGGTCATGTGGCCCCCGCTTTCCTGGGAGAACAGCTGCCTGCAAAAAGCAAGAACCACCCAGGTGGGGCCGCAGGGTAGGCACCTGGGAGCAGGCAGGGAGCTGACCCCTTCCTCTCCTGACACAGGCAGTACGTCCGGGACACCGTCGTGGGCAGCATGGGCCTGAGGGCCACCGGCCGGCTCTGCACCGTGGCCAAGTCAAGGGGGCTGCGGGCCTGCAGGTAAGCGGCCCCTCCCCACGCCCTGGACCCCAGGGGAGGCGGCCAGTGTCCCTGCTGACTCCCTCACTCTCCGTACAGGGGGGAGCTGAGAGATACTATTCTGGACTGGGAAGACTCCCTGCCTGACCGGGACCTCACTCTGGCCGATGAGGCCAGCAGGTCTGACCCCCACCGAGCTCAGGGTGGGGTGGGTAGGGGAGGGGCAGAAACACAGCCAGCTGCAACCCCAGGGACATCAGGAAAGAGGTGGCCCACACCCTCTCTGGGCTTCGCTTACCCCGTAACGATGGCAGCTCCCGTGTACTGAGCCCTCATACCCCCGGCCCCGGCCAGAGGCCTCACACACCATCCTCACCACAGCCCAGGGTGGGTGCTGCTCGGGGCCCATTTTACAGACGAGGAAACAGGGGCTGGAGCAAGCTGACACCTCCGTGCACACTGCCCAGCCAGAAAGTGACTGAGCCAGGTCTGGAACCCAGGGGTCCAAGTGGGGACATCAGCAGCTCCACTTCTGCCGATGGGGTGGGGTGGCTCCGGCAGAAGGGAAGCGGCGGGCAGGATTCAGGGCAGCTTGGAAGCTGGGGCAAGCCGGCCCCCAGGCAGAGATGGGCACTGTGTGAGCTGGCCTCCCAGGGCTGGCCCCGGCGTGTCAGCAGAGCAGTGAAGTCATGGCATTTGAGCAAGGGTGGGGTGGTGTGTGTGTTGGAGACGTCCTGCCCCCAGCCTCGTGGGGCAGGAGGAGGGCTACAGAGACCCTTGCCGAGGGGCTCAGGCTATTCCCGCCTCCTGGCCCCAGGAACGCGGACCTGTCCATCACGCTGGGCACCTCCCTGCAAATCCGGCCCAGCGGGAACCTGCCCCTCGCCACCAAACGCCACGGAGGCCGGCTGGTCATCGTCAATCTTCAGCCCACCAAGCACGTACGTGCTGGAGCCCACCCCTGACACCCCAGGCCCCCCCAAGCCTTCTCCCTCCGCCTGACCAGTCCCCGCCCCCCACAGGACCGTCACGCAGACCTGCGTATCCACGGCTATGTAGATGAAGTCATGACCCGGCTCATGAAGCATCTGGGCCTGGAGATCCCGGCCTGGGACGGCCCCCGCGTGCTGGAGAGGGCGCTGCCACCCCTGCCCCGCCCGCCCACCCCCAAGCTGGAGCCCAAGGAGGAGG
>NW_006787698.1:536806-554338 GCF_000442215.2 Lipotes vexillifer | reverse complement strand
CTGCCCCCCCTGCCCCGCCCGCCCACCCCCAAGCTGGAGCCCAAGGAGGAGGCCCCCGCCCAGCTCCACAGCCCAGTGCCCGCCAGCCCCAAGCAGGAGCCCGCAGCTGAGCCCGGCACCCAGCACGACGGCTCCGGGCCCGCCAGCCCCAAAAGGGAGCGGGTGGACAGTCCTGCTCCCCGCAGGCCCCCCAAAAGAGTGAAGACCGAGGTGGTTCCCAGCTGACCGGGGGGCCTGGGGAGGGTGGGGCTGTTTGTAGAAGCCATGGATTCTTTTTTTTTTTCTTACTGGTCTCACTTTGTTACTCGTCTCTGTCCTTGTGGGGAGACCTCAGGCCTCAGGGTGCTGAGAGCTGGGCTCCAGGCCCCGGGGCAGACTTGCCCTCCATTGCACCTCCCTTTAGCTTGGGGCCTCTGGAGGGGGCCTGGGAAGGAGCAGCCCCCCCTGGACCCTGACCTTGGAGCTGACACCCCCCTACCCCCTGTACCTGCTCCACCCCCAGGCTGCAGCCTCTGACTCAGGATGTTCCTGGGAGGTGTGGCCAGGCCCTCTGTGGTTTCCTCTGACCCCTGGGCCCTCACACTCCCCAACCCCTGCCTACCCCCAGACAGCCTTTACAGTCCCTCCCGGAGGGAAGGGAAGCAGGGCCATCATTTAGGAGCCAGACTTCATGGCAGGACAGACAATAGAGGCTCAGATTGCCTTTGGCGCTGGAGGAGGAAGGGTGGGTCCACCTGGCTTCCTCCAGGCTTCCAGAAAAGCCTTCAATGCAATAAAAGAATTTCTTGCATCTGAGTCTGTGTTTGCCATCCACAACCTTGCCCTGGGTCCTAGTCCCTGGGGGCAGGGCTGTGTGGTCCCCTCACCCCCTGGGATGTGTGCCTGGGCGTGCAATCCAGGCCTGGGGGCGAAGGAGGGCCTTACCAGCTGCAGATATTTGCTGAGTCCTCAGTTTGTAATTCTCACTTGCGGGATTCTTTATTATGTGCCCTCTGCTACTAGGCTGTGAGCCCCTTGAGGAGAGAGGCCGTGTTTTTTGATCTCAATTGCAACCCCCGGGCACCTGTGCAAAGCGGGCAGGGCCAGGGTGACGCGTTAAAGGAAGAGCGCAGATGCAGCTGGGGTCAGTCCTCCCCAGCTGTGACCTTGGGCAGGTCCGTTCGTTCCCGACGCCTCAGTGCCCTCATCCATAAAACGAGCAGGGTGGGCAGCCCTGCCCCCCAGGAAGGCAACTGCCGCAGGCCTTCCGCGAATACCCTGAAAGGGTCGGGGGTGTGGGGGGTGGTGCGGGCCACAGCTACCTCGCCCTCCTGCTGTGCCCTGCTTTCCACCCGCCGCCGCTCTCCAAGGTGCTGAAGACGCCCCGGCACCTCTGGTCACTGCTCCAGCCTGGGGGGCAAGGGACCCCCTGCCTCACTCCTCTATCCTAGGCTGGCCCAGTCCCTCCTTCTGTGGGTTGGAGAGCCCCAGACTCTAATTCAGCCCCCACCCCACTCCACCTCCATGCCAGCCGTGTTCTCTCCAAATACTTTTATTAAGGACCGTAGCAGTCTTAGAAAAAGGGAATGGCTGTGAGCCATGGCGGCTCCGAAGTTCAGAGCTCAGCCCGTGCTCCAGGGCCAGGGTCCCAGCAGACTTGGCCGCTTCCTCCTCCCTGTGTTCCAGGGGGCAGGAAGGAGTCCCTGGGCGGGGAGTTACCGAGGCCTGGTGTATGCCTATCTCTCGGTCTGTGGATCAGTCTGTGTCTGTCTTCCTGTTTCCTCCTGCACCTGGGTCTGTATGTGTATTTCTCAGGCTTTGTGGCCTTATGGTCTGTGTCTGAGCATCAGTTTCTGCATGGGCCTGGGTCCCTGGGTCTGTAGCTGTGAGTCTGTGCGTCTCCATCCTGACACCATCGCCGGGGTCTCTCCCTCACCTCGGATCCCTGTGCCTGTCGGTCCACTGCAGCACCCCTGACTAGAGGGGCCTGGGGGCACATACCCGTGGTGCTCACAGCTCCCCCACTGCTACCTCCAGCCCCACGCGCCCTGGGCCGAGTGCTTGTTCAGGCCGGGCACAGTCTAGGAGGGCGACCCGCTCCAGCTCCTTCATGGAGTCGCCCTGGACCAGGGTGCCGTTGTCCAGATCCTCCGTCGAGTTGTCCGGAGCCGGCGGGTCCCGGGATCCCCATTCCCCCTGAGGGCTGCTTGGAGACCCTTCCTGAAGTGCGCCAGCCTTGGGCCCATGTCCTGGGGTTTCGGAGCCTGGCACGGTGTTGGGAGCCACACGGGATGCAGCATCGTTGTGCAAAGTTCTGGAGAAAACTGAGCAAGGGTTGGGGGGGGCGTGAGGGATGGCCTGAGGGGCTGGGTCCCTTCTTTCTTTTAGCCCCCAGCCTCAGGAAGCAGTTGCAAGGGGGCCTCCTCCTCCTCCCCCAGTGGCACAGTATGGGGGCTGGGGATCCAAGGGGAGTGCGCCCACGGGGCAGCCCAGAGGGTTTTGGGGGGAGGGGCAACCCCCTGGTCCACCTACCTCTTACAGGCACGAAGTCTCCGGGGCTCTCGGCTTTGTTGGAGGCGAAAGGGCTGATGGAGGGGAGGATGATGAGGGCGAAGGAGAAGAGCAGGACCTGGTGGAGATGGGGGGCAGGGTCACCCCATCCCTCCCCCTCCCCTGAGCACGCTCGTCTCACAGGCAGGGAGACCGAGGCCCAGAAGACGGGAGCGCGCGTGAGCCGGGGCTCAGGGCCGGCCGTCCTCCTACTCACACTCACCTCCCCCACAGGACCCTTTGCCAAGGCTGACAAGCCCCTTGGAGATGGGGGTCAGGACTCACCGCTATGCAGGTGCCCGTCTGAGCCGACTTGCTGGTGGACTGGACCACGATGGCCTGGAGTTTCTTCAGCTGCTCCAAGAGGGACCTTAGTGGAAACGGGAAGACTTGCTTGATCCCTACATAGCCTTGACCTGCCTCCCTCTGATTCCTGGGGTCCCCCAGCCTGGCTGAAGTCTAAATCCCGTCCATCCTTCAAGGCCCCACTGCTCTTAAAAGTCCCAGAAGCTCCCTCAATAAATCACTGAACATCTCACCCACTTCTCTGCCACCCCACCTTCTCCATCCAGGTTGCCATTACTGCTCGCCTGGACACCGGCTCCAGCCTCTGGGCCCCCCAGGCTTCTCCTGCCTCCTCTGGAGTTCATGCTCCACACTTTTTCAAATGTGAGTCGACTTCTCCCAACCCTCCCAGAGTTCCCATCTCCCTCGGAGGTAAAAGCCCAAGTCCTCCCCGAGGCCCACAAGGCCCTGCACGACCTGCCCCGTCCCCTCCCTGCCCTCCCCTCCTCCCTCTCTCCCCCTCGCTCACTCTGCTCCAGACACACAGCCCCTCACTGTTCCTCCTACGCACGAGCATTCCTTCCCCAGGGCCTCTGCACAGGCTGTTCTCTCTGTACCAAGGACACTGTTCCCCTGCCCCACCCCTCACAGGTCTTTTTGTAGCTGCTTCTTTCTTAGCTGTTGGGTCTCATCTCAAATGTCACTTTATCTGACCTCCCTGCCTAAAATGGCACCCGCCTCACTCCCTAGCCCCTTCCCCCTAGTTTATTTTTCTTCCCAGTGGCTATCACTATTTGAATGGTTTTTCATATATTTTTGTTTGTCTTGAGTCTGTTTCCCAGTAGAATGTGAGTCTTTAAGTGGAGGGGCTGGGTCTGTTTTGTTCACTGTTTGGGTCCCAGTGTCCAGAACTATGCCTGGCACAGAGTAGATGCTAAATAAAAATTGACTAAGTAGGACCATACAGTTTGATCTAGAAGTATGCCAATGTAGCAAATACTCAGTGGAAGCTACTTGGAAACAATGGCTCAAGAATTTTCCTCAGGTTAAAAACAGGTTAGTAGAAAATATACCACCTGGTTGGAAAGTTTAAACATAGCTACATTATAGCACAGAAAGAAAAGAACTAAAATTCCTTTCTAAATACCACCATAAGAATCAATCAATTCCCTGGTGGCTCAGTGGTTAAGAATCCGCCTGCCAATGCAGGGGACATGAGTTCAAGCCCTGATCCGGGAAGATCCCACATGCCATGGAGCAACTAAGCCTGTGGACCACAACTACTGAGCCTGCGCTCTAGAGCCCACGTGCCACAAGTACTGAAGCCCATACGCCTAGAGCCCATGCTCCGCAACAAGAGAAGCCACTGCAATGAGAAGCCTGCTCACCGCAACGAAGAGTAGCCTCCGCTCACCACAACTAGAGAAAGCTCACGTGCAGCAACGAAGACCCAGCTCAGCCAAAAATAGATAAATAAACAAATAAATAAATAAATAAATTTATTAGGGAAAAAAAAAGAATCAATCCCTCACTATTTTCAAACAGACGATTCTATGAAAGCATAAGGCACCAAGCAGTGTCCACACAACATGAAGAATATGCTGATAGGTTTTTAAAAAATAGATCAAGCTGTTTAAACTTCAAACAGGACATCACAGAAGATGGAAATTTAGCCCGTATTAACTCAATTATGGAGGCAACACCGACCTTGTGACAAGATGAATGTATATATGCAGGGGGATAAAAGATTTAAGGTTTAAAAAACACCCAACAACTTGACAGAGGCATACGTTTCTTCCCCAAAGCTGAATGAATGCAACAAAGTCCTCTCTGCCACCAGAGCAGACATCCAACAGTTCAAAATGTGAATCGGGAGGCTGACCACGATGGGGGGAGGAAATACCACCTCCTCCCATCACAACTAAAGTGTTAACACAAGCTATTTCACAAACACCTGTAATGGCATCATCCATGACACCCCCCAAAAAATTGACTAAGTAAATGCACCCACAGATGGAATCACCTACAGTTATCCAGCATACCATACTCCTAGCCTTTAGCCATTCATATGCCATTTCCTCTACCGGCAGCATCTTCCCTTTAGTGAACTCTTATACATCCTTCAAGGGCCCAAGTCCAAAACCTCTTCTCTCTGCAGGCTTCCCCCTTTCTAGGTGGAGCCCTTACCCCCTGCTCTGCCCTGCCGTCACACAGCCTGTCCCCCCATGCCCCCCTCTCCTGCAAGGGACTCTGGGGTCAGCTCCTCCTGTTCTCTGCCTCAGTTTGACCAATACTCACAGGTTCTGCTTCTCAAGATGCAAGACCTTCCTCTGAAGTTCCTGGTTCTGGGCAGTGCAGGCTGACATCCTGAAGGGGCAACATCACAGTGACATTCAGAATATGCCTGTCACCAACAGGTCAAACTAACGTCTCTTTGTGAGGCCCCACTGTACAGGCAGGGAACCGAAGCCCAGAGAGGGGAAGTCATTCATCCAAAGTCACCCTGGCAAGTCTGTAACAAGGCCAGAATTTGAACCTAGTTCTGCCTGGCTCCTAGGTACCATCTTTGCATTGGTGTGGGGGCTTTCTTCCGGTCTGAGCCCCAGGATTGGAAGTGGACCACCAAACTCAGGCAGTGATGCTTTGAGAAGATGCAATAGCATGGCAACTGAGTCCAAGGAGACCCAAGTTACAATCTTCACCCTCCCTGTGACCTTGAGGCGCTCTGCTGTCTGGCCTCAGTCCCCTCATCTGTAAAGTGGAGATACAGTTATCTAGTTCATAGAGCAGTTGGGGACTGACATGAAGTAAAGTTGATTAGGGGCTTAGCAGAGTACATTTGAGGAACAAGACAATGTGATCATTCCATCTAGGGTTTTGGGGTCCAGTCCGGGAACCCCACCTTTCCCATCTGCATCCATCTGTTAATGCTGTCTTGGCCCAGACCACTCAGATGTAGAATTAAAACACTCAAATAATGGGACTTCCCTGGCAGTCCAGTGGTTAAGACTTCACCTTCCAGTGCAGGGGATGTGGGTTCAATCCCTGGTTGGGAACTAGGATCTCACATGCCTTGAAGCAAAAAAACAGAAAAAAAAAGAAAAAAAAAAAAACAACCAAAACATAAAACAGAAGCAATATTGTAGTAAATTCAATAAAAACTTTAAAAATGGTCCACATCAAAAAATCTTTAAAAAAACCAAAACACTCAAATCATGGCATGAGGATATGCTAGTCCTCATATCACAACCAGGGAAGAGAATAAATTCTCCCACTAAAAGGCCCTCCTTCTAAATAACTCATGGGATAAAGAAGAATCCACTGTGTAAATTAAGAAAGACCTAGGGACCAAATGGTAATGACAATGGTACAAACCAAAGTGTATGAGATGCAGCTAAAGCAGTGCTGAGAGGAAAATGTATAACCTTTTTTCTTTTTTTTTTTTTTTGGCCCCTCAGCATGCGGGATCTTAGTTCTCTGACCAGGGATCAAACCTGTGCCCTGCTGCAGTGGAAGCATGGAGTCTTAACCACTGGACTGCCAGGGAAGTCCCCCAAAATGTATAACCTTATTACAGCTCAACCAGCTGAACATACACATTTAACAATTAGCAAAAGAACAACAGAATAGATCTTCCCCACCAAAAGCAAAACAAAACACAACTAAAGACACAATAAAGCTAAGAGTAGAAATAAAGGAACTCGAATACAAAAAGACAACTGGGTGGGAGGAAAAGCCAGAAATTCATTCTTTGAAAAGAATAATAAAACAGACAAACTTCTGGCAAGATTGACCAAGATAAAAAACAAGAGAAGGCACAAATACACAACATGAGTAATTAAAAAGGGCACAACTATAAATTATTCAGAACTTAAAAAAATAATAGAACTATGAACAATTTTATGTCAGTAAATTTGAAATGGAGAACTTTCCAGAAGAATATGGCATCTCAGAATTGACTAGAAAAGAAATAGAAAACCCAAATCTGTAACACTTAATTAAATCACTTTTGGTTTAAAAAGTGAGCAAGCTAAGCTTTTAGGTTTCTATTAAAGAATAAAGAGGATCCTGTCCCTCAGTAGCCTAAATGAGTTGAGAGAGGCGATTGGATGAGATTGGGGTGCACAGTTCTTTTTCTTTTTTAATATTTATTTATTTACTTATTTGGCTGTGCCAGGTCTTAGTTGCGGCACGTGGATCTTAGTTGTGGCATGTGGGATCTATTTCCTTGACCAGGGATCGAACCTGGGCCCCCTGCATTGGGAACGTGGAGTCTTAACCACTGGACTACCAGGGAAGTCCTGGGGTGCACAGTTCTTTTTTTAAATTTATTTATTTATTTATTTATTTATTTTTGGTTGCATTGTGTCTTTGTTGCTGAGCATGGGTTTTCTCGAGTTGTGTCAGGTGGGGGCTACTCTTCGTTGCGGTGCACAGGTTTCTCATCGTAGTGGCTTCTTTTGTTGTGGAGCACGGGCTCTAGGCACGCGGGCTTCAGTAGTTGTGGCCCGCGGGCTCCATAGTTGTGGCTCAGGAGCTCTAGAGCACAGGCTCAGTACTTGTGGTGCACGGGCTTCGTTGCTCCGTGGCATGTGGCATCTTCCTGGACCAGGGCTTGAACCTGCGTCTCCTGCATTGGCAGGTGGATTCTTAACCACTGCGCCAACAGGGAAGTCCCGGGTGCACAGTTCTTAAGTTGAGGAAATTCTGCCTTTCTTCTCCCCGACCAAAGGAAGCCATGACAGCTCTGATGATCAGTGATGCTCAGCAGGGGAAGTAAATGTCCCATCTTCAGGCAAAGAGCCAGGACAAGAAGGATGATACCTTCTTGGCATAACATCTTCTAGGGGATTAAGGGGCCTCGAACCTGAGCCCTGTACCACCTTACTAGGCATTTTTCCATCCTTGCAATTCACGTGAAAAATCGTCTCTCCCAGAGAAGGAAACAACTCTAATTTTGTCATATCCTGAAAACTGTGACCTTAGCTCCATTGCATCCCTCTCTCAGGCCTCAGTTTCCCCCTTAAGTGTGGTGTCCCGGGACCCCAGCCTTACCGAGTTTCCAGGCCATCAATATATTCCTTCTTCTTTTTCCGGCTTTCTTGGGCTGACTGTTTGTTCCGAATTTTCCGGCGGATTTTTTTCAGCACTCGCTCCTCATACTGCAGAGTGACATGGGGAGCAGACTGAGGCAGTCTGGAGGGTCCGCTCTCTTGTCCAGACCCCACAACTTCACCCCATTATCCTCCCAAGGGAGCCATCCCAGACTCAGGGACTTGAGGGCAGACCCATGATGACTTGAAGACCAGATTTTCTGCCCTGAAATTCTTGCAGAATCTCTAGGGGGGTCCTGGGTCCTGAAGGTCTTCCCAGCTCCCAAACCCAGTCCCGTATTGGCAACTGGATTTTGTGCACTGGTGCAATCCCGCCATCTTCTGGCCATCTGTGGGAACAGTGCCTTTCCCGAGGCCAGTTATCAAGACTAAGAGAGGTCTTCCAATTGGAAAAGCAAACTCAGATACTGATATTGAGTGAACAGGCTGGGTGGAGACTGCGGCCAGCTAGAAAGCCCCCACTGCGGTGGCTTTGAGGATGATTTTTCTGGCTCTGGTGACAGACACGTCCTAACATTCTAGTGTGGGAGACCCAAAGGTGAGACTCATGGGCAAGTAGCTGCAGGAAAGGGGGCGAGCTCCAGAGCCAGGGGTCCCACTGACTCACCTTGGTGAGGGGCAGCTGGGTGGGCAGGGTGATGCCTTCTTTGGCCAACAGCTTCTTCTCGTCCTCTGTCAGCACCAGCTCCTGGCTGTGCCCGGTCCCAAGGCTCAACAGGTTGGGGGCTGCCAGGTGATGTTGCTGTGGGGAAACCAGGAGAATTGCTTTGAGGGCAGGGAGAGTGACCGCCTCTGGGAAACGAAAGAGGCATCAGGTCTGAGAAACAATCGATCCATCTGCCGTAGAGTCCCCACTGGCACTAGGGCTCCAAAGAACCAGCACACAGCCCTCTGACCCAGCAATTCCACTTCCAGGAATTGCTCTTTACATATAAGTTTTTCATTTGTTTCACAAGTAGTCATTAGACAGCTATGTATTTAGCACCTACTACATGCCAGGCACTTCTCTGGGCTCTGAACATTCCTTGAAGTGCATTCTGCAACAGCAAAGGGAAAATCCAACACACAAGGCACAGGTTAAGTGAGCCTCCAGGAAATGGGGGTGAGGGGTGTTTCTCCCTGTCTACTTGTTTGTACCTTTGGAACTTGGACTATGTGACTGCATTTGCCTATTCAAAATTTTTAAAATTAAATTTAAATTATGAAATAGAAACATTGAAAATGAAAGAATCGGGTCATCAGAGAGCCAAGTGTTAGGAATGTCACACCATGGAATGGGAGGCTCAGGAATAAAGGTGGAGATTGGGGCAGCCTGACATTCGTTGGATCAAATTCCACTCCCTAGAATTCCAGGCCATGGATCAGCCCAACCATTTTCTCTCCAGGATCCAAGCCTCAGTATGTTCATCTGCCAAATGGGGATAAGGTCTTCCACTTCCCAACGTTGTTCACACACAGAACAACAGTATTAAACTTGACACATTTACAAAAGCCAGTTAGTATTTCCAGAGCAGTCATTCACCTTTCCTATCTTTCAAGACCTGCTGAAGTTCTGCCTCCTCCAGGAAGCCTTCCTGGACCTGCAATGCCCCTCCAGCCTCTCTACCTTATGGGTACACTTCCATGAGCAGTCAGTTGTCCCCTTTTGACCATGAGGTCCCCAGAGGCTGAGCACACAGCTGGTGCTCACCGCGCATCTCTCAAGTCAAGAGGGGTGTTCTGCTCTTTCTTAGAGGTTGTCAGGACAACTTTGGGCATCAGGCAAACTAGAGTTCAAATTCTGACTCGGCCACTTGCTTGCTGTGTGACTTTGGGTTTGCGGCTTAACCTCTCTGGGCATTGGCTTTCTCATCTGAGAAATGGAGGTACTGATTGGGTTCTCAGGTCTGGTTTACCTGTAGTAGAACCCCAGGGCAAGATAGACAGCCCTCAGTCAGTGTGCAATGGGCACAGTAGGCCCAATGGGCCAGCCCAGGGATTAAGCCTGCAGCAGCTGTGTGACTTAGGTCAAATTACTGGACCTCTCTGTGCCCATTTCCTCAAACGTAGAATTGAGATAAGAGCCCCAGTTTTCAGGGTTGCTGTGAATTAAAAGATGATACATTAAGAGCATTTAGAAGAGTGCCTGGCCTATAGTAGATGCTTGGTAAGTTTAAGCCTTTTTTTTTTTTTAATACTACTACTATAGTAGAAAGTATCCCAGCCCAGGAGACAGAGAACTCAGGACTGGGACCCACTGACTTACTCTTGGGGTGTAAGTCAGAGTAAGTGACTTGGACTTACCTTGGACAACTATCAGCCCCTGTCTGTGACTGTCTTCCAGTCTCCAAAGTGAGGGTATTGGGGCCCCAGGAACCCCAGTGCCCTCCCACCTCTGATGCTCCAGGGGTCGGGTGCGGACTGCTCACCAGGTCCCCGCCACTGCCAGAGAGGAGGAGGTCTTTCACTGTGAGGTTGCAGTGTGGGGGTGAGCTGGCCAGCTCAGCCTGCTCCCCGGCGTACAGGCCTGGGCTCCACATTTCTGACAGGGCAGATGGGGACAGAGAAAGGGAGGGAGTCAGGCGGGGGGCCCCTGAGCTCCCAGCTTCTACTTCCCTCCTCCAGCAAAGCTCCCAGCATTGACCCCAACGTGCTAGGGATTTGTAGCACAGCTTGGGGCCCCAAGACCTGGTGCCTCAGTCTCCCCTCCACCATAAGATGGGAACCCAGATTCATCAGGACATTGTCAGGGACCCACTGTCAACCCGGGAGGGAGCAGCTGTTATTGCCCAGGATTATAGGCTGGATCTGCAGCTGGCCTGGCCTTATCTCTCCCTTGGGGAAAGGACCAGGTCTGATTTACCTGTGGTTCCCTCCCACCAGGTACCTGGCAAACTGTAGGTGAGCTGCTCTGGAGAGCAGACTTCAGAGTCAAATAGCCCTTTGCTCTAATCCCGACTAGGTGGAGCTGTGTGACCTTGGGCAAGGGACTAAACCTCTCTGAGCCTTAGTTTTGTCAAGTCTCCAAAGGGACTAATAAACGTTCCCATACCATCGCAATGCTCAAGATACAAAGGATACCCTGTTGGCGGTGGCTTCTGCATCAGGCCTTTCTCCAGGTCCAGGGGCAACACCCCAAGGCCTGGGATCCCGTGACCTCACACACTTTCATTGAGCGTCTACTATGATCCAGGCACGGAAGGTACAAAAATGAGGTTGCCAGCATGATGCTTGCGGCAGGAACCAGTCTGCCAGGGGCGCATCCCACCTTTGCGGCTCTGACTCATTTCTTAACCACCTGGAAAACGGGCCCATGACAGACAGCATCCCAATAGCCGTCTCAAAAGGTGGGTTTGCATGGGTTTCCCTGGTGGTGCAGTGGTTGAGAGTCCGCCTGCCGATGCAGGGGACACGGGTTCGTGCCCCAGTCTCGGAAGATCCCACGTGCCGCAGAGCGGCTGGGCCCGTGAGCCATGGACGCTGAGCCTGCACGTCCGGAGCCTGTGCTCCGCAACGGGAGAAGCCACAACAGTGAGAGGCCTGCGTACCGAAAAAGGGTTTGCGTGTACAGTGCCTGGGAGAAGGTGAGGGTAGTTGACAAAGACACAGGACTCACCCAGGTCTATGGCAACGGAAGCCTCAAGCCCTTGGGCCACTGGCCCAAGGTTCCTGGTGGGGCAGGCAGGGCCAGTATGGTAGGAGGGGCAGGGCCCCTTGCCAGACTCTGCGCTATGGCAGCTGGCCGGGGTGGCAGCCACCCCACTGTGTGGAGGGGTGTCCTGGGGGTCGGAGGGCAGATCTTCTGAGATGCCACTGTCACTGGCCGCAGGAGACCAGGTCGGGGAGCTGGGCACTGATTCTCCAGAACCCAGGATGGAGTTGAGGAAATCATCAGAGTTCGGGCCTGGCAGGACCTGTTAGGACGGAGAGGGACGGTGGGAATTAGGAGGCCTATGTTTTGGTTTGGATAGCTGTGTGTCTCTGGGCAAGCCACTGACCCTCTCTGGGCCTCACGTTTTCTTTCTGTAAGATGGAAAGATCTAACACTCCTCGCCCCCAGTGTTGTTGGAGCCTGAACACAGTCATGTAGCCCGGGAACAACATCCAACCGTGTCGAGGCACAGGCCCCAAGTTTAAGTCTGGACCCAACTCCAAACTGCTGTGTGTGTGACCCAGGACAAGTTACCACCCCTCTCTGGGCCTCGCTTTTCCCCACCTATAAGAAGGAGGTGACGTCATCTGCCCCTTAGGTCGCTGAGAGGTTCCATACAATAACGTGCTTTGCTAAAATCTCACACATGAGCAATAAATGCACAGAGCTGAGTGGGATCCTGGCTCTGGCCCTGGGGTAAATGCAGCGGGTTATCACCTCGTCCTCAACGTGGCCCCAGTCCTCGCCCAGCTCTATGTGTCTCAGGATGCCGTCCTGCCGGTCAAACAGGAGATCCAAGAGTTCCAGGCTGTCGATAGGGCACGTGAGACTGGTGGAGGAAGACATCTGGGGCAAGGAGGGGACATTTGTGAGGGTCATGCAGCCCTTCTCCTCCCCACCACCCATCTGCACACCACCCTGAGGTCCATCCTGCTCCAGTTCTATCCCGGCTCCAGCCCCAAGGTCGGGCCTGCTGCTCCTGCTTGCTGGACTTCTGTCTCCAAATCTGTGTTTTGGGGCCAACCCAGAGACTCCTGGGGCCTGACAGCCAATTCCTTTAAAAAGTGGTAGACAGATGCCCCCGTGGGGATGATCAGCCGATGGAACTAGCCCTCTCCTGCACTCCCATGCTGCCCAAATTCCCCCCTTCTGGAAGGTGGGAGGACCAGGAAGAAAGACCAGGAGCAGCCCCAGAATGGAGACACAATTTTGGTCGTTGCATTCTCCCTCTGGGCCTCAGTCTTCTCATCTGTAAAATGGGATGTGAGGTTCTTGCCAACCCTGGGAGTTTGGGGAAGGTTCCTGGCATAAACCCTCCCTCACCTGGAGACCCGTGCAGGGCTCACCTTTCCAACTGCTAAATCCCCATTCATGAGCCCGGCCAGCTCTTTCTCCAGCCACTTCTGCGTCTGCTGCGAGCTGGGGGCTCACCCCACCACCAGGGCTCCCAGGCTCAGCCGGCTCTTCTCTGTGGCTCTGTCACCACCCCTAAAAGATGCTGAAATAGTCCTGGGGAGCTCCTAGCCCACCCCCAGGTGCTGATTGGGGAGCAGGCAAGACAGACAGGGTTAAGGGCCAGTGACACGGGGGCAGGCTAGGGGGAGGGGAGGGAAGACCGTTATCTCAGATGTTCCGTGCTTTTCCAGTCGGCAATGGGCAAAGGCCAAAGTCTGGGGAGCCGCGGCTCTCGCATGACCTCTCCCCTACTTTCAGGGACTGTTTCTCGTCATAATCCCTGGATGTCGGCTCCAGGAGAGCCCAGGGCCCCTGGCTGGGTCCTGTCCACTCTCAGAACAGAACCAAGAAGAACTGCCCAGGCCTCCGCTAGAGCCCTTCCCTCTGCCAGGAGCCCCCTTCCCTCATTGGAGCTGGCAACCCCCAACCCCCTGCCCGCAAGCAAGCTCTCCACGGCCAAACCAGAACAATCGATTCCTTCTAGAATCTTCTATCATTCATTTATTCTCAATAAATATTCATTGAGCCAAACTTATTCCCTCCTCAGGGCCTTTGCACTAGCTGTTCCCTCTGCCTGGAACTCCTATCCCCTCCACCCCGAATCTATCACTGCATTCACATATTCGGGAATGTTTTCTATCTGTGGATCTCAGCCCAGTTAGTTGAGAGGCCGTCTCTGACCCCTCACCAGAGAGAAGCCCTCACCCTGTACCTCTTTATCACATCACTGGTTTCACTGAAATCCTCACTATCTGAAATTTTCTTGTTTACTTGCCTGTATTCTTCCCTCATTCCTCCCCTGCCTCTTCATGTGAGTGACTTCGGGGCTAAGATAGAGGCTCTTTTGTTCTCAGCTGGGTCCCCAGTGTCTAGGAAGTGCCTGGCACACAGGAGGTGCTCAGTCAACTCTTACTCATTGGGCACCTCCTGTGTGCCTAGCACTATTTAAGACCCTGGGGATAAGGCAGTGGATGAGCTAGACCATAAATGCATAAACACACCAGAAAACTGACAAATGGGCAAATGCTACCAAGAAACTAAATGTCATTATATAAAGGGCAACAGAGGGCTAGCAAAGGCTTCTTTTTAGAAGGTGACATTTAGGGACTTTGCTGGTGGTCCAGCGGTTAAGACTCCACGCTTCCAGTGCAGGGGATGTGGGTTCAATCCCTGGTCGGGGAACTAAGATTTCACATGCCATGTGGCATGGCCAAAAATTTTTTTAAAAAGAGGTGACATTTAAGTACAGTCCTGAATGATGAGAAAGAGCCAGCCACTGGGAGATCTAGTGGAAGGGTGTTTCAGGCCAAGGAACAGCATGTGCAAAGGTCCTGGGGCAGGATGGGGCCTGGCGTGTTGGAGGAACAGCCAGGAGGCCCATGTGGATGGAGCAGAGTGAGAGAGGGAGGAGGGGAGGGCAGGGAGGATGTGGGGCAGGTCGTGCAGGGCCTTGCAGTCTGTGGCAAGGAGTTTGGATTATACGAAATACAGCAGGAAGTTGTTGGAGATTAGTGAATGGATGACGAACATTCTGTGTGCCGGGCACGATGGTAGGTGCTAGGTTTACACAGTAACTCAGACACCCTCCTTGCTCTCAAGAAATTCACAACCTGGTGTACATTTCTCCCTGGACCAGCCATTATTTATTCATGCATCAAAAATTTAAGGACGACCTATCATGTGCTGCGCCAGAGTGGTTCTCTTATCCGACAGTAACATCTGTGTTTGTCACAACTGGGGGTGCTCCAGGCGTGGAATGAGTGAGGGTCAGGAATGCTGCTCCACACCTCACAATGCCTGGAACGGCCCCACACAGAGAAAGTCTGGCCCGGATGTCAGCAGTGCCTGGCGGGAGAATCCCTGCATTACGGTAACTGTCCCCCTCTGAATAGGGGACATTATCTCACTCTTGACCTCTGCATCTCTTATTTCCTTTTTAACCACTCTGTGTTAGATTTGTGTGTGTGTGTTGGATTTTTTAAGGGGTTTGTTTGGTTTGGTTTGGCTTTCCTAGTCATAATATTTATTCAGCCTTTGCTGTGGAGGCTCCTTTCCAGGGCAGTGTCAGCAGGTGGAGAAAGTAGGTGAAGTTTGACTTCTGGGCTTGTCTCTGCCTCCCCCTCACTCCCATTTATGACTCTGAGGAGCCCCGGTGCCCTTGACATAGAACTTCCTCCTCTTCTTATCAAAACCTGCCAGAATCATGGATCTGGTATTACTCATTTACACCTTCACATAGATTTAGACCCCATAGTCCACCTCCCCAGGATATTTGTACTTTTTTGTAATTTTATAATCACGGGCTTTGGAAGGCTTTTATATGTCCTAATGAAGAGACGTCTGAAAAGGTAGGATAAAGATAAGCGTTTGAGGGACAAGAGGACTTTCTGATGCCCTTGGAATCATATGACCTGATTTACTGGACATGACCACATGCTTCAAAGTGATGCTAAGTTGGAATCTAAAGTAAAATTCCCACAATAGATTCCACCAATGTGTTTAAGCACGAAACATGGGACTTCCGTGGTGGTGCAGTGGTTAAGAATCCGCCTGCCAATGCAGGGGACATGGGCTCGAGCCCCGGTCCAGGAAGATTCCACATGTCGTGGAGCAACTAAGCCCGTGCGCCACACCTACTGAGCCTGCACCACACCTACTAAAGCCCACACGCCTAGAGCCCATGCTCTGCAAGAAGAGAAGCCGCCGCAATGAGAAGCCCGCGCACCGCAACGAAGAGCAGTCCCCGCTCGCCAAAACTAGACAAAGTCTGCACGCAGCAATGAAGACCCAATGCAGCCAAAAATTAATTAATTAATTATTTTAAAAGTATGAAACATAACACAAGAGGATGCTGTGTTGACTGAGGAATACTGTGTTAATAAACAGCTTTGCAGAGCTTGTCAGAGCCTGTACAACACTCTGTAACACCCTTGGAAGGGACAGAGTTTGTAGCATTTCTTAAACATAATTGCGTAGGTGTGAGTTTTGTTTTTAAGTTGCACTTGATTGATACTGAACCATTTCTGATATATGAAAACGTTTAAAGATACCCACTAGACTGACTGCAATACAAAAGACAACATCAGTTGTTGGCGGAAAATCTGGGGCAACTGGAACTCTCACCCACTGTTTGTGGGAACCAAAAGGGTCCAACCATTTGGGGAAACTTTGGACAATTGGGAAATCTCTTATAAAGTTAAACATGCATTTACCATATGACTTAGCAATTTTATTCCTGGGTATTTACCTAAGAGAAATGTAAATATATGTTCACAGAAGGACTTGTACCTGAATGTTCACAGCAGCCTGATTCATAATTGTCCTGAACTGTAAACAACTCAAATACCCAACAATAGGGGAGTGGATAAACAAACTGGTATATCCATACAACACAATAGCACTCAGCCATAAAAAGGAATAAATTACTGATACATTCAACAACATGGATGAATCTCAAATGTATTGTGATAAAAGAAGCCAGACACAAAAGAATACTGTAGGATCCCATTTATACGACACCCAGAGAAGAGGCAAAAGTAATTCTTGGCGATAGAAAGTGGTTGCCTGAAGTAGAGGGGGCAATTGAGAGGACAGGGACATGAAGGAACTTTCTAGGGTGGAGAAAATATTCCATATCTTATTTTTAATGGTGGTTACATGATTGTCTAGAATTGTCAAAACTCAGCCAATTGAACACACCTAAGACCTGTGCATCATTACTGTAAATTAATTCTACCTCAATAAAAAACATACTAAATACATAATGAATAACCGCGTACACAATGCGTTTAGGAAAACATTAGAAACAACCAAAATATCTGTCAATAGGGGATTGATTAATAGAGTCTCAGGTGTTAACACAATGGAATATTATGTAGCTGTGAAAATGAATGAGGGTTCTCTTTATGTACTGATATGGGACAATATTGAAAATATATGGTTATTTCAGTGTTTCTCAACATTTTTTTTATTCTGGCCCTCCCACAAGGAGTCTTGAAGACATTTTCCTAACTGCTCCACCATGAAACTGTAAATCCACATGTATTCTATATACATGCTTGTGTACCATATGTATATCTGTGCTTTATACAATAAAAGAGTAAGATTTTTTTTCACCCCTTAAGAACTAGTTTTCACAACCCCCTTGAAGATAATATCTTTCCCATTGAAAATGCACTGGTTAAGTAAAAATTAAGGTGCACAACACAAGATACTGTCTGTGTGTGACAAAAGGGAAAATGAATGTGTATACATGTTTCTTATATATTTATAGAATATCTCCGGAATGAGACACAAGAATCTGGTAAAGGTGGTAACCTTCAGGGCTGGGAGCTGGGAGGTGGGATAGAGAAGGAGGGCTTTTCTCTGCATAATCATTTATTTTGGAATTCTCAGCCATGTGCCCGATGTACATATCCCAAACAAAGAAATACAATTTAACTTAAAAAAAAAAAAAAAATAGTGGCTTCCCTGGTGGCGCAGTGGTTGAGAGTCCGCCTGCCGATGCAGGGGACACGG
>NW_006787698.1:517724-536581 GCF_000442215.2 Lipotes vexillifer | reverse complement strand
CCCAAAAAAAAAAAAAAAAAAAAAAAAAAGAAATAAAACAATACAATTACAATGCAAAACATACCTTTTCCATAGTTTCCCAAGTTTTCTAATACAAGCTCACCTTGTATTAGAGTTAGTGTTTAGGAGCTGCCCCCTCTACAAAAGTAAAGGGATCCACCTGGGTCCCCAAAGTCCAGCCTGTAAGGAATGCCTGTAACATTCCTTAAATAAGGTGATGCCTCCCTTTCATCACTATTGTTTCATTCTGATGTGAACACTACCATGTCAATCATTGCCACCCAAGTCCTGCCAGGAGGAGGTTCCCTGTACCCGTGCTTTTCTCACAGATCCCTCTTCCTTTCCATCTCTGAAGTTACCTCAGGGAAAATGTGCTCAAAGCACTTTGAGCTAATTCCAACTGCAGTGTGAATGACTGATATCAGGCACATACATTCCTTTTCTTGGGAGCATTTACATTTTCTTATGGAGCCTTAAGACATTATAACTCAAAGATTAGTTCTTAGCATTTTTCCCCAGGGCAAAAATCACCCCCTCTCAGATGTTACTTAGATATAACTAGACCTAGGTAACGTGAATGACTGATTTTGGGTGAATATATTATTTTTCTTGGGAACATTTACATTTCTTCATGGAGCCTGAAGGAACTGTAGCCCAGATCTATATTAGCTCTTATCTTTTTGCCCAGGGCAAATAACTTCCCTCTGTGGGTTTCAGATGTACTCAAGTGGTAAGATGTTCAAAAGCCACTGGGTTCTATGTGAAACACCATGAAATTATGCTATTCAGTCTCACACCCTTAAACATACAAGTCTCCTATCTATAAAATCCCAGCATTTAGTTTAGGGCACATAGAAACTGCTTCCTGAATCTTTACTGACTGGAGATTGCATACTGTACTAGATTCTAGCTCAGACAAGTGGTAGTTAAAAGTCAGAAGAGACTGAAAAAAATTCAAATGAGAAAACTCTTAAAATTGAGAAAATGCTAACCATTTCCTCTGAAGCTTGGGGACAGTTCTCTAGGAGGTAGTATGATTCAGTGGCTAAGAAGAACTCAGGGTTTGGAGACAGACGGACATGTGTGTGAACTCTACCTCCACTCCTCACAGATATTACAGATATTATGTTAGACCCTGGGAAGTCACTTCACTCCAGAACTCCCCTTTCCACTCTATAGCACTCTAGGGGTGCTGAGCTGTAGGAGTACAGATTTGGGGCTGTTGGCCATCATTACCCCATGATGGGAGAAGCTATCTGAGAATGAAGCCCACCCAGAATACAGCAGAGCAGACAGAGGGCAATCAATCCCTGACAACATGGTCTGAAGTCCTGGACTCAGCCATACCTGAAATCCATTCCTTGGCTTCAGAAACATGGCAGTGATGTGAGCCAGTGACTTCCCTTTTTGGTTTAAAATTTTTGAGCTGGAGTTTCTGACCTTTGCACTGGACAAACAAACAACAAAACAAACAAACAAAAAAACTATTTACTTTCCTTGATTAATCCTGTCCACAGAGCTGTCTCCCCCTGCCCCAAACTTCACATTTGAATGTAGATTATAGAGATTAGCACTTAACACACTCTCCTTAGGTATTTGTTGATTGGTCCTGCCTGTCTGTATTGTCTTTTCAAAACTAGACTGAGTCCCTTGAAGGTTGAAGGCAGGTCTGTTCATCTCCCTTGACACTACTCAGGGCACGGTGGATACTCAAGAATGTCTGGCCAGTTCTGAATTTGCCAAACTGGTCCTCGCCTATTCACATATCATTGCTTTCCTTCACCCTTACTTTTTGGCTGTCAAATGCTCATAATTGAATCACTTATACTCTAATCTGATGGCATGCTATTAGCATTGGTTTGCACCAAGACCCTGTGTAAATTTTTTAAATTAAAAATATATATAATTTTTGGACTTCCCCGGCAGTCCAGTGGTTAGGACTCTGGGCTTCCACTGCAGGGGGCACAGGTTCGACCCCTGGTCGGGGAACTAAGATCCCACATGCCGCATGGCACGGCCAAAAAAAAAAAAAACAGAAAGAATATTCCAGAACTCCAGGAATCCCTATTCAGGAGTTACCCCTCCCCCCATGGAGGTAACCACTGTTCTGAATTCCATGGCATTATTTTTTGGCTGTCACTACTTCCTGTGTACCTGTCACCCTCCTCCTTCCCTCAGCTCCCACACTCTTGTGTTTCTGTTTATCTTCCAGTGGGCTTTGCACATGTTTATTACAATCCATCAGCAAGTCTTGACAGCTCTGCCTTCAAAATACGTTCATTCTTCGCCTGCTCCATTTCTACTGTCCTAGTCCAGCCCCATCCTCACTGGGCTGGACCAGTGCACTCTCCCCTTCTCCTCCTGGCTCCCATGCTTGCCCCCATAGTCTGCTTTCCTTATTAGGACTCAAAAAGCCCTCTCCCTCGTTACCTTTGCACCGTCTTCCACTGCTTTTCCTCTCTCTCCCTCCCTCCACACTGGACTCATGTCACCAGGCACGGTCCTCCCTCAGGGCCTCTGCACTTGCTGTCCTATCCCCTTTCCTAGATCTCCCTGTGGCTGGCTCCTTTCACCTTTAAATGGCTGCTCGAATTCACCTCCTCCATGAAGCTCTCCATGACTACCTTCTTTAAAACCAGTCTCCATCCCCATCTTGATTTATGTTTCTTCATAGGAACTTACTGTCACCCAACACTATATATTTTGTTCATTTATCACAGCGTACATTCATTCAACAAACACTTATGGAGGGTCTATTCTGTGCCAGGCAGAGGGACACATCCTAGGGAATGTCAATATTCATTCATTATTTCACTCTACAAAAGTGTCTTTTACTCCTATACATCAACATTGATCCAGGAGCTTAACAAGTCAGAGATAGGAAAGGTTGTGGGGTGAAGTACCATAAAGTCTCTAGCTAGAATTCACCTGAAAAATAGGGACAATCATTAGGACAAGACCTACTGTGTGCAGTATCCCTAGTGCCTGGAACTGTGCCTGGTACGCAGTAGCTGCCCAATCAATACTTGTAGAAGGAACAACTGAACATGTATAAATATAATCATGGAGTTTAGTGCGTGGCTGACAAACTACAGTCTGTGGGCCAATTCTGGCCTCTTGCTTGTTTTTATAAATAAAACTTTGTTGGCACATGGTCACTCCCACTAGTTTACATATTGTTTACAGTTGCTGTCACACAGTTGCATAGTCTTGACAGAGACACTTTGGCCCGCAAAGCTGAAAATATTTACTCTCTGGCCCTTTTCAGAAAACGTTTTCTGTAATCCACAGGTTCTGTGGATTAGACTTGCTCAGCCCAATAGCAGGATTAAGTTCACATGTGGTTACTGAGCGCTTGAAGTATAAAAAGTGTGACTGAGGAACTGGATTTTAACTTTTATTTAATTTCTATTCATTTAAATTTAAAAAATTGATAATTCAGTTAACAGACAACTTTTGAGTATATATGGAACAAGTTGCATATGTGAATCTACATTTTTACTGTAAATTTTCTGAACTCTATACAGATCGAGGATTTCTGATGAAAACTGAGCATCCACATTGAGATGGGTTGTACGTGTGAAATACACATTGGATATCCAAGATTTAGCATGAAAAAAAGTGAAATACCGCGTTCATAACTGTGACATTGACTGCACGTTGAAATGATAACAGTTTGGGTTTATGACAGTTTGTCATAACAGTTTGTCAATCTAAATGACTGAATCTAAATTCAGTCATTTAGATTGACAAAAATTTATTATTAATATGAAACTTCATTTTGCTTTGTACTTTTCTGATGTAACTGCTAAAAACTTTAAAGTAAGAATACTTCCATGGAACTGGCTGGGGTAGAGCAGGGCCTGGGTTTGAATCCTACCTCTGCCACTTGTAACTGTGGGCAAATAACTTAGCTCCTCTTGACTCATTTTCTTTATCTGGAAAATGGGGGATAAAGACCCTGCTTCGCCGGGTTCTTGGGGGTTCGATCCATTATAACATGTGGAGTGCTCAGAAGGGACGCCCACACAGCCAGGTCTCAAACTCTGGCCATTTTTAGGGTTATTACTATTATTACTAGTATATGAATCTGTAAGAAACACGCCAGGCTCAGCTTCCGAGGCGCTCGAAGGGCAGACGTCTGCTTGTCATTTTCCGGCCCCCTCAGCCCTTTGGCCTCAGCACAAGTCTGGCCCTAATGACAGTCCCCATTCTGCACAGGAGGACAGAGGGGCTAATAAGGGGTTATGATTCACCATGGCCACTCCATGAGTCAGCCACCATTGAGACAACGCCCAGGTCCCCCGCCCCAGATGGGGACATGTCCCTCGGCACCATGTCACCTCCACATTCCTTTGGCTGCTTGCCAGAGGGTCCTTTCTACTTCTCCCTTTAGGTCAGTTTTGGGGGAAAGAGGTGAGGGGGGCTGGGAGCAGCTACTCCCCCCCTCCCTTCCCCCTCCTCCCCCTCTTTTTCCTCCTCTTTCTCTGGGAATCTCCCTTGGGGTACGGCCAGGCCAGGCAGTGAGTAAAACCCTTGTGACATGGGTGTGGCTGAGGCAGGGGCTGGGGACAGGGGGACTCTGATCGGGCTCTTGGGCAATGCCAACTGATTAGCACCTAATCCTCCAGGCTTCCCAGTCCAAGGGGTTCCTGGCTCTCAGGGGTGACTGAAGACAGGAAGTTTGAACCAGGGTCTCCCAATACCATGAGAGGCGAGACTTTGTCAGGGGGTGAGAGGCTCCCTCTGCCCTTCCTAAAGCATGAAGGACGTTATGTCTAGGAATTCATTCATTCATTCTTGTGACCACTACTTTATTTTTAATAGTTTATTTATTTATTTTTGGCTGCGTTGGGTCTTCGTTGCTGCGTGTGGGCTGTCTTTAGCTGCGGCGAGTGGGGACTACTCTAGGCACGCAGCCTCAGTAGTTGTGGCGCACGGGCTTAGTTGCTCCGCAGTATGTGGGATCTTCCCAGACCAGGGCTCGAACCCGTGTCCCCTACATTAGCAGGTGGATTCTTAACCACTGCACCACCAGAAAAGTCCCAATGACCACTGCTTCTTGAGTGCCTGCTGTGTGCCAGGCATTGGGGACCCAGCAGAGAACATAACCAATTATTCCCCATGCCCCGCCCCCGTGGAGCTGATGTTCTGAGGTGGGGAAGATGCTAAGTAAAATCAGTTGTGCATAAGCAAGTAAATAAATAAACTGAAGAGAAACACAACATTGTAAATCAATTATACTTCAATTAGAAATTTAAAAAATAAATAAATTGGGAGAGACCAGGTATAGAAGAATAAAGCAGGAAAGAGAGATGGGAAGGGTTGGGTCAGGGAGGCCTCGGCAGAAAGATCCTGGGGAGTTGAGGGCAGGGTGGTGCCTTGTTCCAGGATGAGAAGGCTGATGTCAGTCCTGTGATGGTTCTAGAAGTTTCTGCGTGGGGCTGGATGGGATGTGTTTGTGGAAAGAGCTGGGAGGTCCCTTGGGTCAGGGATCCGGTTCTCCAAGCCTGGTGTCAGGGTCTAGCCCTGAGCCAACCATAGGAAGGGGGTACCCCAGCTTCAGGAGACCAGGTGGCCTCTGGGACAGTACCCCGTGAGGGTCCTGAGTCTAGACCAGCAAATGGGGTCAGCGCCCCTGCCATCTCGCAATCCACACCCCTCTGCCCAGTCCTTCCCCCATGTCTCACCACCATCTCATCTCACCTCATCTCGGTGATTGTTTTATGGCTGGTGGGTCCAAGGGTCAGAGCTGACCCTCTCACCAGGAAAAGGAGGCCTCCTACGGCTGTGGATGTGGTCAACTCAGCTTCCTTCCCCTTGTGGGCGAGGAGACCTTGTCTCCTCTGGCTCCACCCCTGGGGCTTCTGGGAGGGAGTCCTTAAGGTTCGGGTGGGCGAGGCATGTCGGGGTCCCCAGAGCCTGAATTCGTCCTGGCCCTCCATCCCTCACCTTCTGAATGTGTTTGCTGTAGCTGCTGAAACAAAGTCCCACAGACTGGGGGCCTGCAACAACAGAAATGTATTCTCTCCCAGTCCCAGAGGCTGGTAGTCCAAGATCAAGGTGTCAGCAGGGCTGGTTCCTTCTGAGGCCTCTCTCCTTGCCTTTTATATTATTTTTTAAAGAATTTATTATTTATTTATGGCTGCGTTGGGTCTTTGCTGCTGCGTGCAGGCTTTCTCTAGTTGTGGCGAGTGGGGGGCTACTCTTCGCTGCGGTGCGCAGGCTTCTCGGTGCGGTGGCTTCTCTTGTTGTGGAGCACGGGCTCTAGGAGTGTGGGCTTCAGTAGTTGTGTCACGCGGGCTCAGTAGTTGTGGCTCGCGGGCTCTAGAGCGCAGGCTCAGTAGTTGTGGTGCACGGGCTTAGTTGCTCCACGGCATGTGGGATCTTCCCGGACCAGGACTCGAACCTGTGTCCCCTGCACTGGCAGGCAGATTCTTAACCACTGCACCACCAAGGAAGCCCCTCTCCTTGCCTTTTAGATGCCATCTTGTCCTTGTATCTCTGTGTCCAAATGTCCCCTTTTTACAAGGACCTCAGTCTTATGGATTAGAGCTCACCCTAGTGACCTCACTTAACTCGATTACCTCTTTGAAAATCCCCAACTCCAAATACAGTCACATTCTGAGGCCCTGGGGGTTAGGACTCCCAACATATGAATTTGGGCCTGGGGGATACAATTCAACCCCTAACACCCCTCAAAGCTGTGATGAAATCCAAGCCTGGTGGTCACCTCTCCAAGTAGCTGCCCTGACCACCCCAGCCAAAATCAACCCCCCATCCCAGTCACACCCAGTACAACCCCTTTGATGGGAGGGAATTCTGTTTATCTATCTATGTTATCTGTTTACACCAGGGAGCAGGGACCTGTATATTTTGATCACCGATATACCTCCAGCCACGAAATCAATCCCCCACCACCACTGAAGTGGCTCCAAACCCATCTGTGGAGCAAACCCCACAGTTCAGTGAGCACCACCGGTCTCAAGAGAAATACACCTGCTCTCGGCCAAGTTGGGATATTTGCGTTGTCTCTAATCAATTCAAAACTTTCCCATTTTGTGTGCAGTTGCTTTCTGGACTGGGTGCCAGGAGGTCGAAGTCCTAGCCCCAGCTCAGCAATCAACTTGGCTGTGACATCACAGAGTCACTCCTCCCCTCTGAGACTCTGGTTCCCCATCTGCAAAATGGGATGATGGATCTAAAGGTTATATAAAATGAAGCCCCTTCCAGGTTAAACATTGGGGTTAATGTTTAATCCCAGGGAAAATCTGACCAGGAGTGTAGTTTGATAAGAGTCATGGGCCATGTTGTGTACATATATATGGAGAAGCCCACCAGGTAGGGAACAATCCCATTCACGCATGAGCGAGGTGGAACGGGCTGAGGAAGTGTTAAGAAAGAACCGTGCCCTCATTCTTCTCACTGGGAGCATGGTTAATCCCCAAATGTCCTCCCTCCTGCAGGAAGAACACTGTAGAAATCTCAGGTCACCAGTAGAATCTCCAAGTTAGAGTACACTTAAATGATCACCAAAACCCTCAAGAGAATTTAGTAACTTTTTTTTTTTTTTTGGCAGCACAGTGTAGCATGTGGGATCTTAGTTCCTGGAAGGACCAGGGATTGAACCCGTGCCCCCTGCAGTGGAAGCGCTGAGTCAACCACTGGACCGCCAGGGAAGTCCCTAGTAACATTTATTTTCATGTTACATTGCTTTTACAATTACCTTCTAATTGGGGCATCTGATACTGGTCTAATTTACCATCGTGTTACTAAGTGTCTTTCAAAAATAAATTTATTGAAGAAAAAAAGCCAAATACATAATAATGCTGAAGATGGTACTAAACTTTCTTCAACAAATGTATCTTAGGGCTTCCCTGGTGGTGCAGTGGTTGAGAGTCTGCCTGCCAACGCAGGGGACATGGGTTCAAGCCCTGGTCTGGGAAGATCCCACATGCCACGGAGCAACTAGGCCCGTGAGCCACAACTACTAACCCTGCGCGTCTGGAGCCTGTGCTCCTCAACAAGAGAGGCCGCGATAGTGAGAGGCCCGCGCACTGCGATGAAGATGGGCGCCCCCTTGCAGCAACTAGAGAAAGCCCTCCTACAGAAACGAAGACCCAACACAGCCAAAACTAAAAATAAATAAATTAATTAAAATGTATCTTAAAAGGAAACATTATAACACCAGGTTTTGGGTTTTTTTAAGTATCAGGTGCCTAAAACAGATGCAAAAGAAAATAAACAATGTTATTATATTCTAGAGAGCTACTGTTGCCTGTGGAAGGTTCTGGATTAGGTGACTCTTAAAAACTTAGCAGAAATGTGTTAAAGACACAACAGCACCCAATTTGAGTGCTTCTTGACAGAATCAGACAGTTTAAAAAAGGATTGAAAAGTCATTTCTTACCTTTCATTAGGTTTATTTTGTATATGCAATTTGCATGCAAAGGTGCATGGAGAATCCCAGTGGGGCCTCCAAAACAAACAAACAAACAAACATGCATGGAGAACTCACTCTGTGCATTGAATTCTCTCAAACCATCCCCACCCCCACTCTCTTGGACTTCCCTTCTCCACAAAAAACAATGCCGTTTCTCCTAGGCCCAGCTTCTGGGTCTGGGCACCCAGTCTCATCAAAACCACAGCTAAAATTTATTGATCACTCACTGTGCCAGGCACTGTGCAAAGTACACAAATAAACTTGATCCTCCAAAAACCCCAAATGTGTTGGGGACTTTGTAAATACCCATTTTGCAGATAAGTAAACTGAGGCTCGTGGAGGGGATGCTCTAGCCCAAGCAGCTTGTAAGTAATGATGCTGAAATTCAAGGCAGCAACGCTAAGTCAGAGCTACCCCAGGGGTGAGCCAAAGTCAACCCCAGGTAGCAGTGCTCATGGCAACAACAGGCCGGGGCTTTGTCGTGTCATCTAGCACAGAGCGAATGTCATGGTTACGGCTCTCTGGATTCAATTCCAGCCCCTCCTCTTGCAAGCCGTGTGACCTTGGGCAAGTTATTTGGCCCCTCTGTGCCTCTACTCCTCCCAAAATGGGGAGAATAGTAAAGATCCAGAGAACTCTTATACATGAGCGGTGGCATACCACGTCTGGGGAGAGGGGAGCAGCTCACCCCAGGTGCTATCAAAAATGAGGCCCCCCCAAAAAAAAACCCACAACGAGGCCCATTAGTTTCTAAAATATACAAACGGCTTGTATAACTCAATAATAAAAAAACCCAAACAACCCAAACAAAATATGAGCAGACGACCTAAATCAACATTTCTCCAAAGAAGACATATAGATGTCCAAGAGGCACATGAGAAGATGCTCAACATCGCTAATTATTAGAGAACTGCAGATCAAAACTACTATGAGGCATCACCTCACACTGTTCAGAATGGCCATCATCAAAAAGTCTGCAGATAAAAAAATGCTGGTGATGGTGTGGAGAAAAGAGAACCCTCCTACACTGTTGGTGGGTATGTAAACTGGTGCAGCCACTATGGAGATTCCTTAAGAACTAAAACTAGAGTTGCCATATGATCCAGCAATCCCACTCCTGGGCATACATCCAGAGAAAACTCTAATTCTAAAATATGCATGCACCCCAATGTTCATAGCAGCACCATTTACAATAGCTAAGGCATGGAAACAACATAAATGTCCATCAACAGGTGAATGGATAAAGATGTGGTATATATGCAATGGAATACTACTCAGCCATAAAAAAGAATGAAATAATGCCATTTGCAGCAACATGGATGGACCTAGAGATTATCATACGAAGTGAAGTAAGTCAAGCAGAGAAAGACAAATATCATATTATATCACTTATGTGTGGAATCTAAAATATGATACAAATGAACTTATTTACAAAACAGAAAACAAATGTATGGTTACCAAAGGGGTAAGGAAGCGGGGGAGGGATAAATTAGGAGTTTGGGATTAGCAGATACAAACTACTACATATGAAATAGATAAACAACAAGGTCCTACTGTATAGCACAGGAAACTATATTCAATATCTTTTAATAAACCATAATGGAAAAGAATCTGAAAAGAATCTGAAAAGTGTATCTATCTGATACACTTTTCTGTACACCAAAAACTAACACACACTGTAAATCAACTACATTTCAATTTATAAAAAAGAAAATCTGAAGTAAAAAAAGGGGAGCCCATTGTCTGCAGAGAATTCAGAAACTGATAATAAACCTGATTTTATTATTATTTTTTTATCAACGTGCATAGACAATTCTGAACAATGTCAATGTCAAAATAATCTCCCCCTAAGAAATCTTTTATTGGTCTAAACAAGGGAGTGAGCAAAGTTTTCCCATAAAGCGCCAGATAGTAAATATTTTCAGCTCTTTGGGCCAGATGGCAACTACTCAGCTTGTGATCCCAGCAAGAAAGCCACTGCAGACAATTCATCAATGAATATGGCCCAGTGCCAGGAAAGCTCTGTATATGGACACTGAAATTTGAATCCTCTATACTTTGCACATGTGAAATATTATTCTCTTTTTGATTTTTTTTTAAGATTTTTTGTTGTTGTTGTGGACCATTTTTAAAGTCTTCCTTGAATTTGTTACAATACTGCTTCTGTTTTTTTTTTGTTGTTTTTTTTTTGCGGTACGCGGGCCTCTCACTGCTGTGGCCTCTCCCGTTGCGGAGCACAGGCTCCGGACATGCAGGCTCAGCGGCCATGGCTCACAGGCCCAGATGCTCCGCGGCATGTGGGATCTTCCAGGGCCGGGGCACGAACCCCTGTCCCCTGCATCGGCAGGTGGACTCTCAACCACTGCGCCACCAGGGAAGCCCCCTGCTTCTGTTTTATGCTTTGGTTTTTTGGCCACGAGGCATGTGGAATCTTAGCTCCCTGACCAGGGATCGAACCCACACACCCTGCATTGGAAGGCGAAGTCTTAACCACTGGATCACCAGGGAAGTCCCTCTATTTTTTATTTTTTTTCCCAACCAGTTAAAAACAAAAACAAAAATAAAAACCCTCCTTAGCTCCTACAAAAATAAGCTGGATTTGGCTGACAAGTCATGGCCTGTCCACTCTTGGTCTGAACAATTGCTGTGGTTTAACCACTGGAAGTTTTGAATTAGCACATTTTATTACTTATCCCTTAATAAACATTGTATTTTACACGGAAGTGAATTTGGAGAACTTCATGCAATTCATTTGGCTGCAGACACACACAGACTCAGCTATACACATTCATTTGAAGAGTTAGTTCTTAACGATTCTAATTCTTTTGAGTTCTCTTTGGAAACAGTTCACATTTCCAACCCTTGTGGTATTACACGATCTTGTGTTTAAACAGTAGATTTGAAATAAACAGTGGTGGGCCAGTGATTTTAAACGCAAAGAAACAGAGTTTGAGTTACTTCACTTTTTTTTTTTTTCCCTATCTGACCACTTGGACCTTCTGTTTCTGTTTAAAAGTTTAGACAGTGCACCAATTGCAAATTATAATATTTTTGTTTGGCAAGCTCAAATTTTAATTCATTTTTACTGGATTTTTACTGTAAAGCTATTATTCATTGCTGCAACAGATCAGTAGAGATATGTACCTACATATAAAGAGAAGTTTTTCTTTAAAAAAAATTCATTAATGGAATTAAAATGTATCCATTCATCACCTTTTTCCCTTTATTGGACTGGGGTATTTATTTATTTATTTATTTATTTATTTTTTGCGGTACGCGGGCCTCTCACTGTTGTGGCCTCTCCCGTTGCGGAGCACAGGCTCCGGACACGCAGGCTCAGCGGCCATGGCTCATGGGCCCAGCCGCTTCGCGGCATGTGGGATCTTCCCGGACCGGGGCACGAACCTGTGTCCCCGGCATCGGCAGGCGGACTCTCAACCACTGCGCCACCAGGGAAGCCCTATTTATTTAATTTTTTAACATCTTTATTGGAGTATAATTGCTTTACAATGGTGTGTTAGTTTCTGCTGTATAACAAAGTGAAGCAGCTATACATATACATATATCCCCATATCCCCTCCTTCTCGCATCTCCCTCCCACCCTCCCTATCCTACCCCTCTAGGTGGTCACAAAGCATCGAGCTGATCTCCCTGTGCTAGGTGACTGCTTCCCACTAGCTATCTATTTAACGTTTAGTAGTGTGTATATTGGACTGGGATATTTATTTTACGTATGTTACTGGTGTGATTATATAGCTGGTGTTCAATGAAAGAAAAAATTTCACTCTATATTTCTCTTATGGCTCTTACAATTATTGGTTGCTTTGCATAATTATTACTGAAACTTTCTGGCTTATAGAGGAGTGAGTGTTAAAACAAGATTTCCTTCAGGTTTTAAATGTGCTATGTAAGCCATTGCATTTAGGCATTTAATACCTGGTTCCTAGTGTCAGACAAATATTTATTATCATCCCTAGTCCACTGTCTGTCTTTGTAAAGACTGAGAGCAAAGAGCAGCTTTTGCATTTTCAAATAATTTTAAAATACAGAATAATTATTTCACTTTAAAAATATAGGAAAAAGGGCTTCCCTGGTGGCGCAGTGGTTGAGAGCCTGCCTGCTAATGCAGGGGACATGGGTTCGAGCCCTGGTCTGGGAGGATCCCACATGCTGCGGAGCAACTAGGCCCGTAAGCCACAACTACTGAGCCTGCGCATCTGGAGCCTGTGCTCCGCAACAAGAGAGGCTGCGATAGTGAATGGCCCGCGCACCGCGATGAAGAGTGTCCCCCACTTGCCACAACTAGAGAAAGCCCTCGCACAGAAATGAAGACCCAACACAGCCAAAAATAAATAAATTAATGAATAAACTCCTACCCCCAACATCTTCTTAAAAAAAAACAACCAAACATTAAAAATATAGGAAAAAATTATTTCACGACACAGGAAAATTACATGAAATTCAAATTTCAGCCTCAAAAAATAAAATTCCGTTGGCGCGCAGCACGCTCATTTATGGACTTTATGGTCTGTGGCTGTTTTGGGACTAGAAGGGCAGAGTTGACTAACTGTGACGGGCTGTGTTTAAGCTATTTGCTACGTGGCCCTTTAAAATTTTTTTTGCAGACTCCTGCTCTAATTTTTCAACCCCTCTCCTCCAAACCCCCAACTCTGGAAGTCCATGTTCAGAGACTTAGGCCCCCAGGTCCTCTTCTATAGACAGCTGCCCAGCGTCACCCAGTGGACCCCTCCCCTTCCCACCCACGCCAGGCCTGAGGCTGGGGGAGACCGGTCAACTTCTCAGTCCCTGGCGCCCTCTAGTGGACCCTGCGAGCAACTGCCTTCTCAACCTCCTTCCCTGGCGGCCCCACACACACACACACCCCCAGGTCTCCTGGGAAGTGGGGAGCAGTGGGAGGTTATTTTTGTGCCCCCTCCTTGTCCTGATTCCTCCCCTTGCCCCCTGACAAGGTCTCCAGGACTCCCCTTTCCTGGGGCCATGATCCTACTATCCTACCATGCTTTACACACTAGGACTCTCAATGAATGAAATCCCATTCAGTCGTTGTCAAAGATGTTGACAAATTTGAACAGCTTTGTTACTTTCCAAAGGCCCTTGATGTGTATACACACCACCTCTTAATTTGTGCTTTTCAGCTGTACGTATGCCTTGCATTTGTGTAGCATGCCATTCTTTGCCCCTCCAGAGTGTTGTTTAAAAATATTTATTTATTTATTGGGCTAAAACGGGTCTTAGTCGGGGCATGCAGCATCTTGGTTGTGGCGTGCGGGATATTTACTTTCAGCATGAGGGATCTTTAGTTGCGGCATGAGGGATCTAGTTCCCTGACCAGGGATCGAACCCTTGCCCCCCTGCATTGGGAGCGCAGAGTCTTAACGGCTGGACCACCAGGGAAGTCCCTCTCCTGAAGTATTTTGATCCACACAATTTCATCCAACATCTGCAGGGACTGGCTGGTATTTCACACTGAAGACATAGAAGGACAGAGGAGATAGGTAATATGTATGCTCAGGCTAAGAGATGATGTTGGGTCCAAGGCCCGAAAAGACTCAGGTACAGTGGTGAGCTGGAGCCGGCTTCCTCTGGCTGGTGAGATTCAATGACGTCACGCAGGTAGATTGAAATTGGCCAAGGTTGGGGTATTTACACCTCAGGGATCAGCAGATGCTACAAATTAGGGATTTTCTGTGTGGCTCACGAGAGGGAAGGTGTAACCATTGCGTTTGGGGATGTGAGCAGAGCACCAGCAGCATGGCAGTTAGAAAGGAACATAGTCCTCCTGGGAGAGGGCATCCATGCCAGCTGTGCCAGGGACTTTTGGGAAGACAAATCACTCTTTTTCAGAGCCTTCCTTCCTTCATCACTCATTTATTCATTCATTTTCCCCATCAAATATTTATCAAATATTTACCTGACGTAATAAGACGTTACCCATTACTTCTCAAATATTAGAATAATGCTTGGACCTTTCTCCCCCAAAAAAGCTGTGATTATTTATAAAGCCCAGTACCACCTCTCCAAGATATCAGATGTGAGTTATTAGATTCAAAATGAACTAGCTTAGGGACTTCCCTGGCGGTCCAGTGGTTAAGACTCCGTGTTTCCACTGTAGGGGGTCCGGGTTCGATCCCTCCTCCGGGAACTAAGATCCAACATGCCAGTGGGACATGGCCAAAAACAAAATAAACAAACAAAAACTAGCTTAATCCCTACCGCAAATGCAGCAAGTGCTTCTGCTATGCCTGTCATTTCTAGAAGTCTGACCTTGTTTTCAGGGTTAACTGCTGAAGGTTGGCAAATGGCCTGTATATCCAACTGCCTTTTGCCATCTCTATGCGGGCGTCTCACAAGTCTTTCAAATTCAACGTGGCTGACTGAGCACCTGCCATTCCCCCAAACGTGCTCCTCCTGCGGCCCTTCCTGTCTCACCAAACGGAAGCTCCAGCCTTCCAGTGCTCAAGGTCAAAACGTTGGGTTGTCCTTGAATTTTCGCTTTCCCTCACACCCCACATCCATCCATCAGCAGTCTTATCCACTCTGCCTCACTCTGCTCCAGCCACCCGGGCCTCCAGGCTGTCCCTCCAACACGCCAGGTGCGGTCCTGCCCCAGGACCTTTGCACTGGCTGTGTCATCTGCCTCAAAACTCTTCTTCCAGATCTCGATGGAGCACACTCCCAACTTTTTCTGCTTTTGTCAAATGTCACCTTCTCAATGAGACCTTCCCTGACATCCTATTTATTTATTTGGTTGTGCTGGGTCTTAGTTGAGGCTCACAGGCTCCTTAGTTGCGGCATGTATGTGGGACGTAGTTCCCTGACCAGGGATCAAACCCGGGCCCCCTGCATTGGGAGCGCGGATTTTTAACCACTGCACCCCCAGGCAAGTCCCTGTGACTTTTTTTTTTTTGTGTGGTATGCGGGGCTTTCACCACCGCAGCCCCTCCCATTGCAGAGCACAGGCTCCGGACGCGCAGGCCCAGCGGCCACGGCCCACGGGCCCAGCCTCTCCGAGACATGTGGGATCCTCACGGACCAGGGCATGAACCGGTGTCCCCTGCATCGGCAGGCAGGTTCTCAACCACTGCGCCACCAGGGAAGCCCTAAAACTGTGACTTTTGCCCTATTCCCAGCTTCTGTGTTTCCTCTTCTCTTGCATTCGCTATTTTTCTTCTGCAGCACTTGCTGAAATGGGACATACTGTTTTTTATCTGTTTGTGGCCTATTTCTCCCTATCAGACTGTGAGCTCCATGAGAGCTTGGTACAGAGTAGGGGTTCAATAAAAATTTGAACGAACTGCTGTAGCTGTTGAATGAATGAATGATTTGCCTTAACTTAGTTATGAGGAACATGCCACGTCTTATACCCCAAATGCCTCGAAGTGTAACCAATGTCCTGATGCCCTAGATCAGGGGTTGGCAAACCACAGCCCATGGGCCAAAGCCAGCTCACCACCTGCTGTTGTATTGTCTTCAAGAATGCATTTTACACTCTTTAACTGGTTGAGAAACAGTTTTAAGAATATCTTCTGTTACTGAAAGTGATATGAAATGCCAGTGTCAGTGTCACCTGGCCAGACCCATTTGTCTCTATATTTTTGCGACAGAGACTGGCCCTCAGAACCGAAAATATTTATTATCTGGTCCTTTACAGAAAAAGTTTGCAGAGCCCTGCTCTCGTGTCAAAGGAGGAAATGGTGTTGCCAAAGGGGAAACTGAGACCCAGAGGGGTGAGATGAGTTTTCCAAGGCCCCACATTTCTGAGGGACTCCTCCTTTGCTGAATTATCTGAACAATGTTTCTGATGCTTTACAGGAAACAGAAGTCAGGGACTTCCCTGGTGGTCCAGCAGGTAAGACTCCAAGCTCCCAGTGCAGGGATCCCAGGTTTGATCCCTGGTCGGGGAACTAGATCCTGCATGTATGCCGTAACTAACAGTCTGCATGCCACAACTAAAGGACCCTGCATTCTGCAGCGAAGATTCGGCATGCTGCAACTAAGATCCGGCGCAGCCTAAATAAATAAATATTTAAAAAAGAAAGGAAGAAAAAGAAAAAAAAGAAAGAAGGAAGGAAGAAAGAAATCAGACTGATGAAGAAACACCTTCATAAATTGAAGGTCACCTGAGGTACTGACCTTGAGAGAGAAATCTGCACCCAACCATCTGATCTTGCCAAGCCCCGGAGATTTTTTAATTGCCCCTGTAAAAAGAGAAAAAATAAAGTCATCGCTCACTCTAGAAACCTTGAGTTTGGGACTTTGATCGGAGTGATTACGATATCCCATCAAAACTCCATTTGACTTCATCCCTTCCGCAGACATTTATGGGCACAGTCAGAAGCTGAGGGCAAACTGGAGGCAGAAAAGCAAGTTTCTGGGGGCTGGGGAGCGATGGCTAATGGGAACGGGGTTTCTTTTGGGGGCGATGGAATGTTCTGGAACTAGATAGCAATGAGGGTTGCACAACACAGTGAATATACTAAAAACCACTGATCCGCACACTATATTTTATTTTTTTATAATTTTTTGGCCTCACCACGCAGCATGCAGGATCTTAGTTCCACCGCCAGGGATCGAACCCGTGTCCCCTGCAGTGGAAGCACGGAGTCTTTACCACTGGACCGCCAGGGAAGTCCCCATACACTTTAAAAGGGTGGATTTTGCATTACATACATGATGCCTCAATTAAAAAAATAATAATAAATTTTAAAAAACAATGCTTATCTGTTTCTTACTAAATAATAGTGATATGAAATAAATAAATAAAGGGAAGGCAAAAAGTAAATTTCACCTATTAACCACCCCTGCCCCAAGTCAAACTCCTTTTCCACATTCCTCCTAATTCTTGTTCATCTGCATGGACCCTTTTTGCACAGCTGTAAAATAGATATCATCTTGCCCATCCATTGGTCAGGACATGATACAACATCATTAAAAAAGAAAAACAACTCTAGGGGTGGGGATGGGAGGGGCGAGAAATGGTTGAAAGGTGTCAAAAGGTACAAACTTCCAGTTATAAAATGAGTCCTGAGGACACAATGTACAGCATGGTGACTACAGGTAATAGTACCGTGTTGTATATTTGAAGGTTGCAAAGAGAGGTCTTAAAAGTTCTCATCACAAGAAAAAACAAGGTGTTTGTTAACTATGTGTGGTGACGGATGTTAACTAGTCTTGTTGTGGTGACTGTTTCTCAACATATACATAAGCCAAATCATTAGGCTGTACACCTGAAACCAATATAATGTTATATGTCAATTATAGCTGAAGAAAAATAATCAAATAATAAAAGGAGGTAAAAAGGAAGGAAGGAGGGAAGGGAGGGAAAGAAAGAAAGAAAGAAAGAAAGAGATGGGAATTCCTTGGCAGTCCAGTGGTTAGGACTCTGCACTTTCACTGCCCGGGTCTGAGGTTCCATCCCTGGCTGGGGAACAAAGATCCCTCAAGACACGGTGGTGCGGCCACCAACAAAACGAAAAGAAAAACAAAAAAAAAAAACAAGCAAAAAACACACAAAAATCCCTCTAGGGATGGCATCACAGAGATGGGCCTCTGTGCTTTTGTCCACTTATTTGCTACTTCCTGAGTTTTTCCTCAACCCCATACCCCTTTCTCTCTCTGAATAGCTAAGTATCTGGATCGAAGCTGATGCAGGGAATGATCACAGACATTTCTGTTGAATGAAGTAATTAGTGAATATCCATATCCCCTGGGGTAGGTCTTTCTGCCTGGCAGGGAGTAGACACTCAATAAATGTTAGTTGAATGAATGCACACCGTTTTAGTGGAGGAATATTTCAGCTCCCCAATGTGTAAAAGTAGTGGTGTGCTAGTCTGTGTTTAACAACACCCTCTCTTGGAAGGGAATTTAGGTATCTCTGTATATCTAATATATATTATACATGTATAACTACATGCATTGCAGACATCTATATATGTTGAATATACATTACATGTGTATAATATATATGCGTTGCAGACATCTCTATATGTCAAATATACATTACACATATATAATATACATGCATTATATAATATATATATTTATTATTATTATTATTTATTTTATATTTTTTGGCTGTCTTGGGTCTTCGTTGATGCACGTGGGCTTTCTCCAGTTGTGGCGAGTGGGGGCTACTCTTTGTTACGGTGCATGGGTTTCTCATTGTGGTGGCTTCTCTTGTTGCGGAGCACAGGATCTAGGCTCATGGGCTTCAGTAGTTGTGGCACATGGGCTCAGCAGTTGTGGCTCCCGGGCTCTAGAGAGCAGGTTCAGTAGTTATGGCGCATGGGCTTAGTTGCTCTGCGGCATGTGGGATCTTCCCTGACCAGGGCTCGAACCCGTGTCCCCTGCATTGGCAGGTGGATTCCCAACCACTGCACCACCAGGGAAGTCC
>NW_006787698.1:510969-517522 GCF_000442215.2 Lipotes vexillifer | reverse complement strand
GTGGCCTCTCCCGTTGTGGAGCACAGGCTCCGGACGTGCAGGCTCAGCGGCCATAGCTCCTGGGCCCAGCCGCTCCACGGCATGTGGGATCTTCCCAAACTGGGGCACGAACCCGTGTCCCCTGCATCGGCAGGCGGACTCTCAACCACTGTGCCACCAGGGAAGCCCCCTAATATATACTTCTAAATGTTAACAATATAAAGGAGGTGTAGGACACAATTTACAAATAATAATCACATATACAATACCGTATTATAAATTCTACATAGTCACTTGAATCTCAGAATAGGTTTTGGTTGATTTTTGCCAAACTCTTGTATCCATAGCCAACCTCTGGTGGCAAATAATGAAACAAGTGTAGTTCTGACATGAATGTTGACAATATTTTTCATTTATGTTAATAAGTAACATGAAAGTGAAGATATATGTTGGAATTTCACTGTTCATCAATAATGTGAATGTCTTCTTTGGTGAATCATGTAACGGTTTTTGAATACTGGAAAATATCTTTCCATTTCTGTGTGTGTGTGTGCTAGTCACAACCTAACAATGGTAGACACACACATTTTGACATTTAATCTGCATTATTAACTTTTCTCCACCACTTTTTTTTTTTTTTTTTTGCGGTATGCGGGCCTCTCACTGTTGTGGCCTCTCCTGTTGCGGAGCACAGGTTCCAGACGCACAGGCTCAGCGGCCATGGCTCACAGGCCCAGCCGCTCCGCGGCATGTCTCCACCACTTTTTAAAGCCTAAACCAGGAGTTGGCATGCTGTGATCCTCTGCCTGTTTATGTAAATAAAGTTTTATTGGCACCTGGCCATGCGCATTTGGTTAGTGTGGTCTGTGGCTGCTCTCTCCGTATAGACATGCAATAGAGATGTAGGGCCCACAAAGCAGAAAATATTGACCGATCCTTTACCAAAATATTTTCTGACTCATTCTATGCAATCAAAAACAATAAATCAAGCCCTCATTTGTATCATTTGCCAATTTCCAGGGTGTAAATACTCCCACTAGGGACCATTTCACTCTGCCAATGTGATGTCAATGACACAAAGTTAAAAAAAATACAGAAAGTACCTCCCCATCATATTTCCACCAAACAGATACAATAACAAAAACAATTAAAATAGGTGAAAATCAAAGCAAATTAAAAAGCACACATAATAGCAAAATATAATTAGGATGTGATGTTCTGAGTATAAATACTTTTTACCTTTAAAATAAATTGAGGTGACGGGGACTTCCCTGGTGGCGCAGTAGTTAAGAATCCGCCTGTCAATTCAGGGGACACCAGTTTGAGCCCTAGTCCGGGAAGATCCCACATGCTGTGGAGCAACTAAGCCCATGCACCTCAACTACTGAGCCTGCACTCTAGAGCCCATGAGCCACAACTCCTGAGCCCATATGCCACAGCTACTGAAGCCTGTGTGCCTGGAGCCCGTGCTCTGCAACAAGAGAAACCACCACAATGAGAAGCCTGTGCACAGCAACAAAGAGTAGCCCCCGCTCACCACAACTAGAGAAAGCCTGCACACAGCAAGACCCAATGCAGCCAAAATTAAATAAAATCTAAAAAAAAAAAAAAAAAAAAAAAAATGATGTCTTAAAAAGTCTTCTGTAACTTTCTAAGACTTTTTTACGTTGTTGTTGTCATTTGTGAGGTTACTGCTGTCTAATATTTCTTTGGGGACTATACTGGAACATATTTTTCCATTTTTCCATCAATGGATAATCGTGTTGTTTCCAGATTTTTGCCAAAGAGAACATTAGCGTATGTGTCTCCTGGTTATACAAGGGCATATGCCTAGGGGTAGAATTGCTGGGTTGTAGGTAGTCTAGATAGAGCTCAACTGCAGTATGCAAAGGGGTCAGGTCAGCTGTTCTTCCAGTTAATCCATTGCCCAGGTGAGAGAGATAAAGTTAAGGGTGCATTCCGAGATAGGCAGAGCGTACACATGTGATATTAATGCTAAATTGTTCCTGAGTAAGGTAAACACCATTTTGGATTGAATCTATCAACAAAGCTATTAGAAATTAATTTCCATGGGGAGGGGGAGATTTCAGAGAGATCCAAGTCTCTGGGACCAGGGAACAGATGTATCAAGAAAGATGTGATTGGAACCAATGATAAGCAGAGAGATAGGTAACAGGGTGAGGTTACAGAGAAAAATGTACTCCATGGTCAAGATAGAGAAGGGGCTGGAGGGCAAGTCTGCTGTAATCGCAACAATAAAAGCTCATGTTCTATAACAAGGGCTGAGCATCAGGTGATTAGCAGGAAGTTCGCCTCCCAAGGACAGGAGCACCCATTTCATTAATTCAAGTAGCATATATTCGGAGGCTTCCACTATCCAAGGAGGTGGACTGGAAGAGAAAGAGACAAATCCAACATCTTCCTTGCCTTCAAAATGTTCATAACTAGATGGGAAGATAGAATAAGAGAGCAGGGAAGGGAATCAGAATGCAGCGAGAGCCATACGCCAGAAACAAGCAGGGTGTATTGGGAATTCCAAGGAATAGGGAACTGGAAGGAACAGGGAGAATCAGATTTAATGTACGCTGAGCCCCCAACTAGGAATCGAGGAGAAAATTCTGCTCATTAGAAAAGATTTGATCCCTTGATCCTCCTCAAGAACTAATTTAACTCAGCCATAAAAAAAAAAAAAAAAAGAATGAAATAATGCCATTTACAACAACATGGATGGACCTAGAGATTATTATACTAAGTCAGACAAAGACAAATATCATATGTCACATATATGTGAAATCTAAAAATAAGGATACAAATGAACCTCTTTACAAAACAGAAACAGGCTCACAGACATAGAAAATAAACTTATGGTTACCAAACGGGAAAGGGAGGAGATAAATTAGGAATTTGGAATTGACAGATACACACCACTATACATAAAATAAACAAGGACCTACTGTATAGTACAGGGAACTATATTCAATATCGTTTAATAACCTATAATGGAAAAGAATCTGAAAAATATATAATATATACATAACTGAATCACTTTGTTGTACACCTGAAACATTGTAAATTGACTATACTTTAATTTTAAAAAAAAAGAACTGATTGGTCTACATGAAGGGCAGTCCCCCAAATACACACGATGGAATATCATACATACAGCAAGGAAGAAACCAAATTACTGTTACATGCAATCACATGGATGAATGGCTAAAATATTTTGCTAAGCAAAAGAAGTTGGGCACAAGAGTACATACTGTACAATTCCATTTCCACGAAGCTCTAGAACATGCAAAACTAATCTCTGGGGATAGAAATCAGAATCTAGGGTGGCTGTAGGGGAGTAGGGGGCTGCAGCCAGCTTGTCTTGGCTCATAGGTGCCCATTGTTACTATCCTTTCCAACTTCATGGTAGATGGAAATAAGTCTCGGTGGGAATATATACACCACAGAAAAGGACAAGTACTACAAATTACAAAGCAGCCTCTCTCTCTCTCTTTCTCTCTCTCTCTCTCTCTCTCTCTCTCTAAATCTCTCGTTTCACAAGCCCATCGTTAAACATTTACCAGCACACCACTGCTGCTTGGGGCAAGGGGGATTAACTGAATAGGACACCGAGAAAACTTTCTGGAGTGATGGAAATGTTCTGCATCTTGTTTCCGGGAACGGTTTCATGGGTGTATACAGTTATAAAAGCTTAAGGAATTGAACATTCAAGAACTGTGCGTTTATTACATGTGAGTTACAGCTCAATAAAAAAGACTATATGTATATATAGCCTAAAATAAAATAAAATCATAGAGAAATCATTTTGCAGAACAGAAAGACATTGGAAATGCCCAGATCTGGGAAAGGTCATGGCATTATTTGAGGCTAGATGAGCATTCTTCTGAATTTTGGATGAGCTACTGGGAGCAGTGAGAGGCAAAACAAACACGGCTCAGATTGTAAAAGTGGAGGGGCAGGCAGTGTCTGGGAGCAGTTTTCATCAGGGGAGAGCTATGGTTACAACTTTGCATTTTTAGACCATTGTCATATTTTGCAATTATGTATATTTAGATTATGTAGCTATTTTTTTAAACATTGTATCTCTCAGTGCCCAGCATGGGTCTAGCACCTAAAAGGCTTACAAATTAACTGTTAAAAGAATGACTGCAGGGAGGCTGGACAGGAAGTGGGCAGGGCTGAGCCAGGGGGACCAGGGGACCTGGGCTGAACCTAGAAGAGGTGGACTGAACCTTCCTCTCTCTGTTTCTTCCCACGTGAAGATGCACCCTACCATGAAATGCACACAGGTGCTCATAGATGTGAGCCAAAAAAAGCAATGTGGTGAGTTTTTCATGAAACCAACTTTTTCCCATTTAAATGGCTGAGCCTTTATTCAGCGCCATATACTGCCTCCTTTCTTTTTTTTAATTGGTGTTAAAAATGACCTTTCTCATAAAATGGTGTAGCCGCTGTGGAAAACAGTATGATCCCTCAAAATAATTAAACATAGAAACACCATATAATCCAGGAATTCCGCTTCTAAGTAGATATCCAAAAGAATTGCAAGCAGGACTATGAACAGATATTGGTACACCCATATTCATAGCAGCACTATTCATCACAGCCAAAAGGTGGAAACACCCAAATGTCCATCAGTGGGTAAACAGATAAACAAAACATGGTCCAACCATACAGAGGAATATTATTCAGCCTTAAGAAGGAAGGAAATTCTGACACGCGCCACAACATGGATGAACCTTGAGGACACTATGTTGAGTGAAATAAGACAGTTACAAAAGGACAAATATTGTATGATCCCACTTTATATGAGGTCCCTAGAGGAGTCGAATTCATAGAGGCAGAAAGTAGTGGTAGTCTGGGGGAGTAGAATGGGGAGTCAGTGTTTCATGGGGACAGTTTCAGTTTGGGAGGATGAGAAAGTTCTGGAGATGGATAGTGGGGATGGTTGCCAAACCGTGTGAATGTACTTAATGCCACTGAGCTGTGCACTTACAAATGGTAAATTTTATGTTACATTTACTTACAACAACAAGTTTTTAAACGACCTCTCTTTCGTGAAAGAATGATGGTAATTGATATTATGAGTGTGTGTGTGTGTGTGTGTGTGTCCATAATTGGCAAAAAGCCTTTGACTCTGAGGTCAACTTAAGTCTCCCACTTTTTTGTTTGTTTGTTTTTGTTTTTGTTTTTGCGGTACGCGGGCCTCTCACTGTTGCGGCCTCTCCCGCTGCAGAGCACAGGCTCCAGACGCGCAGGCTCAGCGGCCATGGCTCACGGGCCCAGCCGCTCCAGGGCATGTGGGATCTTCCCGGACCGGGGCACGAACCCGTATACACTGCATCGGCAGGCGGACTCCCAACCACTGGGGCACCAGGGGAGCCCCTCCCACAACTCTTGAGGATTTTACCGGGTGATGTATTCCCAGTCCGGCACCTGCAAGGCTCTAAGGGTTTGACGTCTCCCTCACGCACACCTGCCCACCCCGTCCTCGCTCTCGCCCTGCCTCTCCCGAACGCCCTCCCGGCGCCCCAAGCACATGCGCACACGCTCGGTGGGAGACGAGCGAGTGCGCATGCTCCATGCGCCGCCTAGAGTCGGTATCCTCCCCTTTTCCCTTCGAGGAGGCGGCCTCAGGCTGGTGCGCACGCGTCGGGGTGAGGGGCGGGGCCCGGCTCGGCTCCCCGGCGCTGGTTATCGCGAGAGGCCCGCGATCTCGTAGCTCCCCCTCCCTTCCTTCTGCCTCCCGGGCTCCGGCTGCAGTGTCAGCCTCGGTCCGGCCTCTGTGGCTGCTGTGGCCCCGATCCCTCGGTCTCAGCCCCTGCGTCCCTTGGCGCTTCTCGGCCCCGATCCGCAGCGCCGCCCATCCTCGCCCCACCGGCGCCGGCCTAGGCCGCGGCCGCAGCCCCGCGCTCGCGTCGGCGCCGCCCGCTCCCGGCCCGCCCCCTATGGGCCCCGGCTAGAGGCGCCGCCGCCGCCGGCCCTCGGATCCCCGATGCTGGCCCGGAGGAAGCCGGTGCTGCCGGCGCTCACCATCAACCCCGCCATCGCCGAGGGCCCGTCCCCCACCAGCGAGGGCGCCTCCGAGTGAGTGGGCAGGGCCAGGGCCGGGGAGAGGACGGGATGGGGGTCCCAGAGTACCGAGGTCGGGGGAGGGGGTCGAGGAGATGAGAGGACGGGGGAGTGGGCCCTGGGTGGGAAGGACGGGGGGAGGGGTCCCAGAGTTGCTAGATCGGGGAAGGGGGGTCCCTGAAAGGAGGGGAGGGGGCCCTGGGTAGCAAGGTCGGGGAGGGGGCCCTGAGAGGACAGGAGAGGTGAGGGGCTCGGAGTATCGCTGTCGGCGGGAGGGAGGTCCCTGAATGGTGAAATCGGGCTGGGGGAGGGTTCTTGCTGGGAGATGGGATGGAGCGTCTCAGAGTAGTGAATCGGTCCCTGCGGGGAGAAGACCGGAATGTGGCGCCCTAAATAGTGCAGCCAGGATGATGGGAGGGTTTCTGAGGGGAGAGGATGGGTCAGGGGTCCGCAATAGTGAAATCGGAGGAAGGAGGAGGAGTTCTGAGTAGTG
>NW_006787698.1:503897-510917 GCF_000442215.2 Lipotes vexillifer | reverse complement strand
CCTTGCATTCCAAGAACCGTGGCACGTAGGGTTCCTGAGAGGAGGGGATGGGGCAAGCGGGGTTCTGGGAGTGATCATGGGGTAAGGAGGTCCAGGAAAAGGGGAAGGGGGTACCTGAGAGATTTGAGGGTGGGGAGGGATCCCTGAGGGGTGGGGAGGGTCCTCAGGGAATTGGGGGGAAAGGAGCCTGAGAAGACCCTGCTGGTGGGGGGTGGAGCTGAACCTGGGGAGAGTGGTTAGGAGGCCTGGAGGAGGCATAGAGGCTGGGGGGGGACAAGGAGCAAGGGGGATTTGAAGGGGCGGGGGTGGGGAGAACTGGGCACCCAGCAGGAAAGAAGTCCCGAGCCTGCTGGGACCCCTGAAAGCAGATGAACAGAGATTCTGGATCGAATGGATTAGCAAAGCCTTGAGGGGCTGGAGAAGTGTGATTGGGTTTGAGGCAACTGAGGGGGACAGGAGGACTTGAGGGGAAGGAAGGGGACAGAGAAAGAAGCATGGGGCATTGGGGTTACCTGATGGCAGAGTTGCGTTGTGTGAGGTCATGCCACTTGGCCCCAGAGCATGTCCCTATGACCTCCCCACTCCCGTTCTTCATGCTGGAGCGCCCAGGCTGGTGTCAGAGGTCCGTGGCCGGGATCCATGTGCCGTGTGCCTTACCTGTGGTGTGACCCATGAGAACCAGGTGTGATGGGCGAATGGCATGTTTGGTACCTCTCAGGGGACTTGGCCTCCTGCGACCAGATGAAGGAGGAGTGCCTTGATGCATATGTGTGTGAGTTCACATCTTTCTCTGTCCCCGAGGGCACAGCTCAATGTGGGGACATGTTCCTGATTCTCAGAAACTCCACTTATTCTTACGAGACATCTCCTTCATCATATTCTCTTCTCTTTTTTTCTTTTTTTTTTAATGTGATTTGTGATTTCCATCCCTTCAAGAAGTCCCCCAGAAGAAGCCAGCCTTTGAAATTCCAGGTTTTTTTAAAATAACCACAGTGGAGTTGCCATGAAATGTAAAATGGCTTAATCAGCTGACTCCAGAATACATTTTAGATGTCATAGGCCAGGCTGGACACATTCCAGGGTCTGAGGGTCTGGCTGCAAAAGCTGCCTCTTCAGCCCTATGGTGAAGGGGTCGTGGCACATACATTCCTTCCTTTGCCTTTCCTTCTCTGTCCATCGGTGTCCTTCTCGTTCCCCCTTTATCCAGGTCCTGGCTCAGGGGACCACTACTATGAGCACAGGCTTTGCAGGCTGGAAGGGCATAGGTGTTGCTCCAGCCTCTGCCACTTCCTTGCCTTTTGTGACTCTCGGGCAGGTTACTGAACCTCTGAGCCTTGTCCCTCCTGGGTGGGCTGGGTCTACAAGAGAGGTGCCTCCCAGGAGGATTGTGGGAGTTAAAACTCTTGTACCTGCTCAGGAAGTGGCACCTCGCCCCCTACCTGCCAACGACCTCTTCGAGGTACCAGCTCAGGTGACATCACCCAGCGGCAGGTCATCTTGCTCCTGTGTGCCCTTTTGCTTACATCTCTTTAAGTTGTAGGCAAGTCATGGTTGAACTTGGGGCTTGGAAGTTTCCTGCCAGAACTCCAGTGTCCCCCTTCATCTCCTGCTTGAACTCCCCTGGGGGGGTCTCCCCTAGGTGGGCGGTAAACCTTGGCTTAAGTGCCCTGGAAAGTGGTGAGTGGGGACCTCTGGAGGTGGCCCATTCTCCTCTAGTGACTTTTCTTAGAGCTGCACTCACTGTTTGGGTAGAGCCCTTGGCCACAGCCAGCGCTTGAAATGTGGCTTGTTTGTCCAAATTCAGGGGAGCTGTAAGTATAATACATATTCCAGAGTAACTAATTTCACCAGATAAACATTTTCTAACGTGGCTAGAAATTTTAAAAATTGCATACATAGCTCACGTTCTTTTTCTTTTGGGCAGCCTCGGGTTAGTGCTCGTGCACGCTGAGCATTGAGCTGGCGTCTACCTGCCTGTTACAGTGTTTTACTCCGGGATTTGGTTCAGAGTCAAGGCACTAGTGAAAATAGCTAACTGTCAACCTATCCTTTGAAAGTTCGTTGAAATCACCCAATAAAGTGCAGTATACATGGTTTTTATATACATTTATTTATTTGTTTGTTTATTTATTTTTGGCTGTGTTGGGTCTTCATTGCTGCGTGCGGGCTTTCTCTAGTTGCGGCGAGCAGGGGCTACTCTTCGTTGCGGTGCGCGGGCTTCTTATTGCAGTGGCTTCTCTTGTGGAGCACAGGCTCTAGGTGCGCAGGCCTCAGTAGTTGTGGCTCGCGGGCTCCAGAGTGCAGGCTCAGTAGTTGTGGCTCGCGGGCTCAGTAGTTGAGGCTTACGGACTCGAGAGCACTGGCTCAGTAGGTGTGGCTCACAGGCTTAGTTGCTCCTCAGCATGTGGGATCTTCCCGGACCAGGGCTCGAATCTGTGTCTCCTGCACTGGCAGGCAGATCTTTAACCACTGCGCCACCAGGGAAGTCCCACATGGTTGGTTTTTAATAACCGGCTCTAGGAATGCATGTACGTATAAATGCCTACCGTTTACAGTAACGCTCAAGATATAATAAGAGCATGCTGCTGGAACGGAATGCCCTGGAATTGTCTGCACTGTTTAAATTATGCCCCTCTCCTTTCCCCCGCCCGTGCCTCTGTGTAATTCGTGTAAATTAGAGGCACAGATGCTACGGCTTTTGTCATCTGCGTCTTGGTTCTAGTCCTTTGCTCTGAGGCCACTCAAAATGAGTTTGCTCCTCCATCCCTGTGAAAGACAGGTGTCCTGACCTGGGGCTTCACTCCCCGACCCCCAGGCTTGTCTCTCCTGTTCCCTTGTCTCCTTCCCATGTGGTCCAGAGCTCTTGTGTCGGGAGGAAGGGCTCCCGGGTCTGATAGCAGGGCCACTGAGCTAGAGCTGGTCCTCGAGGTTCTGAGGTCTCCTAACCTTTATGAGTGGGGGAGGGGGATGGCATCCCCAGTTCTCAGGGACCTCAGCTGTGTGTCTGCGGGTGGTCTTTCTTTCCCATGAGATCGTAGGCCCTTCAAGCACCAGAATCAGGTCTGATTCACCTCCCAGCTACAAACCCCAGGCCTGGAATGTGCAGTGGCCACGCGGTGACCTCGGCTCGGGCTGAGTCATCTTTTGGTAGCGCATGCAGTCTTGGCTAACCCTCGCCCTTGGGGTCTCCGCAGAGCAAACTTGGTGGACCTGCAGAAGAAGCTAGAGGAGCTAGAACTTGACGAGCAGCAGAAGAAACGGCTGGAAGCCTTCCTCACCCAGAAGGCCAAGGTCGGGGAGCTCAAGGACGATGACTTTGAAAGGATCTCGGAGCTGGGAGCCGGGAACGGTGGGGTGGTCACCAAGGTCCAGCACAGACCCTCGGGCCTCATCATGGCAAGAAAGGTGAGAGGCAGCTGGCGGCAGGGTGACGGCTCTGTCCCCGTACTCTGCGGGTGCGAGCGGTGGCGACAGGTGCCCTGGCAGTGGGAGAGAGGGGCCTCAAGGGTGCCGGCCTCTGCCTTCTGACGGGCTCCCAGGCTCAGAGGCCACCCCCGCCAACGTGGGTTCTAGTTAGAATGTGGTGATGCAGCCTGGTCCCACGCAGCTCTTCCCTTGGAGGCCGCCGCCTGCCTTGCGGGATGTCTGAAATTCAGGTTTCCGGGAACAGACTGGCTCGAGAAGGGTAGCAGACGGAAGAGAGGAGAATCGAGTCCTCTTAGAGCCGGGCTTCCCCTGGCTTCGCAACCAGAAGGCCCTGCCGACCAGGACTGGCTGCTGGTAACGACGGCCACATCGGTGGGGTGGGGGAGGGCGGTCCCTTGGCAGCGGGGTACCCGAGCCACCTGTAGTAGCCAGGGTTCTCCAGAGAAATAGAAGCATTAGGGGTGTGTAGGGGGTGGGGTAGGTAGAGGTACTTTAAGGCATTGGCTCAGGCAACCATGGTGGCTGGCAGGTCTGAAATCTGTAGGGCGGGCCGGTGGGCGCAGACCCAGGAAAGAGCTGGTGCAGCTTGAGTCCAAAGAGAGTCCTGGGGGCTTCCCTGCAGGGAGCGCTGGTTTGATCCCTGGTCAGGGAACTAGGATCCCGCATGCTGCGGCATGGCCAAAAAATTTAAAAAGAAGAAAAAAGAGAGAGAGAGAGAGAGAGAGAGGGAGTCTGGAGGCAAAATCCTCTCTTTGGGGGGGTGGGGTGGGAGCACGACTTCCGTCTTTTCTCTTAAGGCCTTCAACTGATTAGATAAGGCCCTCCCACTTATGGAGGGTCACCTGCTTTCCTCGAAGTCTGATGATTTCCATGTTAGATCACATCTAAAAAATACCTTCACAGTGACATCTAGATTGGCATCTGACCCAACAGCTGGGTACCGTGGCCTAGCCAAGCGGACACACAAAATCAACCATCACCTCCCTGTTCAGTGCAAACCCTGGTGCTAAGAAGTCCCTCATCGGGGCTCCTGTGCCGCAGTGCAGCCTCCCTGCTACACGTAGGGGAGGGTCCCTGAGAGACATCGGGAGTGGGGAAGAGGAGGTCACCACCTGGGGATGGTGGCTCCTGCACACGTGACTGGGGGACGTTGAGTTGACACGCGATTCAGCTCCCACAGACGTGTTCCTTCAGACATAGAAAGTCCCCTTTCTGGAAGCCCATCGTCCCGTAGTTTCCGAATTGCGTTCTTGGAAACCTGACCACCCCGTTCCCCGGGGGGATCTGCGCAGGGCCCGCCTTTCCTGGGAACCATGCACTCGGTTTCCATGTGTGTGGGGGGGAGGTTAGCACAGCAGCTATTCCTCCTGCCTCCAGAGCCCCGCCCTCCCTTCTGAAACCTACAGCCACATGCTTTCTATTTCTGTCTGCTTACCACAGGCAGCCTTTTCAAAACCAGAGCAGCCCCCGAAATCCCTGGTCTGCCATCACCCAAAGTACAGGGAGTGGAAGGGCAGACGTGAAATTCAGACGGTGATGGAAGGCGGGGACTTGGGAACAGAGTGCACAGGTCAGAGTGCTCGTCAGGGTCGGAGGGTTCTCAGGACAGCCAGGACTCTTCCAGGTGGCTGCTGACATGCCTTGTATAACCATGAAATTGGAGAGTTTGTCTACGGCTTTCTGAAAGCCTGCGAAGTAAGGCTTCCGGGTTTAAACCTGGGGGGCCCAGGTGTAGTCTAGTTAGTGGTGCTGCCCCGATGTCTGTCCCGGCTGTGATACAGGCCTCAGTCACAGACAGCGTCACTGCCAGGGGAAGCTGGGTGAAGGGCACTGGGGGACTCTCTTTGCTGTTTTTGCAGCTTTCCTGTGCTTACGTAATCCTTTCAAAATAAAAGGTTTAAAAAAAAAAAGGGAGGACTTCCCTGGTGGTCCAGCGGTTAAGACTCGGAGCTTCCACCGCAGGGGGCGTAGGTTCGATCCTTGGTCGGGGAACTGATCCCACATGCTGCGCGGTTTGGCCAAAAAAATAATAATAATAGAATAAAAAATTTTTTAAGAAAGGGAATTCCCTGGAGGTCCAGTGGTTAGGACTCAGCACTTTCACTGCCAAGGGCCCTGGTTCGATCCCTGGTCAGGGAACTAAGATCCTGTATGCCGTGTGGTACGGCAAAAAAAAAAAAAAGTTCTAAAAACTGGGGGGAGTGAACCTCAGATTTTGTTCTGCATCAGTCGTAACCCCTTCCAGTTGCTGTGGCCTGTGCAGCCGCACCCAGAGTCATGCAATTCAGGGCGTGAATTTACTCCCTGGTGGCCCCAGAGCCCTCGGCCGGTCTGTGGAGGTCAAGGGCTCCCAGAGTGCCAGTTCTCCCAGGAGCTCTGTTTGCCTGTATTCAGCTGAGGACACAGGTGGGAAAATTGATGTGTCAAAGTGGTTTTTGAGGAACAGTGGCCTCCATCCTTCCTCCACTACCTTGGGTGGAATTCCGAATTCCTGGGAAGCCGAGTAGGAATTCCACGCATTCTGGAAGGCCTGCACGGATCCTGCTGTGGGCCGGCATCCCTCCAGCCCCTGTGATGGGCAGGGGATTATCCTGACCACTACGACATGAGCAGTGACACCAGGTCCCTAAGACCCACAAGAACCGGGCTCCATTTCCACTGTCTCGTCCGTTCGTAAATGTTCTCTGAACTCATGCCTGGTGTCACGATTCCTCCCACATCCTTGCGGGGCCCTGGGCACACAACCTCTGCGTCACTGGGACCGGCAGAGATCCGCGAAGAATTCGGTGACCGTGTTGCACCTGTGGGGCTCTCCCAACTTCCCTGTGCTCTGAGCGGAGGGATGTGTTTTCAGCCGTGTGTGTGTGTGTGTGTGTGTGTGTGTGTGTGTGTTTTCAGCCGTGTGTGTGTGTGTGTGTGTGTGTGTGTGTGTGTGTGTCCCTCCGCTCGGCATCTGCATGCTTCCAGAATGGAGGTTACAGACCTGCCCAAGGCCACGTCCTAACACTAGATGCCTTCTTTCTAGTGATGGCCCTGGGTCAAAGCCGGTGCACACGTTCTCATTTGCATGGACCAACAGCTCTGTTTTACTGAGAAACTGAGGCTTAGCTGGGTCGGTGTCTGAATGGGGCTTGAACCCTCTCGGGTCCTCCCTTTGCAGTTGACCCTGACCCAGTGGAAGCTGTCCAGGCCTCGCCTCCGCAATCCATTTCTCTCTTTACCTAGTTTGTGCCCCCTGCCCCCATCCCTAACTCGAATGCCCCATTCTGCAGTAGGAACACCCTTAGACTCCTAGATGGGGTTTGAACTCCTAGCACCATACTTATTTAATCAGCTGTTGGAGCTCACACGGCCCAGGTGCTGCCGTGGAAAGAGCGTGGGTTTTGTTTGGCGTTCCATGAGCCAGGCCCCAACCCTCCCTGACCGCTCACCAGCTGTGTGCCCCTGGGGGCGTCATTTAAGTCTCTGAACGCGAACTTGCTGGTCAGCCCAATGGGGGCAGTTCTCACCACCACTCTCCAACCTCTGTGGGTCGTCATCGTCATGGCGAATCGCAAGCACCAGTGCTCAGAAATGTGGCCCTCGTCCCATTCC
>NW_006787698.1:480387-503616 GCF_000442215.2 Lipotes vexillifer | reverse complement strand
ATTCCTGCTTTTTCTCCACACCCTCTCAGCGGTGGTTCTTAGGTAATCCATGAGGCTCACTTCACATGGCAGCCGCCCCTGCATCCTTTCTTTACCATATTTTTCTGGAAAGCCTCTGACTTCTTTTGGCCTTATTCACATTAAGGCCCTGACTCCAGGCTTCCCGGACCCCTGGGATTTGTCCAGATCTGCCCAGTTTTGTCCAGTTTTTGTCCAACTCCCCCACTTCTGCTTCTCTACCCCCCCCACCCCAGTGATTCATCTGTGGCTCCTTTGAAGTTCTTTGTCGAGAGAGGCGCTGTCCACGATGGCTTCCCCTGGTCAGATGCCAAGCCCTTGAAACACGGTCGATGTCAGCCAGGGCACACCGTATGTGCAGAAACACAAACCAGGTTTCAAGGGCTCCGTGTGAAAAAACTCATTAATATTTTTACATCGCCCTCACGTCCAAACAGTCAATTTTTGATGCACTACACCGAGTTTCAACAAAATACATGAAAAATTCATTTCACCTGTCTCTGTACTCTGAACGCAGGAGCTAGAGGATTCAAAATTAAATTGGTGGTCCGCACTGTATTTCTCTGGGGCCCTGATTGTCCTGACGCCGGCATTGCCCACCGTCCGCCTTGCCGTGCCCTCCCGCCTGGCTTGCAGGATGAACCTGCCGCGCTGCACACGGATGGCAGCACTTGGCTTTCAGACCCTCATTTCGCCCTTTCCAAGCGGGTCTGTGTGCACGTGCTCACAGGAGCGGCCGATGGGTGAGAGAGCACTTGGGGTTCTGGTGTGTTCCGCCATCCCGCTGGTGGTGGCCAAGGGGCAGGTGCGGTCCCAGGGCCCACAGCCAGAGCTCTGCTCTGCAGGCTGGATCAGGTGGGGAACCTTCACATGGAGGCGTGAGGCTTTGCCTGGGGGCGGCGTAGGCACCAGGCACCGATTCGCTGGGAGCTGCTGCAGTTCTCAAGGTTTTGAAGGTCGTTGGTGGGTGCCCCACACACGCCCCGTGCCCCCGTGAACTTGGCATACAGCCCGCCAACAGGCAGCTCTTTGTCCTTCCGCCGGCATGCCCACCCCACCTTGTCCATCTGGCAGAGTCCCACCTGTCCTTCGAGGCCCGGCCTGAGTGTCGCCTGAGCCCTGGACCCCCCCTCTGTGATTCCTCCATCAGCATCTCCACCACAGCGGGGTTGTTTTGCCTGCGTCTCTTCCCCTCCTGGTGGTGTGTCTCCTCCAAGCTGGACCATCTGTGCTGTCTCTCCCTGTCACCAGCCCCGAGTGTAACTGACTCTACAGAAGTGTCCGTTGAATTGATAGTGGTCATTTTCAGGTACCGGGGATCTGGTTCCGCCTCTCTGATGGACGGGTGGAAATCACACCCTTTTCTTGTCTTATCACCATGGCTGTAGCATCTAGGACTCGAAGTAACCAGGACGTGCACCCGCAGCCTGACTCCCCTGCTGTACGGGGGATCTTGGCTTATCTGGGGTTTGTAGCTGGGTGTTGCTCTTGGCTGTTTGTCAGCTGTCTTTTCTGCATCTCGCTGGACGATCCTTTCTTTTCTAACCTTTCCAGATATTGCGATGAATTTGGTGGCAGTCCTCTCTGCTGACTTAAACTCAAGGGGAAGGGGAGCTAGGATCCTAGGGTGGCAGTGGAAGGCTATCTGTTCTCTCTAGGCTGGGGGTAGGAAGGGGTCCAGAAAACCCAAGGGGCGGAGGGGGGCAGAGGTGAAGACAGGGCATTACCTGGTCTGCTCCTGGGAAAGGCTGGCCCTTTGTAGGATTCGATTAACGGAGCTCCCCCTGTAACCAAGTGAATGATGTTGCCTCTGATGGTATATTTGTTTAAAACAGCATTATTGAGATGCACTTCACCTACCGTACAAACGACCGTTTTAGAGTATTTACTTCACTGATTTTTAGTATATTCACAGAGCTGTGCACCCATCACCGTCATCAATTTTAGGACATTTTCATTACCCCAAAAATATGCCCCATCCCCATTAGCAGTCACTCCCCTGTCCCCCAGCCCCTGACAGCCAGGAGTGCACTCTCTGTGGATTTGCCTGTTCAGGACATTTCCCATCAGTGGAGTCACCCCCCATGTGTCCTTCTGTGTCTGGCTTCTCTCACTGAGCGTCATGTTCTCAAGGTCCATCCACATTGCAGCGAGTGTCAGTGCATCACCCCTTTTCATGGCTGAGTGATGTTCAGGGCGTAGAGAGACATTTTTCTGTCCCTTCCTCCGTTGATTCAGGGCATTTGGGTTGCTTCCACCTTTCAGTTGCTGTGAAGCCGGTTACTGTGAACATTCCCGCTCCAGTCTGTGTGTGGGTGTGTGTTCCCCGTTCTCAAGTACCTAGACACCTCGCCTTCCCGGCCCCCCTAAGTGGCCCGGTCCTGACCCCGCCTCCCTCTCCCTTGCAGCTGATCCACCTGGAGATCAAGCCAGCCATCCGGAACCAGATCATCCGTGAGCTGCAGGTGCTGCATGAGTGTAACTCGCCGTACATTGTGGGCTTCTATGGGGCCTTCTACAGCGACGGCGAGATCAGCATCTGCATGGAGCACATGGTGAGCGCGGTGGGGCCCGGGGCACCTCCCCTCCCACCCCGGAGTCCCTGTCCTGTTCCCGGGGGACCCTCTTGGAGGTGGGCAAGGCAGTGCAGCCGTATGTGCATGTAGGCCCCTTTGTTTCTTAAGCGCCAGACACCCTCCTCCCGACGCTGCTTTTTCCCCCCGGATCCAAGGTAGACGTTACTCTCTCTTGGCACAGAGCTGGCTCTGTCTTTTTCCCCTCCGTCTAGCGCCCTGGCGTCCCCGCGTACCTGTTGGGTAATTTATGAAACGCTCTTGGTGGACACTCAGGTTGTTTGCGGTCCCTGCGGCCTTCTGAGTAATGCAACGTTGAAAGTCCTTGCGCCTAAGCAGACACACCCGAGGGCTGAGTCCCGCCGCTGGGCTACGTGACTAAACACTTGATCTCTCCTTCCAGCGTGCGTGGTCTGGGGACCGGGGTCTGCACCCCAGCTCAGACCCATGGGACCAGGCCTCTGCCATGGAAGGTGGCCGCCCATCTCTTTTAAACCATGGTTGATTCTAATGTGCCCCCTCATTAAGGAACTCTGGTCTCGAGGCTCAGAAGTGGGTGGGATCAGGTGTAACGTGAAAGCAGAAGTGGCCAGAGCTGAAGGCCCCCAGAGGAAATGCCGCCGGCCCTCTGCCGTGCCTCCTTTGTCAGGTAGGGCCCTGCCCGCGCCCAGCTGTCCAGGCCCCAGCCCTCAGGGCCCTTGCAAAACCAGGATGCCACGTGGCTTTTGGCGGGTGGCTTTGGTTACGCCTCGCCTCCAGCTTGCCATCCCCTCTGATGGTTTTGTAACGAAGGCAGGAAATGAATTTGAGCAAGGGCCCGCGAGGAATGCATGTGGGCCAGAGGGAGGGCTCCTCCAGCTGCCTTGCCCCGACCTGGCTGCCTGATTCCCGCCTGGCACTGCCCCGTGGGAGCCCCTTCCCCACCTGGGAGAGGGCAGTCGTATCTGCCCACCCACCTGGGAGAGGGCAGTCGTATCTGCCCGCCCACCTGGTCGACACTGCACAGACGAGTATCAGGGCGAGAAAAGGATGTGACATCGCTGTGGTCTGAGGGGAGCCTCTTCTGTGCTGTCTCTCCCGCCCTCCTCCCTCCCTCTCCCCTTCCCCCCTCCTCCCCTGCTTGCCCCCCCCTTCAGCTACCTCCATCCCTGCTCCCTGAATACCCTGAGAGTTTGGAGGCCCCTCTTTGCCTTGTACAAAAGAGGCAGCATGGGACTTCCCTGGCGGTCCAGTAGTTAAGACTCCGTGCTCCCACTGCAGGGGGCATGGGTTCCATCTCTGGTTGGGGAACTAAGATCCCACGTGCTACACAGCACGGTCTAAAAAAATAAAATAAAAAAGAAAAGAGGCAGCATCAGAGCCCCACCCCCTCCCCCTCCGTTCTTGGTGGGTGTAAAGCATCAGTTCCAGGTGAGGCGCCTGCACCCCGGCGGCACACAGACGGAACCGCTGGGATGCAGGGGAGATGCTAGATTCTCTTTGTTTGCCATGTTTGTCCTTCAGAGCTTCACGGTTGGGCTTTTCTTGTTCGCTTTCATAGCGAGCATATGACGACAGTGGAACGCGTAGATGGCACACAAACGCAAAGACACGGGCTCGGGTGTGGCCCGCGCTCCCCTCTTTCTGCTTACGGGTTACAGTCCATGAAGGTGATCCTTAAGTGGTTGGTGGCTGCTGGGCGGGGAGGGCGTGAGGAGGACAAGATGACAGGAAGCGCTGAGAGGGCCTGTGCCACGCACACCCATGTCCTCGTGCCCGATGGTCCCCTGCAGGGTCTCGCACATGGCAGCGAGAGGACGCTTGCAGTCCCCCCACCTGTCATGCGGGACTGGACGAGTCTCACACCTTGTTTGTCAGGCCAAAGGTGTGAGGACGGGGCGAGCTGGTCCATGAACATTGACGGAGCGTCAGCCGTGACGTTGTCACCACCGCCACCATTTCCCCTAATTCCTGCATCACCTCCATTTCTCTCCCTGTCGAGGGCACGCATTCGTCTCTACGCAGGGTCGTGCACGAATTGACTCTCGTCTCCCACCGGGTAGATTCCAGCTCCAGCTTGTGAGAAAGGCCCGCTGGCTGTGACGAGCAGCCCCGATTCAGCACAGAAGGAGAAACTCACCTGTGGGCATGGGAAACAGCGGGGCTGGCGGCTCCCCGGTGCCCAGACCTATTCCTTTTCCTGGGGAAACTAGGGGCTTGGACCAGCGGACAGCGGGTGTCTCAGGGCCGGAGTGGCCAAGGAGCAGCCGACTGACCACTCAGAGGCAGCTCTTGGTATTTTCTTGGGTCCTGGTCAAATCTACTGAAGAATGCACTCCCTTGTTCTACAATAATGAAAAATCAGACACGTCTGTCAGCAAGGGGGATGTGAAGAATGACACCAGGCCGCTTCCCAGGGGAGAAGTGAAAGCAGCATATATGCGCCGGATGAGAAAATCCCCCCAGAGGAAAGTATACATAATATGAGCCCCCAGATACATAGATAGATATACTTAAAACTCTGTGTCAGCTCTGCGCCCCATGGAGGATGAACCACGCTGATGTCAGGGGGTGGGTGGCAGTGGGGCTGCGTGGAGAAGACCGCGATGTGTCCTGAGTCGCCTTGAGACCCCAGCCTGGGGCCTGGCCCACCGTAGTCGCTGCGGAGATGTTCTCCCTGAATGTCATCCAGCAAATATACCGCAATCCTATGGAAAGTTAAGAGTATGAGGAGCTGAGTCAGGGAGCAGGGATCATGAACGCTTTTTTAAAAAAATCCTTTTAAGGTTGATGAAACAACAAATGAGAAAAAAGTGGAATTTCCATCTCGCCCTGCACGCAGAATGGGGCTGGGCCGGGCAGCCTGCCGACCAAGTGCACCGGACCGCCTGGTCCTGTGGGTTCCTCCCCGGCCACACCTGCCGTCGCTGCACGCACAGCCCCCTCGTCCTCAGGCTGGGGCTAGCCTACAGAGTCCCTCGTGGGTTCCCAAAGCACTGGAGGGCCTGGGGTTTTCCACAACTCCCACCGCGGCCCTTCTCCCCAAGCACAGCTGGAGCAGAGTGCCAGGGAGGGGGGACCAGGCGTCTCGGAGGCTGCAGGCTTCTCGCCCCACCTCAAATGGAATAAGAGGCCTCCTGGGACAGCCGGTGGCCACAGGAGCCCTAGAGCAACATGGAGAGAAAACAGGCTCTCCACCCAGCTGCGAGTTAAGATGCTGACCACCTCCCACCGCAAGCCCAAGCCTCAGCTCCGGTCTGCCTGGCATCCTGGGGGGGGACCTTGGTGTGTCCTTGGAGCCCATCTATGAAGAGGCGCCTTGGGCCAGTTGGTGACACCCGGGGTTTTGGTCTCCAGGTTTGCTGCTGGGTGACCTTGCACAAGACACTTGGTTTCTGTCACTTCCTCGTTATCGTGTGGATTTGGGGCCATGCCCTGGTCAGGGGATCAACTAGGGTGCCCTGTGTCACATCCTTTGCTGGACATCCCAGTTTCAGGGTGGCGAGCAGTGGCTACACCGGCAGGATGGGGGGGCCGAGCCATCGTTCCCCCTCCCCCATGCCCCTCGGCCATCAGGCCTTCCTGGTGGAGCTGGCTTGGCCTTCCGTCTGTGCCGGGCACTTGCGGGCGGCGCCCCTGTGCTCGCGCTCCCCTTCCCGAGGCCGCGGCTGACTTGCTGGGAGGGGACCCAGGCCCAGAACTGCAGGTCTGGCTCAGGTACTCTCTCTGGTGCTCCGGCTGCAAGCTGGGCGGCTCAACCGCAGGCCTCGTGGAGCATTGCCCGCCTGCCGCTGCCGTGGCAACCTCGGGAAGGCTGAGTCACGCCGTCCAGCCACGGGCCTCAGTTCCGGGAAGGATGGACCGCCTGGCGAGCACACTGGCACCCTTTCCGTTTCCTGAGGCCCCAGAGGTGGCCGGGGCCGCGGGAGTCCCTGCTCTGAGCCAGTGGGTTGCCTTTGGCTGTGGTCTGGCCTCTGTTTTCCGTGGAGGAAATTGAGCACCAGCTCTCTCGGAACCAGGGAAATGCTTCGTTTTCCTCCCTGCCACTCTGGCGTCCCTCTGGGGAGCCCTGCCTGGCGACGGCTCAGGGCAGCTCTACCTCTCTCTCCTGTGCTGCCCCTAGGACGGTGGCTCCCTGGACCAGGTGTTGAAAGAAGCCAAGAGGATCCCCGAAGAGATCCTGGGGAAGGTCAGCATCGCGGTAAGTGCGTGTGGGCGCGCACTCCCGGCCCCGCGTTCTCATGGGTTTCTTCTTACTTCTGCCCCCTTCCACGCGGCCAGGCTCGAGGAGCCTCAGGAAGCCGGTGGTGGGCATCAGCAGAGGCACCAGTGCCAGCCTCCACCGGCTGTGGGACTGAGCGAGTGGCGGCCCTTGGCCTGTGAGGTGGGGGTGATACTTCCGTGCCCCGTACAGGCATGGGGGTGGCAGGGGGAGCCGTGGCGCGGCGCCGGGCACACACTGTCCCACGGTGCTGCCGTTGTCAAGTGTCACCTGTCTAACTCGGTGAAACAGCCCCTGCATCCTTCACGCCATCAACCTGGGGGCCCTGAGCACAGTCCTGGCACCAGAGGGCTCAACAGAGGACGCCTCTCGGGCTGAGGTGACCCCTGAGGCGGGGCAGTTGGCTGGACACTTACAGCCCTACTGACAGGGCCTCGGGCCCTCCTCAGACAAGGGGAGAGCGGTGTCCTCCTCAAGGGTGGGGGGCCGTGTGAGAGTTGGGGAGGTGGGTGACTGTACCCACCCGAAGAATGTCGTCAGTGTCACATGGCCACTTCGGCCTGGGCCTCGGGCCTGTCCAGAGGACAGTCCCCCTCACGGCACCGCTCTGCGGCTTCCCTGCAGGTTCTGCGGGGCCTGGCGTATCTCCGGGAGAAGCACCAGATCATGCACCGAGGTAAGGGGACGGGCACCCCGGGGCCGGGAGGGGCTAGCGGCGACCCACAGCGTCCACACCGCCGGCTCTGCTCCCAGATGTGAAGCCATCCAACATCCTCGTCAACTCCCGAGGGGAGATCAAGCTGTGCGACTTTGGGGTGAGCGGGCAGCTCATCGACTCCATGGCCAACTCCTTCGTGGGGACGCGGTCCTACATGTCTGTGAGTCCTTCCAGCGTCCTCCCCACCACCACCCCGACCCTCATCAGCTCTTCCCCGTTTTCCAGAAGCTTTTCCGAAAGCCTGCCCTTCCCTGTAGTATAGTTTCTTTTGCGGGCTTTCTTCTCTCCTTTGAATTTCTAGTTTCCATCATCTTCTCATCTGGGTTTTTGTCTCTCTGGAGACGCCGGCCTGGTTCCTGTCCGCTCAGGGAGAGTAGTCAGTTAATTTCTGAGCCAATCGACTAGCCCTCCGTTATTTTAGGCACTATCTGGGTGATTTTATTTTTTTATTTTCATTTTTATCTCTTTAATTTTTTTTGGCCACACCGCGTGGCCTGTGGGATCTTAGTTCCCCGACCAGGGATCGAAACCACGCCCCCTGCATTGGCAGCGTGGAGTCTTAACCACTGGACCGCCAGGAAAGTCCCCATCTGGCTGATTTTAAGAGCAGATTCTGAGAAGTCCGTCTTGGGATTGTTGGGAGAAGGAGATGTTCCAGCGTCTTTCCTGGGTCGGTCGCTCTCCAGAAGCACTTGGGGTTGCGGGGCTTTAAGGGGCTGCTGTCAGCACGGCTGGAAGCAGGTGGACGGAGGGGGCGGAATGGCTTTCTTTCTGCTGCTGGGTCCCTAAGCGGGATGGGGCTGCAGGGGGACCACAGGGACACTCTAGGGTGCCAGCGTCCCTCCATCTCCCTTGGGCCGTCTCTGCCCATCTCCCCTCAGCCGGAGCGGCTGCAAGGCACTCACTACTCGGTGCAGTCAGACATCTGGAGCATGGGCCTGTCCCTGGTGGAGCTGTCCATTGGAAGGTACCCCATCCCCCCGCCGGATGCCAAGGAGCTGGAGGCCATATTTGGCCGGCCCATGGTCGACGGCGCGGAAGGAGAGCCTCACAGCATCTCGCCGCGGCCGAGACCCCCCGGACGCCCCATCAGCGGTATGGCCCGAGGCTGGGACTTCCGGTTTGGATGGGGCACGCAGCGCCTGGGGACAGCAGCTGCCTCCCCTCTGGCCCCTCTTAGCTCCACCTGTCCCCCTGGGCCGCGCTCACTGCAGTCAGCAGTCCTCAGATGGTTCTGAGGCTTCTGGGGACAACGCTGCAAGCAACGCCTCTAACTGTCCTGTCTGGGGCAGCTGCACCTGTTGCTGCCAGCTGGCGGGGTCGAGACACTCGCCCCTCAGCCAAGCTGTGGGGTGGCGGGTGGTTTCTCCAGCATTTCATCACGAGAACGTTCAAGTGTACAGAAAAGCCGAAAGGGTTGCCCAGCAGGCAGTCTTCTGCCCCACACCTGGACTCTGCAGTGGCCGTCCTGCTGTGTTGGGCCAGGCCTTTCAGGGAGCCCAAAGTGAAGGAAACTTGACTCGGGTCTGGGGTGGCTGGTTAGATTCAGCCCAACACACAGCAGAGGTACGGAAGGGCAGCGGGGCTCCCAGGGGCCTACCGGTACCTCAAGCAGCCACCTGCGAGGTTCAGGCCGATGCTTCCACCGCGTTGGGGGCTGGCGAGGGGTGAGGATCATGGCTCAGGTGGTGTAATTAGGAAGGGGCGCATAGGACTCTGTGATTTATTTATTTATTTATTTATTATTTTTATTTTTTTGCGGTACGCGGGCCTCTCACTGTTGTGGCCTCTCCCGTTGCGGAGCACAGGCTCCAGACGCGCAGGCTCAGCAGCCATGGCTCACGGGCCCAGCCGCTCCACGGCACGTGGGATCTTCCCAGACCGGGGCACAAACCCGTGTCCCCTGCAGCGGCAGGTGGACTCTCAACCACTGCGCCACCAGGGAAGCCCAATTTATTTATTTTTTAAGTCAAGTGACAGGAAGAGAGTTGAATTGAGTGAGAGCCCAAAGGACCATGCAGTGGACTGCAGTTGGTTGGTTGGTTTCTAACAGCTTTATTGAGATAGCATTCACATACCATATGGTCCACTCGATTCAGGCTTATAACTCACTGGATTTCTATACCTTCACAAGGTTGTCCGACCATCACCTTTATCTGACTTCAGAACATTTCATCACCCCAAAAGGAAACCCTGTCCCCTACCCAGCCCCTGACAACCACGAACCCACTCCCTGTGTCTGTGGATTTGCCTGTCCTGGACGTTTCCCATCAATGGAATCACACACTGTGTGTCCTTCTGTGTCTGGCTTCTCTCACTGAGCATTGTGTTCTTGAGCTCTGTCCACACTGTGGCAAGTATCGGTGCCTCATGGCACCTCATGCCTTGCTCCTTTTTTATGGTCACATAATATTCCACCACGTGGTATCTATTTACCGCTGACGGATACTTGGGTCGTCAGATGGCGGTTTTCACGGTATTCTCAAGCCCAGACCCCTTTCCTGGTGCCACACCCAGACTGCTGGGGTGTCTTGATTTCCTCCGAGGGGAGAACCCCCCCGCCCGCATCTGTGTCCTCAGGCCCCAGCCCTGCCCCTCCCTTTCCAGCCCAACTCCCAGACGGTGCTCAGACCTTCCAGGCGGGGAGGAGCGGGGCGCTGTGCCAGGCCGCTCAGCCTGCCAGCACCTCCCCCAGCCCCGGCCCTGGCCCACGTGCCCATTTCAGGACAGGGGACAGAAGGCAAAAGTCCAGCTGCCAAACGCGGGCCTGGCCAGCTGGGTCTAGGACAGGGGTCAGCCATCCCAGCCAGCCACCATCCTGAGCCCGCAGGTCCGTGCCAGGTCACACTGCTGCCCTTGCCTGCTTGGCCCCCCGTGGCCCCTCCCCCCACGCCAGGGAGCAGGGGGTCGGCTTTAGCACAGCCCAGACGCAGCCCCCTGCCAGATGTGTGCCTTCTCAACAAACGTTCCTGTTCGTTCTGGTGTTTTGTTTTTTTAAGTCACCAGAGGCTCAGGAGAGACGTTCCTCTCCCAGGAAGGCAGCTGGGCCCAGGAGCCTGCCCTCTGGGTTGGGCCAGGTGCGGAGCAGGGTGCTCGGCTGCGTTCAGCACGCTCAGGCCCCACCGCCCGACGGAAGCACGGTGCCCACCTGCCCGTCTCACCCATCTTTGTTTCTGCCCCGGGCAGGTCATGGGATGGACAGCCGGCCGGCCATGGCAATCTTTGAGCTGCTGGACTACATCGTGAACGAGGTGCGTGCCCGGGGCCCTGCTGGCAGGCAGGTCTCCACAGCAGCGGCATCAAGCCGTTCCCGTTGGAAAGAAAGAAGAGCGTTCGATGTGTAGACTGTGGGTTGTGTCGGGGAGGCGCCGCAGAGAGCTGTGGAGACCATTGAGTCCAGTAGGATGCGCACACCTCCCCTCCCCAGGGGACTCTTTCTTATCTTTTCACGGGGATGAACCCGGAATTCTCACTGTGAGCCCAATGGCCGAGCGCTGGGGCCCTGTGGGTGAAGCCATAAATCATCCCACTTCCTCAGGGAAAGTTGAGGCACCCCCTTCCTCTCTGGGAAGGGGGCACAGGGCGCCCACCCAGTCCTTTTCCCCACCCTGTGAGAGGGCAGCGTGGATACTCCCATTGTACAGATGGGTAAATCCAGGCGTAGGATGGGAGTGGCCTCCTCAGGCCTGCAGCTGGGACGGGGCGGAGCAGGACCTGACCCTACAGCCCTCCCTCTCGGCATGGCCGGGTCACCCTCCTGGCCCTTCTCTGATGGAAGTGTGTTTCCAGAGGCCCTTTGGAGTTGGGGTGGCTGAGCTTGGCCCAGGATTGGGTCTTGAGGTGAGCAGCTCAGAGCAGGGTCAGTGGCGACAGAACAGGGCAGGGTGGTTCCGGTGACACAGCTCTCCCTGCACCTGGCAGCGACGCCCAGGCCCGGTGAGCACGTCCTTCCAGGGAGGCCGCCAGCACCTCCCGCCCCTGAGCAGGGAGAAGGCCCTCCGCCCTCCTGGACGGGGCCTGAGCCTGCACACGGCTGTCCCCACCCCGGGACCTGTGTGGGGCCAGGCCCCTCAGGCTCCCCCTCGTTTCAGGCAGACCCCCAGCTCTCTCCAAGCAGCTCCGGAGGGTAGCGGCCCAAACCGTGTAGCACGTGGTCAAGAGTAACCATCCTCGTCCATAAAACGAGGATGAGCCCTGTTCTCCTTCACTCCTGACCCAGTCGTGGTCCCCAAACAAGAAGAGCTTTTGAAGGAAACTCTGGGAAAAGGCCGACCCAGTTGGCAGGGCTGCCCGGGGAAGCTGCTGGAAGCGGGGGGTGGTGGGCGCCCTCTGCCTCCAGGAAGGGTGCATCCTGAGGGTCCCCAACGAGTGCCGAGCTGTCCTCAGAGGCACAGGCTGGGAAGCGCCTTTTCTCCCTGATTCCAGAAGCATCCTTGAGCTCTCACCCCCGCCTGTCTGTCCTGCCCCGCAGCCTCCTCCCAAGCTGCCCAACGGCATCTTCACCCAGGACTTCCAGGAGTTTGTAAATAAATGGTAAGATGCCATGGCCGCCAGCTCGGGGCGGGTGGGGCAGGGTCCAGGCCACCTGGCCTGCTTCCTGGGACGACTGGGGCCTCGGGGATGCCGGGCAGTGGCGGCGTCTGGTGGGACCGGAGCTCACCTGAGAACCCAGATACCCCCGCCAACCCCCCACCAAGGCTGCTGAGTCACGGCGTCCAGCTGCCACCCCCACATTGTCCCTGAAACCCCGCGCAAGCCAGGATGGCAGGCTCTCTGGAAATAACGCTATTCCCGCCTTGCCTTCTGCCAGCAGGCAGCCCGGTGTCCTAACCCCTCAAGCCCGTAACCCGTGGCTCCTAGGCAGGCCTTCGGAGCCGGTTTCTGGGGGGTGGCCCTCCCACCCTCTGAAACGTCTGGGTGACGCGGCCTCGGGCGAGCAGGCTGTGGACCCAGAGGGCCGGCCCGCTGAGCGCCCTGCACGTCAGGACGCGACGCTGCGGCCCAGGGTTGCGTACCTCGCAGCCAGCCCGTGACTGCGCGTCCAGCGCTCCCCGTAAACCTGTCTGCCCTGTGAGGTTTGCCAGTTTGAAGAAGTGCCCCTCAGCCATGAACTGCTTTGAGCAGCAGCCTTTTAGGCGGTTCTGCTTTCGTGAAGGGAAAACTTCCACTTTGACCCTTGGACTCCCAGACTTGGGGTTTTTATTAGAAACTTAGCTGTGGTTGCTGCTGGGCCTCTGATGGAGCAGTGGGGGGCGGGGGGGGTGTTCCCACCCTCTTCCCCTTTCCCTCCTGTCCTGGTCTCAGATTCTTGCCCTGCCCTCTCGGGGCATCCTGCTCTCACACCCAAGGGTGGCGGTGGAGCCCCTCACCCACGGGGGCCAGGCAGGAAAGGGCAGCAGGATGCAGGCCTCTTCCACCAAGGCCACTGACTGCCCGCCTGTCTTCTCTCTCCCACCCCCTGGAACCCACAGCCTAATTAAGAACCCAGCAGAGCGAGCAGATCTGAAGATGCTCATGGTGAGTGATACCTGCAGATTTTGGACTTCCAGAGGTCCCTGGCAGGCCCTCCTCGCCCTGAGTGAACACCTGAGCTGGCTCCGATGTCTCTTGGCCAAGCTGGAGAACCCCTGTGGGTCGCCCTGGCTTGCTGGAGGGGGCCATGCAGAGCAGCCGTGGTCCTCTCAGCTCCCTGGGTGACAGAAGGGCCCGTGTGCCTGGGGCTAGGGCTGTGTCTCAGAATGGCCGGCCTCCAAGGCGTTGGGGGCACCACTGGGGTGTTTGCCTTCCTCTAAACCCATACTGTCCAACGTCCTTGAAAACCAAGGTGGTGTCCGGCATTGGCCTTCCCCCAGCAGGGCTGCCCGCCAGCCTCAGGGTGACCGTCACGGTGCCTTCTGCCCATGTCCACTGTGGACGTTAGGGCTTCCTCCTCCATCACCAGGCCTGACCACCTGAGTCACCCCTGATGCTGAGTCAGCCCCTTGTTTATGCGTCTTGTGTCTTGAAGAGAGAAAGCACTGCCAGCTACAGGCGTGAGATGTTGGTTGTCAACCTCAGGTGTCCACACGGGAGAGAAGGAGCCTCTTAGGGTGGTCACGATGCGGTAGTTTGAATAACCGAGCCACACCCTCCGGTGGGCTCCTGTGCCCCTGCCCCCGCCTGCAGGACCACGCTCCCCCCTCCCCACCATGTCCTCCACCAAGCCTCCCTCCCGCTTTCCACCTCAGGACCTTTGCACAGGATGGCCCTTCTTCTGGGACGTGTCCTGTTGCTCTCCCCCCAGCTGTGGGCCTCTGCCTCGGCACCGCCTCCAGGAAGGCACCCTGTCTAGCCCACCCCTCTGTTAGCTGTGGCTGCAGCCTGTGTGTCCCGGCTGTAGTCAGTTTTCTGTGGCCCCAAGAGTGAGCCTGGCCTGGAGCGCCTTGTGGGAAGGGGTCTGCAACCATCTGCTGCTTTCTAGAAGCTCCTTACTGAGTCCAGTGATGTGTGTTCGGGGCACGCACGACATAAGAAGCACGTGTTCACTGTGGAACATGCAGACCCACAGAACAGGGGAGTGAACTTTGACACCTGCCGTTGTCTCCCCCGCCCAGCCCAGCTCCACGCAGTTCACACGGTGCGGTACGACGTCCACGTCTCTGCCTGCGTGACACTGTGGGCCGTGTGGGGCTGACTGTCTCCCCGACCACGAGTCCTGTTCCCTTGGTTTGGTGTTTCACCTAAGCCTGCGCCCACCTTTAGGCAGGTAGGGGTGGTCTCGCCTCCCCAGCTGGCATAACAGGCAGATGTCACGTGGGAGGCCTAGACCCCCGCCCTTCCAAATGGGAACCGCTGTCAGGGTGACTGTTAAAGTTACTTAAACTGACGGATGAGGCGCGATCCTGCTCTCCAGCCACACGGGCCCTGTTTCAAGGGCTCAGGAGCCTCAAGCGGCCGGTGGCTGCCGCCTGGACAGGACATGTAGGGCACTTGCCATCCTCACAGAGTCCCGTGGTTCCAGATCAGATGTTCTCACCCAGGTGACTCTGCCCCCGTGGGTCCCTGGGCCACATCTGGGGACGTGTGTGGTTGTCACACCTGGGGGGGGGATCCTGGCGTCAGGCGGGTCGGGGCAGGGATGCTGCTCCACACCCCACAGCGCCCGGGATGCCCCACAGAGGGTGAGCCGACCCCACGTCCCCCTGGGCTCCAGGGAGCATAGAGTGGCCTCCCCCGTCGCCTGAGACCCCGTCCCAGGCCGCGTGGCCTCGGGCGCGGGCCTCCTTGCTCTGAGGTGGGGACCCGGCTGGCCGGCTAGGGCCAGGCCACTCACGTTGTTCCTTCCCTTTCAGAACCACGCCTTCATCAAGCGGTCCGAGGTGGAAGAAGTGGATTTTGCCGGCTGGTTGTGTAAAACGCTGCGGCTGAACCAGCCCAGCACGCCCACACGCACTGCCGTCTGACGCTCCCGCCACCGACAGACCCACTCCCCCTCCCGCCCCTCCGGCTGCCCCCCTCCGTGGGGATGCGCTTGTGGCCCTGGGGCCCTGGGAGGCCGACGCTGCTGCGCTGTCTTCTCAGAACCTGCTTCCTTAGGTTTAAAGAAAAAAACCGAAACAAAACAGGGAAAGAAAAAGCAAACGTGCCGGTTGTGCTTCTTGTGCCTTGTCCTTGGGGTGTCAGCCTTGATCCAGCCCGGGGTGGGCGCCTCTGTGAGGGCGGCCCAACCCCTGAGAGACGGGTGTGGCGTCGGTCACTGGCTTTGCTCCTTTCCGAGGGCTGAAGCCTTGGAGGGACCCCAGCTGTGGGTGACTTTCACCAGAAGAGAAGGGGGCTTCCCCCTTGAGGTGCATGTGTGCCCCCAGCGGGGCATCTGCCCCTTGGAGGTGGCCCTCCCAGCCCGCAAGAGCCATTGGGCCCAGTGGCTCTCGTGGTGTCCCCGCCCCGGCCTCGGGCCATGCAGCCTGTCCTCAGCAGTGCGTGACCTGCCCCCTGGGAGGGACCCCCGAGTCCTCTGCTGTGCTTCGGGGAACAGAGACTTCTGACAGCTCACAGCAGCCTGAGCTGACACTCGCTTGGCAGAAAGGAAGCCTTGGGTTTCCAAGCTGTCCTGTGGTTGAAGCCCCAGCAGATCCTGCAAATAAGGCCCGCTCCCCTATGCCTGCAGGCCGACAGATGTGGGCCGGTGGCTCTGTGTCACCTCCACTCGCCCAGCAAATCAGAAGTGACCGCCCAAGCCACGTCACTGTCTCGGGCCTTGAACCGTTCGACCGCAGCTGATCGGAAATGAGATGGTGAGGGTGAGGCTGTCCTGACTCCTGGTGGCCATTGAGGTGTCCAGCCAGGCCCTCTGCAGGGGGCTGCGTGAGGTCCGAGGCCCGAGACCCAGCCTTTCCGCCGTCAGGGCCGTACCACCTCCAACAGAGAAGGCCGCCTCGGGGCCGTCGGGCAGTAGGAAGTGGTGGAGGGCAGGGCTGCTTCTAAGGCTTCCCCTCCTGCAGGCTCTCTGAAGATGAAGCTGTGAGTCTCCCCACAACCCCAATACTTCCTGAAGGCTTGAAACGAGCCGATATTTATCTGTGATAAATCGCGTAGGAAGGGTTCTCGTAGAGCAGTGGTCCTGGTGCAAGCCACACCGGCCCCGCGATTCTGGAGAAGGTACAGCTGAAGGTGGGGGATCGTGGCCCTCCGGAAACTGCTGGGTCCTTTTCTTCTAGGGAGACCCTTCAAGTCTCGTCTGTTTTTTCCTGTGGTCACCAAAGAGAAGACAAGTTGGTAGCCGTACCAACCAGCTTTCCAGATTTCTGCCACCTTGTAGTTGCCCCCAAAGTCTTTCCCGATTTAGAAAAGAATAAAAAAAGATAACTGAAAGTGATGGAGGTGTCGCTCTGTGGGTACCCCAGCTCCCTCCAGAGCTTCAGAGGGGGAAGGGGGCCTAACGGGTGAACTGTGACTCAGCGTCTTGGCCCGTGGGCGCCCGGCACTGGCAGTCACAGGCAGCCCCATCGCTGGGCCAGTCCTGTACACGTCAGGCTGTGGGCCTGACCAATGCCTGTTAACAGAGCCGACTGCCGTTTGCAAGGAGTGAGACCACATTGACGGGGTCCCTAGGGGTGTGGGTGAATTGGGTCGGTGGGGTAAGGCCTCCAGGGTTGCTGGGGGAGGACGGATCGAAAGTAGGTGCCTCCCCCCAGCCCATCGGCTCCAGCCGCCCACCGTCTGCTGTGTTGCTTTGCCAGGACCCCGAGGCGCCTCAGGAAAGGACCAGAGAGACACTTGGCACTTACCCTTCCCACTCCGAGTCAGCCAGGAACACGCCAGAGCCTCGGAGACCGACTTTAACAGCCAGGGGTCTCCCTCCCTCCCCCGTCCCCCGCCTGCTTCCTGCAAACATCGCTAGACGTGGCCCCCTCTGCCCCCACACACCGACACCCCGTCTCTTCCCGGTTCACAGTGGTCCAGGCCTGGCTGCTCCCATCCAACGATCTGGCCGAAGGTGACCACAGGCCGGCCTGGGAACGCTGATCCCTGCCCTGTCGAGGTCCTCTCTCACAAGGGGGCAGGCTCTTCTTTCTGAAACATGTAACATCTGTTGGTTTTGGGGTCTCCCGACGTGTAGGGGTCCAGGCAGAAGGTGGGGTCAGGCAGCCAGGCTGCCGGCCCCTCCCGAGCTTCTTGTGAGAGACTGTGTTCTGTTTCAAGGTTCCCCGTGGCTCTTCCTTAAAGCCCGAGAAGGCCAAGTGCGTGAGATGATGCAGCCGCCCTGTTCGGGCCCCTGGGACCCCCAGCGTCCCTCTGACCTCTTTGTCCAAAAACAAATCAATCAGGAAATGAATCCAAGAGCTTCAGAATCTCACCCGTTGGGTCTTTTCTTACTTGGGTTTTGAGTTTTCTTCGCTTCTGGGGTTTTGGGGTTTTCTTGTTTTTTTGGTTTCTTTTGCGCTTGGTTTGGAAGAAGAAGGTATCCAGCGTCTTGTCGATGCAAGTTTCTCCTCAGGTCCAAGTTTTCATCATATTAAACAGCACTTTACAACACCGCGTGTGCTGACCCCTGTGTCCCCAGAGAGCAGACTCTCCCTGCCTGGTTCTGAGCAGCTCACAAGTGACCTTGGAATAAGTGATGAGCCGGGAAAGGTGGCCCAGCTCCATCAGGGTGCCACAGGCTTTTACCCCCAGCCCCGGCCATGGGCCAGAAGCCAACTAAAAGCTCGGAGTCATGGGCGGGCAAATGCCCGCCCGCCTCATCCAGTGGAATTCTCAGGTTGGACCAGCCCCGGCCCCGGGACCGTCACATTCCCTTCTGTGAGTGTAACAGACGTTCCGGGGATGGGGCAGGGGGAAAATGGAAGGAAAGAAGGTGTGCAGAACCCAGAACTGGCAAGCAGATTCCAGGTGGGTCTCGGCCCCCCGCGCCCTCAGATGCCACTGGGACGCACGTGCATCATTCAGCTGCAGGCGCAACTTAAATTTCCTCATGGCCACATTTAAAATAGGAAAAAGAGTTAACCCTTCTGGTTCCTTGTTTTTGTTTGGTTTTTGTTTTGGCCTCACCGCGTGGCACGTGACAGGCAGGATTTTTAGTTCCCCAATCAGGGATCAAACCTGTGCCCCCTGCGGTGGAAGCACGGAACCGCTAGGGAAGTCCCTGGCGAAGGTAATTGGATGGTATGTTTTATTTAACCCAGTGTAGTCAAAATATTACCCTTGCACTTTGCAATCAATATGAAAATTAGTCTGGTCTTTTCCTTTTTTTTTTTTTTTTTTGGTATGGAGTTGTGATACCGTGTGTTTTGCCCTCACTGTGTATCTCAATTCGGACGGCCCACATCTCCAGTGCTTGATGCCCCACGTGGCCAGAGGCTGCTCTGTCCTCTCCCAGCTGTCATCATGCCCACTGGGTCTCAGTGGGGACACTCTTGTCCCCCTCAACCCAGGGGACACTGACGTCCGGGGGCATCTGTGGTCGTCACGACTGGGGGGGCTCCTGGCATCCAGCGGGTGGGGCCAGGGATGCTGTTCCTTTTTTTTTTTTTTTTTTTTTTTTGGTATGGAGTTGTGATACCGTGTGTTTTGCCCTCACTGTGTATCTCAATTCGGACGGCCCACATCTCCAGTGCTTGATGCCCCACGTGGCCAGAGGCTGCTCTGTCCTCTCCCAGCTGTCATCATGCCCACTGGGTCTCAGTGGGGACACTCTTGTCCCCCTCAACCCAGGGGACACTGACGTCCGGGGGCATCTGTGGTCGTCACGACTGGGGGGGCTCCTGGCATCCAGCGGGTGGGGCCAGGGATGCTGTTCCGCCCACCAAGCCTGCGGTGTCCCCCCCCAGAGGGTAACCCGGCCCCCTGTCAGCAGTGAAGGGAGGAAGCTGGTTTAGCCCACACCCCTCCCGGGATCCAACAGTGTAGAAGGCCACAGTTCCCCCATAGAAGTCAGACCCTGGGTCTTCTATGTCCAAGGCAGCCCTGCCTGAAGCCCCCAGGTTTCCTGTGTCCAGCGCCTGGGACACGGTGTGGCAGGGGGCGTGTGGGCAGGGGCGGCCCAGAACCTTCTGGAAGGCAGGGAGTCTGGAGAAGGGCGCTCAGCCAGCCCCGGGGGTGGAGGTGTGTGCCGGGCAGGAAGCCTCAGGTCCGGGAGGCGGGACTCAGTGGACTCCGGGTTAACCGAGTTCAGTTCAGAAGAAGCTGCCACAGCATTTCCCAGAAAGTGGGGATCAGCCGGGCAGAGTGGGAGTGAGGAAGGGGAAGGGATGGCCTCAAAATGAAACCAGCAGGGGCCCTGCGGGTCTCACCCCGCCTCCCGGGGCTGGGGCTCCCAGCTGACCAGGTGTGCGGGGCCCGAGCCACCCACCCGGGGCTGGAGGCCACACCTTGAACTTCAGGCCAGTGGCTGGAGGCCTTTACTTAACAAAAGTATTACTCACTTTATTAAAAAAGTCAGTTGAAATTTAAAAAAAAATCAAATTTCCTTAATTCTCTTAAGATAAATATAGATTTATAAATTAGATTTACATTTTTAAGAAAAACATTTAATGCATTAAGCAAATTTAAATGCATTTACAGTGGGCCTTACACATTATTTCCATTTTAAAAGACTGAGATAGGAACGTACAAAGAAACGCAAACTGCTTATCTCTTTAAAAAGTTAAGTTTAAGTTGGACTTCTGTTTCTAGCAGTATGGTGGGCTATATCCCTTAAATGGCCTTCCTGATAAAAACAACGGAAGTACGGGAATCAAAATATTAAAAAGGCTTTTATTTGGTGTTATGTCTCTTATGTCATTTTCTTCTATACCAATTCACCCTCTTTTTTTTCTTTTTCCTTCCTTACCTTATTCTTTCATAGGAGATATCAGCTCATTTGTCCTACTGACTTTCCTACAGTCCGGATTTGGTTGATTGCTTCCTTGTGTACCATCTGACATTAAATTGTTCCTTTATCCTTTGTATTTTTTGGCAAACTGATAGTCTATGTAGATGCTTCTTTAGATTCTTGTTCAATTTTTTTTTTTTTTTTTTTTTTGGTATGGAGTTGTGATACCGTGTGTTTTGCCCTCACTGTGTATCTCAATTCGGACGGCCCACATCTCCAGTGCTTGATGCCCCACGTGGCCAGAGGCTGCTCTGTCCTCTCCCAGCTGTCATCATGCCCACTGGGTCTCAGTGGGGACACTCTTGTCCCCCTCAACCCAGGGGACACTGACGTCCGGGGGCATCTGTGGTCGTCACGACTGGGGGGGCTCCTGGCATCCAGCGGGTGGGGCCAGGGATGCTGTTCCGCCCACCAAGCCTGCGGTGTCCCCCCCCAGAGGGTAACCCGGCCCCCTGTCAGCAGTGAAGGGAGGAAGCTGGTTTAGCCCACACCCCTCCCGGGATCCAACAGTGTAGAAGGCCACAGTTCCCCCATAGAAGTCAGACCCTGGGTCTTCTATGTCCAAGGCAGCCCTGCCTGAAGCCCCCAGGTTTCCTGTGTCCAGCGCCTGGGACACGGTGTGGCAGGGGGCGTGTGGGCAGGGGCGGCCCAGAACCTTCTGGAAGGCAGGGAGTCTGGAGAAGGGCGCTCAGCCAGCCCCGGGGGTGGAGGTGTGTGCCGGGCAGGAAGCCTCAGGTCCGGGAGGCGGGACTCAGTGGACTCCGGGTTAACCGAGTTCAGTTCAGAAGAAGCTGCCACAGCATTTCCCAGAAAGTGGGGATCAGCCGGGCAGAGTGGGAGTGAGGAAGGGGAAGGGATGGCCTCAAAATGAAACCAGCAGGGGCCCTGCGGGTCTCACCCCGCCTCCCGGGGCTGGGGCTCCCAGCTGACCAGGTGTGCGGGGCCCGAGCCACCCACCCGGGGCTGGAGGCCACACCTTGAACTTCAGGCCAGTGGCTGGAGGACCTGCCCGGTCTGCAGTCCCCGTGGCAACGACACGGAGGCTCTGGAGGAGGAAGGAGGGCGGAGGGGGAGGCCAGGCCCCATGGCAGCCTGAACCAAGGCTCGGGTTTCTGCCCAGGCTTCCCTGGGGACCGGGGGAGGCCCGCAGAGAAGCACCTGGAGAATCAGAGAGATCCTCAGGTGAGGGAGGCACTGAGGCCCGCAGCTGAGTCTCTTCCCCACCCCCAGCCCTCGCCTGACCCCAACCCCTGGGGGAGGCCACGCCCCCTGCAAGGGGGTCATCCCGGACCAAATGAGATGGCTACTGCTGACCCCACAGGAAGGAGCAGACCCTCTCCTCCTGAGCATCCTGAATCCCTTTTGCCTTCACCCTGGCTACACCCCGTGAACTGGCCAGAACAGCTAACCCCATCGTCCCCCGCTGAGCCCTGGCGACACAGGCGACACAGGCACCCGTCCAGAGGCTTCGAGCTCCCCCGACAGATGCCGGGCGCCCCCCATCTCCACACCCTGTGTACTGGAGAGTTCACAGCCCTAGGGGCAGCACCAGGCAGAAGGCCATGGACTGGGTGTCCAAGCTGAGAACCCTTGGACCGGAGAGGGCATCGGGGGCAGGGGAACCTGCGTGAGCAAGGGTGTGGCAGCGGGGCCAGGGTGCAAGATCTTTAACAACCATCCAGCAGAGCAGTGCCCATTCCTAATGGGCCCGCAAGGGTGCCTGGACTCAGAAAGGGGTCAGGTCTGCCTCTACTGGACCTCGTGTTGACTGTTTAGTTTCTGGGGTGGGGGGACATAGGGGCTGGGGTGTTGGGTGCCTACCAGGTGAACAAACGGAAGCCTGTCGACATTTCAGCCCCCACTGGCTTTGGGTGCAGGACAACATGGTGGCTGAGTGGGAAGCCAGGTCACTTGGATGTCTGGCTAAGAAACCGGAACTTTATGGCTGGGACGATGGCCGACTGCAAGCTGGGCAGTGAACTCAGACAAGCAGGTTTGGGAAGATGAATTAGCAAAGGAGCAGGATGCTTGGAAATACCACCATAGGGGTCCAGGCCAGTCCCCACTGTGGCCGTCTTCTTGGGGGTCACACCAGTTGGGAGGGCATGGACATCCAGGGAAGCTGGCCTCAGGTTACAGATTCTCCTGCAAAAAGTCACAGAGAGGGACTTCCCTGGTGGTCCAGCAGGTAAGACTCCACGCTCCCAATTCAGGGGGCCCGGGTTCAATCCCTGGTCGGGGAACTAGATCCCGCATGCATGCTGCAACTAAGAAGCCCACATGCTGGGCTCTCCTGGTAGCGCAGTGGTTAGGAATCCGCCTGCCAATGCAGGGGACACGGGTTCGAGCCCCGGTCCAGGAAGATCCCACATGCTGCGGAGCAACTAAGCCTGTGCGCCACAACTACTGAGCCTGCACTCCAGAGCCCACAAGCTGCAACTACCGAGACCGCATGCTGCAACTGAAGCCCGTGCTCCTAGAGCCTGTGCTCTGCAACAAGAGAAGCCACTGCAATGACAATCCCGCACACTGCAACGAAGAGTAGCCCCCGGCTCGCCGCAACTAGGGAAAGCCCGCGCGCAGCAACAAAGACCCAACACAGCCAAAAATAAATAAATAAAAATAGATAAATTTATTTAAAAAAAAAAGTCCACATACTGCAACCAAAGATCCCGCGTGCCGCAACGAAGATCCCGTGTGCCACAACTAAGACCCGGTGCAGCCAAAATAAATAAAATAATAATGATCATAATAATAAATATAAAAAGAAAAAAGTCACAGAGAGAGCCGGGCCGTGGGGCAGGTCAAGGCCTTGGACTGGAGACCCCCCTATACCTTCCCCTTAGACCTATCGCTCCACAAATACCCTCATCCTGGTGGCCTGCCCTGGGTGGAGGTAAAGGCTGGCCCCTTACATCCCGTCCCCATGTCCCCTCTTCCTCCCAGAAGATCAAGCCCACCTGTCCCCAGCACTGGCATTGCTGTCTGTCCTGTCGCACTTCCTACTCTGCTCACCTGTGAACCTTTTCACTCCCTTCCATCTGCACCTGCCTAGCTCCTGGTCCTTCACTTGTGGGTGTCTCTTGGGGAGGGCTCTCTGCCTTCTCCGAGCCCCCATAACCCTCCCCCCTCCTGTGTGGCTGGGATGACCGCTCCACTACACTCACCTGAAAGTTCACACACAGCTCCCCTGCCGGGCCACCCATCTCCTTTCTTCTATAACAGCCTTGGATTTTGAGGTGGGGACCAGTGAGGTTTCTAAGCACAGACACATCACCCCCCAACCCCTGATGTCTCTGGGGAGACCCAGTGTACAGCGGTAGGGGCCACCCAGGGGTCAGAGTGTCAGGGAGGAGGAGGGGGGAGG
>NW_006787698.1:476504-480323 GCF_000442215.2 Lipotes vexillifer | reverse complement strand
GGAGGGGAGGGGGAGGGGGAGGCAGTGCAAGCCTTTCACTCACTCTTGGCTCCCTGTCTTTGCACCTGCTGTTCCCTGTTCTGGAATTCCTCTTCCGTTCCCCCCTCCCCAGCCTCAGCTCCTGCTCAAACTTCAGGCAGCCTTTCCCTTCCCCCTGCCGAGGGCTGCCAGACCCCCACCCATGTAAAACCCTCAGCAAAATTGCTCCTTTGACTTTCCCATCACCCATCTTCATGGCCTTGAACTTGGCAGTGGATTCTTCAACATGACACACAGGCACAAGCAGCAAAAGAAAGTATAGATGAACTTGGACTTTGATCAAAATTGAAAACGTGGGTGCATCAAAGGACGCCCTCAGGAGAGTGAAGAGAAAGCCCACAGAGTGGGAAGAAAGTATTTGCAAATCCTGTAGGGGAGACGGGCCTAGTACCCAGGGGATATAAGAATCCTTACAACAAAGAAAAAGAAAAAATCCTCAAAACTTAGCAACCAAAAGAGTCGCCCCAATTAAAAAGGCGGGTATTTCCGCAAAGACGTTGTACAGGTGCCCAGTGAGTACGTCAGGAGGTGCTGGACCGGCTCTCCCCACACCTGGACTTGGGCTGGAGGAGGGGGCGGGGCGAGTGGGATCAGCTTCTACGCAGAGGGGTGGGGTCTCCCCGGGATGGGTGAAGCCGGAGGTGCGCTGTCTCCTGCTTTCACCCCACATTAAAGAGCAGGAAGTGGCTCCGGAGTGACAGGAACGGAATCCTGTGTGACTCCCTCTCCCCGTCCTCCTCGCCTGCCCAGGGGCTCCCCGCCAAAGGGGCGGCGCAAAGCCCGGCACAGGTGCGAAGAAGCCGCCTGCCTACCTGCCCTCTGAGGAAGCCCCGCCCCTGCCCTCCTCCCCTTCCTGCCTCTCCTCTGCTCTCCCCTCCCCCGCCTCGGCCGGCCCACCTCCCAGCCCGGCTGTACTCCTCATTAAAAGGGAGGGGCCATCTTCCGGGGCCTTGCTCCCAGCCTGCCTGCCCTGCTGCTCTGTGCTGGCCCCTGAGGTTCTGGGAGCTTCTCAAACTCTCCCTTTTGAAGTTCTGGGTTCACAATTGGAGCCAACCTGGGCGGGGGTGGGGATGGGGAAGGTGTTTCCCCAGCATCCGGCAAAGATCCAGGGAGACTGGGTGCCGGGCCGCCCCTGGGGGTGCTCCTTCTCTCTGTGCCTTTTAGGATGTGCTTCTTACCCCCCAGAAAACGTGGGGTCCCTAGACATCACTTATGGTGCGTGGACATGCACCAACCAACACCTACTTCGGTTAACACCTGCCCTCATTGACAGCAGCCCAAACTGGAGACACCCCAAACGTCCATCGGCTGAGGAATGCATAAGCGGAATAAGGCACATCCACACACGGGAGCATCACTCAGCCGTGAAAAGGGGTGAAGCCCTGACACTCGCTACACCGTGGATGGACCCTGAGAACACGATGCTCAGAGAGAGAAGCCAGACACAGGTCACACAGGGTGTGACTCCATTGACGGGAAGCGTCCAGAACAGCCCGATCCACAGAGACAGAGTGGGTTCCTGGTTGTCAGGGGCTGGGGGAGGGGATGGGGGTGATGCTAATGCGGACGGGGTTTCCTTTTGGGGGGATGAGAATGTTCTAAGATAAGATAGTGGTGATGGTTGCACAACACTGTGAATGTCCTGAAAACCAGTGAATCGCACACTTTAAGTGTGTGAACTGTATGGTATTTGAATTATATCTCAATAAAGCTGTTATACTAAAAAAGGATAGATGTAGAGAACAAACGTATGGACACGAAGGGGGAAAGTGGCAGGGTGGGGGGATGGTGGGATGAATTGGGAGATTGGGATTGACATGTATACACTAAAATGTAATATATATATATATATATAATAGATAACTAATAAGAACCTGCTGTATAAAAAATAAAATTCAAAATTTTTTTTAAAAATTAAAAATAAATAAATAAAAAACGAACTGCCCTCTCCCATTGGCTCCCACACTTCCTATCTCCCTGAGCTGTGAGGTTTTTTTGTTTTTTGGCCTCGCCACGCAGCTTGTGTTCCCCGACCAGGGATCGAACCCCGGGCCCACGGGAGTGAAAACCCATGGCAGTGAAAGCCCATGTCCTGACCACTGGACCACCAGGGAATTCCCTGAGCTATGTTCTTGACATCCCCAGGTGACTCTCCCCTGCCCCCGCTTCCCATCCAGTCTGGGGAGTCCTGGAGAATGGGCCCATCTCCTGACATCAAGTGGCTCTCAACCAGGCCTAGAAGGCAGTGAATCCGTACCCCAGACTGTGGACCCACACCCTGCAGGAAGAATAGCAGGGGTGAGGGGGACAAGGCCACGCCATTGCCTGGAGACAGGCAGGCCTGCCAGTAAGCAAGTGGGGCACCTGGGCCTGTAGCCCCATCTGCCAGACCATGAGCCCCAAGCCACAGCAGGTGGCCTCAGGGGACACTATCCCCCACCCCCACTCCCCACCGAGCTCCGACTCAGGCCACATGAATCCTCCTTCCTGGTGGTTTCTGGGCCAAGGGTCCCTGCTGGGTAAAGGCAGCCGACATCCTGTTCTGCCTTGGACCTAGCTCCGCCCCCTCCCAAAGGGGATGTTGTGGGACTGCTCTTGACGTTCGTTGGCCCAAGTCAGCGGTCAGCAGAGCTTTGATCTTCCCAGCACCCCATGGGGTGGACCTGATCCCCTGCCCCACTTTTACAGGAGGTGGCGGGGGGCGGGGGGGGGGAAGGAGCCCAGGATAAGAAGGTGGCTTGCTTTGCCCAAGGTCATGCAGAGAGAACTTGCCCTTTGACCCCTTGACCTTGACTCTGAGAATCCACAGGCCAGAGGAAGGTCAGGAGAGGGAGTGGCAGGCAGACGGTGGCCCCGCAGGACAGGGCGGCGGCTGACCTTGCACCTGACACAGCTGCCCTCCTGTCCCTCTCTGTCCCTCTTCTTTCTCTCCCGGAAAGTGAAACCGGTGACACCAAAGTGAAACTGAAGCTACTGCCTCGCAGCCAAACCAGCCAAGGGAGCGAGAGGGCCAGCGGGTGACTCCCCTGGCTGGCCCACGTGGCAGGCGGCAGGATGGAGGGAGGAGTCCCTCCTTAAATTGCGGTGATTTTAAAAAAAGAAAGATCCGAGGGGGAGGTCTGGCCGACCCGAAAGGCTGCCACATTCTCCTCTCCTGCTCCTTCCCTGGCTGTGGTCCCTCTACTCTGCAGGCTCCCCCAGGGGTGCCATCTTGTAGAAGGCCCTGGGTGGGCAGGGGCTGGGGTGGGGGAGGACAGGACTGGCCTGGTTCACCCGGGGTCCCTCAGGTGAAGCTGACCCACGGAGACCGTCTCTACTGAGGGACCAGCCTCAGGCCCCTCACACAGATAAAAAGCCAAGGACCCCCCAGCGTGGAGACAGGCTGCCGGGGCAGTGTAGGGGTGTGGGTGGAGAGGAGGCTTTGCCAGGGGAGGGGGGAAGGGCAGCGGGATGGCTCAAGGGCTGGGACCTAGCTACCGGTCAAGCAGAGGCCACCGTGTAGCGGTTTTCCTTCTCTGCAGAGCCCGGAGAGGAAAAAGCGAGCAGGTGCCTTAGATCCAGGCCACAGTTTCTCCCCCTGGGCACTGTGGACATTTGGGACCGGTCATTCCCTGGGGTGGGGCTGTCCTGGGCACTGTGGGGTGTTGAGCGGCATCCCTGGCCTCCACCAGCTCCATGTCTGGAGCTCCCCCAATATGACAGCCATAGTTGTCCCCAGGGGGTAGGGGAATCCCCCCTCCCCCCTCCAATGTGATCCCCTGCACTAAGCTAACTCCTGTG
>NW_006787698.1:454089-476494 GCF_000442215.2 Lipotes vexillifer | reverse complement strand
GGGAGACCCCGCTGTGGAAAGACTTCCAGAGACAGCACTCTGGGCTGGACCCCAAAGGCAGACAGGCTGGCCCCCCACCCCGGCTTTGGAGCACTCCTTCGAGGTTCTGAGAGGCCTCTGGGAGCTGTCATCCAGCCTGAATGTGAGGGGGCATCCAGGAAACTGGCGCTCAGGTAGACAAGAGCTGGGGCCGGGCGGAGACTGGGAGCTTCCGGCTGGCGGGACCCATTGCACAGACTGGCAGGGCCCATTGCACAGATGGGAATCCTGGGGGTGGGTGGAAGGACGGAGGGACAGCAGCACCAGATCGGTCCTGCCTTTTCCACCTCTGGAACAGCCTAAGCCACCTCTTAAGTGAGGCTCCCTAGCCCCCCAGGTACCCATGTACCAGCCATTGCCCCACCCTCTGCTGCTTAGAAAATGTTTCTCCGTGATGCTGGGGGCCCTCCGTGAAGCTGCTGAAGTATTTCGATACTTGCACACCTGGTTTGGCCACCGCGGGGTGTACTGGTTAAATGTTAGCTCGTCTGGGTGGGGCTCTGGGGACCTGGGAGGAGCCAGGATGGGAGGAGGCATCCACCCACCGGGGAACCAGGGGCTTCCGGCGCCTCACCTGGCTTTCCCTGCACCCGGGCACCAGTTCCGGGTTTATGGGGCACCCAGGGCAGTCAGACAAAGTCCCTGCCCACCAAACCAGCAATGTGCCTGTGAGTGGTCACAGCAGGGCTTGAAGCGTCCAGAAGCCGAGCTGGGAGCCATTTGACTCTGTACTTGTGGCTGGTGGCTCTCACGTTCTTTTCTTTCCAGTGTCATCACTTGTGAAAATAAAAAGGCTGCGCTCTGTTAAGTTGGACCCCAAAATAGTTTCTTTTGGGTTTTTTTTTTAGTCCTGTTTTTAAAAACAGACCCTGATTTTTTTTATTGTAGTAAAATATACACAAAAGTTACCATCTTGATCATTTTTAAGTGCATAGCTCAGCAGCTTTAAGTACATTCACATTGTTGTGCAAACATCTCCAGAACTTTCTCATCTTCCCAAACTGAAACTCTGTCTGCATTAAACACTAACTCCCCAGCCCCTCCCCCAGGCCCTGGCCTCCACCATCTACTTTCTGTCTCTATGGATTTGAGTCCTCTAGGGGCCTCCTGTGAGTGGAATCCGACAGTATTTGTCCTTCTGTGTCTGGCTTCTCTCACTGAGCATCATGTCCCCAAGGTCCATCCATGTTGTAGTCTGTGTCAGAATCTCCTTCCTTTTTAAAGATGAATAATATTCCACTGTGTGGATGGACTGCAACTTGTTTATCCATCATCTGTCGATTTGGCTTCTGTGAATAATGCTCTTATGAATACAGGTGTGCAAACACCTGCATGGTTTTAGGAATTGAACTTTGCTCTGGATTCTCTGACTTAGGCCTCGGCAGCCCTGTCAGCATTTCGACCGAATGAGTCTGGTGGAAAGACCCCCCTGCCCCCGACAAGGCTTCCAGGAGTTTCTCCTGATATTGGGCTGGTCCACCCCCCAAGAGTAGAGTGGACCACCCATTGACTGAGCCCAGTGCTGGGTGCCAGGCAGTAAGAGGAGACTCAGATAGGACTGGGACCAGGTCTGACATCCCTCCTTCCCTCGGGAACACCCCAGAAGCATTTCCTCCTTCCACCCGTAAGCCCTACAGAGAACTCCTGGGAGCCAGGCCCAGCTATCAGTCTGTCTGTCTGTCTTTTCCTCGTGGGACATGGCTCCTTGTCTCCTTTCAGCATGCTGGTGTCGTCCCCAGAATGGTTTGGTAAGAACACCGTCTCCCTCGAGCTGAGTGCTAGACCTCTATTAATGTGGCCTGAAATCACATTAGCTTTTTCAGAATCTCAACTGCACTGTTAATTGCCTGGTTTGTCCATACAAACCTGTGATGGGCAGAATAATGGTCTCCCAGAGACGTCTGTGTCCCTTACGTGGTCAGAGGGACTCTGCAGATGGTATTAAGTTGAGGCTCTTGACAAAGGAGATTATCCTGGATTCTCTAGGGGCCCAGCATCATCACAGGGTCCTTATAAGACCCTGTGATGGGAGGGTCAGAGACAGAGAGAGACGGGAGATGCTGCACTGTTGGCTGTGAGGATGGAGGACGGGGCCACGAGCCAGGGATGCGGCGCTACTGGAAGCTAGAAAAGGCAGAAACCGATGCTGCCCTGGAGCCTCCGGAAAGATCAGCCCAAGACCCATTTTGGACTTCTGACCTCTAGAAATGTAAGAAAATTAATCTGTGTTGTTTTCAGTCACTACATTTATGGTAATCTGTTACAGTCGCCCAAGGAAACATACAAAACCCTCACAGGATATTCTATCTGGTGCAATTACCTCTTTAAAAAAAATTTTTTTTTTTAATTTTAGAAAAGAAATACATATTAATTGAAGAAAAACTCAAATATTCAGAGAAGCAATAAAGTCACCCTTATCCCACCACCTAGAGATAAGCACTGTTGATACCTCAGTGTGTGTACAAAGAGTATACATGTGTATATTTTTAAGAATAATGGGACCTTTTATTTTCATTTATTTAAAAAATTTTGGGGGGGCCATGTAGCACAGCATGTGGGATCTTAGTTCCCCAGACAGGGATCAAAACCACAGTGGAAGTGCAGAGTCCTAACCACTGGACCGCCAGGTAAGTCCCTACCCCAGAATAATGGGACCTTTTAAATGTACTGGTTTGTAACCCACTTTTCTAGTTACTATAGCTGGACTGTCTCAAAATATTCCCTTTGGATAAATTTCTAGATACAGAATCTCTGGGCCAAAGGCTGTGCATATTTTTAGGCATTTTTGGTCAAGCAACTTTTTTTCGGGTGTTTTCATTTCTGTGTGTTTTTGTAAAATTAAGGTATAGGCTATATACAATAAAATGTACAGATATTACATATAGAGTTGGATGAATCTGACAAATATATACAACTATGTAGACTCAATTTTTGCTTTTTTTTGTTGTTAAATAAATGTTTTATTTCAGAAATATTTTAGATTTACAGAAAACTTGCAAAGATTCCAGAAAGGCTTCCCATATACCCTTCACCCATCTTCCCCTAATGCTGTCATATATCACCACGTTATCTTTGTCACAACTAAGGAACGAACACCCGTAAATCACCACGAACAAAACTCCACACTGTCTTTACATTTCACCAGTTTTTCCACAAATGCCCTTTTTCTGTTTCAGGATCCCATCCAGGAGCCCATACTGCACTGAATCAACTGACTTCCCACCTTAAAAAAAATAATAATTGTAGTAAAATATACATACATCACATTGAGCATTTTAACCCTTTCTAAGTGTGCAGTTCAGTGGCATTAAGCACATTCACATTGTTGGGCAGCCATCCCCACCGTCCATCTCCAGGACTGTCTCATCTTCCCAAATTGAAACTCTGTCCCCTTTTACTCAGTGGCTTGCTTTTTTTTTTTTCTTTCTTTTTGGCCACAGCGCGTGGCTTTCGGGATCTTTGTTGCCCCGACTAGGGATCCAAACCTTGCCCCCTGCAGCGGAAGCACAGGGTCTTAACTATTGGACTGCCGGGGAAGTCCCCTCAGTTGGCTTTTGAGAGTGTGCATAGAACTTTACAGCTCTCCCAGGAAGGTTAGTGTTTCTTTGTGTGTTTGCTGTGATATGTCTTGAATCCAAATTTATCTCCGTTCTCCCGGAACTGATAAGCTAGCCTTCAGCATCTTGGCATCTTTATTCAAAGTCACTGGTGAAAAAGATTAGATAGATAGATAGATAGATAGATAGATAGACATATACACATATGTATGTATGACTTGTTGAAGTACTAACCTCCAGTACCTTAGAAGGTGACTTTATTTGTGAATAGGGTTGTTGAAGATGTAATTAGTTAAAACGAGTTCATGCTGGAGCAGAGTGGACCCCTAATCCAATGTGACTGCTGTCCTTATAAAAAGGGGACATTTGGACACAGAGACAGATGAGCACAGAGGGAAGATGACCTAAAGGGACCTGGGGAAGCTGGCCACCTGCAAGCCAAGGGAGGCCTGAGGCTACTGGAAGGAAGCCAGGCAAAAGGCCTGGGACAGACCCTTCCCCAGAGCCTTTGGAAGGAGAATCGCCCTGCCAATACTTTGACTTTGGACTTCTGGCTTTCCGAACTGAAAGGGAATACATTTCTGCTGTCCCCAGGCAACGAGTTTGTGGTACTTCGTTACAGAGGCCCTAGGAAACTAATTTATATACATATTTCATAGGGTCCTTATAAGAGGGAGTTAGGAGGGTCAGAGTTAGAGAGAAATGGGAGGATGTCAAGCTGCATGTTTTGAAGATGGCAAAGCAGATCATGAGCCTTTTAAAAATAAGTGTAGAGAGGGACTTCCCTGGCGGTCCAGTGGTTAAGACTTCGCCTTCCAATGCGGGGGGTGTGGGTTCGATCCCTGGTCGGGGAGCTAAGCTCCCACATGCCTCAGGGACCAAAAAAACAAAACACAAGACAGAAGCAATATTGTAACAAATTCAATAAAGACTTTAATAAATAAATAAATAAATAAAAATAAGTGTAAGGAGGGACTTCCCTGGCGGTCCAGTGGTTGGGACTGAGCGCTGCCATAGCAGGTTCGATCCCTGGTTGGGGAACTAAGATCCCCAGTGTTGTGCGGCCAAAGAAAAAAGGACCCTGTCCACCTTCCCCCACTATTGTCTCCATCTATGCTGACCGCGCTGCCCACACCAGCGTCCCAACTGGTCTTGCCCCGCTCAGGGCTCTTACACAGTTATTGGAAAGATTAACAAAACATAAGGTAGGGCACATGTCTGCTCAAACCCAGGCTGATGTCTTTCTTTTTTTTGAATTTTTGAATTTTATTTTATTTATTTTTTTATACAGCAGTTTCTTATTAATTATCCATTTTATACGTATTAGTGTATATATGTCAATCCCAATCTCCCAATTCATCCCATCACCACCACTCCCCCGCCACTTTCCCCCCTTGGTGTCCATAACTTTGTTCTCTACATCTGTGTCTCTGTTTCTGCCCTGCAACCTGGTTCATCTGTACCATTTTTCTAGGTTCCACATATATGCGTTAATATACAGTATTTGTTTTTCTCTTTCTGACTTACTTTACTCTGTATGACAGTCTCTAGATCCATCCACGTCTCTGCAAATGACCCAATTTCGTTCCTTTTTATGGCTGAGTAATATTCCATTGTATATATGTACCACATCTTCTTTATCCGTTCGTCTGTTGATGGACTTTTAGGTTGCTTCCATGACCTGGCTATTGTAAATAGAGCTGCAGTGAACATTGGGGTGCATGTGTCTTTTTGAATTATGGTTTTCTTTGGGTATATGCCCAGGAGTGGGATTGCTGGGTCATATGGTACTTCTATTCTTACTGATGTCTTTCCATCAATACTTTTTGGGGGGTACCTTTCAATTTTTTAATTTTAATTTTTTGGAAAGGAAAAACATTTAATTTTACTCACAAATGACCACGCTTCATACTAATGGGATGTGCGAATCCATTAGGCACTGCAGGAGTTCCCAGACTTTGGAATGAGATGGCGCCTGGCCACCCTCACATCCTGTTCCAGGCCGACTTTCCTTTTGAACTTAAAACAAAATTTTTTGGCAACATATATTTGACATAAAATTTACCAATTTAACCATTTTTAAATGTACAATTCAGTGACATTTAAGTATACTCACATTGTTGTGCAAAAATTACCACTATCCATCTCCAGAGCTTTCCCATCTCCCCAAACTGAAACTCTGTCCCCATGAAACACTGACTCCCCAGCCCCACCCCCAGCCCCTGGCCCCCACCATCTACTTCTTGTCTCTGTGGGTGTGACTCCTCTAGGGACCTCCTGTGAGTGGGATCAGACAGTATTTGTCTTTTGTGTCTGGCTAATTTCACTGAGGATCATGTCCTCAAGTTTCATCCATGTAGTAGCAGGTGTAGCAGGTGTCAGAATCTCCTTCCTTTTTAAGACTGAGTAATATTTCATTGTGTGGATGGACTACGTTTTGGTTTTTCATTCATCGGTCAATGTACATTTGGGTTGTTTCCATATTTTAGCTATTGTGAATACGGCTGTTATTAAACATGGGTGTTTCTTTGCTTTTTAAAAATTGAGATGTTATTCACTACCAGAATATTCACTCTTTAATGTGGACAATTCAGTGGTTTTCACAGAACTGTGCAACCATCACTACTATCTAATTTTTGAACATTTCCATCACCCACAAAAACTACCCCATCCCCCTTAGCAGTCACTCCCATCCCCCTCCCCTAGGCCCTGGCAACCACAAACCCACTCTCTGTTTCTGTGGATTTGCCTGTTCTGGACGTTTCACACAAACGGAATTACACACTATGAGTCCTTCTGTGTCTGGCTTCTCTCACTGAGCATCGTGCTCTCAAGACGCATCCATGTTGTAGCAAGTGTCCGTGCTTCAGTCCTTTTTATGACTGAATCCATGACACTTTAAATAAAGTCCAAAGCACTTGCCTGGCCTGCAGGTGCCCGTTTACTGCCCTCTGAATCTGCTGCTCCAGCCATACTGGCCTCCTGGCTGATCCTCCATCATGAGGGGCGGTCCCACCTTGTACCCTTTACCCTCAGTCCTGGGAACCTGCTCCCATATCCTCATTCAGATCTCTGCTCAGTATCACTTCCTTTGAAGAATTCTCCCTGATGATCATTTCAGTAACAGAACTAGCCCCTAGACAAACCTAGCCATGGTCTGATTCTATGGGGTCTCTCACCTTTTGCCATCTTTGGGCTATTCTACAACTGTGTACGTGTAGAAAACTGATACTTATGGCAATGATCCTTTTTTTGTTTTCTTTTGCTTATTTGTTTACTTATTTAGGCCACACGGCGCTGCTTGAGGGATCTTAGCTCCCCAACCAGGTATTGAACCTGGGACCATGGCAGTGAAAGCACGGAGTTCTAACCAGTGGACCTCCAGGGAACTCGCTGGCAATGATTCTTGTCCAGACAAATACAAATGAATCATACACAGTCCTGTTTTCTTCTGTCTGTAATTCATTCCAGCATTGCTCACCTGCCTCTATAGGAACGTTCTTCGGATTTTCCTTTGAACCCGTTGTAACATCTTGCTGGTTCCCTCATTAATTAATGAACGAAATAAAATCTTTTCACATGTGTTCATTTAAAAAAATAGCCCCCAGGCCCCCATCAGTGTCTATTCAGTTACTCACCGCTAATTGTCTGAAATGATTTTACCTGTCTCTTTGCTTATTGTCAGTGTTCGCCACTAAAATGTAAGCTGGAGATCAGGGACTTGGTTCATGGGAGGCACTAAGGGCTGGCTAAGTGGGCTTCCAGGCAGACCAAACACTGAGCAGAATGTTCTAAAATCGTCATGGGGTCAACATCAAGCTCAGTGATCCCCTCCTGGGTTTTATTTTATTTATTAATTTTTCAAGGTGCTTGCAGTGACTCTATTTCATAAACTACATTATGCAAATTATAGGCAGATTTTAAAAAATTTTTTTATTGGAGTATAGCTCTTTACAATATTGTATTAGTTTCTGTATGGCAAAGTGAATCAGGTATATGTATACATATATCCCCTCTTTTTTGGATTTCCTTCCCATTTAGCTCACCACAGAGCTCTGAGTAGAGTTCCCTGTGCTATACAGTAGCTTCTCATTAGTTATCTATTTTATACATAGTATCAATAGTGTATATATGTCAATCCCAATCTCTCAATTCCTCCCACCTCCCCACCCCGGGTTTTAGAGCCTGCCTATGTCCCTGCCTTTTTCAAAAGTGGAACACTTACCCCGCAGCTCCCTTTCCCAGAAGTTCCTCCAGGAATATCAGCTAGGATTCCCAAGGCCCATGTGCAAACTGTGTTTTTGTTTGTTTTGTTTTGTTTCGACTGCGCCACGTGGCTTGTGGGATCTTAGTTCCCCGACCAGGGATCGAACCCGGGTCCACGGCAGAAACTGTTTTAACACCTTGAGCTGTGAGGCCCCTGGGTCCAGCTACAGCCCCTAATTCATCCACAGCAGTCAGGGAAGGCCCCTCATCCACTCCCTCTTGGGTTGTGGTTGAGAGAACAGTCAATACCTGATGAAAAACCTAAAGACATAACGTAAATGGGAAAAGAATTTGAAAAAGAATAGATACATGTATATGTATAATGGAATCACTTTGCTGTACACCTGAAACTAGTCCAACATTGTTCATCAACTGTGCTCCAATGTAAAATTTAAAAACAAAACAAGACAAACAGGCAAACAAAACCTAAAGACATCTGATCCAAGTTCCCAAAGGCACCTTGCCTTGTTTGGTGGCTGCTTTGTAAACCTGTTAAAGAGGTATGGTGCTCGCTGCCATTGGTAAGCTGAGGCCCAGAGTGGGAGGGTCACCTGGGCTGCAGAATCAGAACAAGAAGATTGGTCTCAAGGAACGCCAGCTTCATGCATGGGAGCCTTAGGGGTTCAGACAGCCACCCCCCTAGGCTGTGGAGGAGCTGGGGTCTGGGATGGAGAGATGGCGGGCTCCCTCTTGCCCAGAGCTCACTTGGCCCTGAGATTCTCTTCCACGGCTCCCCCCAGGAGGGAGCGAGCTCTCAGGAACTCAACCTGTCTCATCCAAGAAGTTCCCTAGATGACAGCTAACATCCCCACTTGAAACCTTTATGACTCAGGAAACCTGAACTCCAGTCCCCCTTCCAAGCTCAGCACCCGTATGACCTTCTGTAGTAACTGAGATACCCTCTTTTAAAACATCTCAGGCATTTGGAAGCTTAAATGAGATAACAAAGATGTAAGAATTTTGTCAACTGCAAAATGTTCCTCAACCAAAAAGTAAAGCTATTGTAAACCAGCTATACTGCAATAAAAAAGTAACTCTAGGGACTTCCCTGGTGGCGCAGTGGTTAAGAATCCACCTGCCAATGCCAGGGACACGGGTTCGAGCCCTGGTCTGGGAAGATCCTACATGCCGCGGAGCAACTAAGCCCGCGAACCACAACTACTGAGCCTGCATCCCACAACTACTGAAGCCTGTGTGCCTAGAGCCCGTGCTCTGCAAAAGAGAAGCCACTGCAATGAGAAGCCTGCACACTGCAACAAAGAGTAGCCCCTGCTCGCCCTAACTAGAGAAAGCCTGCGCACAGCAACAGCAACGAAGACCCAATGCAGCCAAAAACAAATAAATAAATAAATTTATTTTTTAAAAAAAGTAACTCTCTCTATATAATTTATATTGAGATATAATTCACATGCTATACAATTCACCCTTTAAAGTGTGTAATTCAGTGGTTTCTAGCCTAGTAATAGAGTTGTGCAACCATGGCCACTATCTAATCCCAGAACATTTTCATCATCCTAAAAAGAAACTTCACGTCTATTGGTGCACTCCCCCCACCCCATTCTCTCCAACACCTCCCAGCTCCAGGCATCCACTAACCCACTTTCTGTCTCTGGATTTGCCTGTTCTGGGCATTCCATGTAAATGGAATCATACACTATGTGGCCTTTTGTGTCTGGTTTGTTTCACTGAGCATCATGTTTTCAAGGTTCATTCACATTGTAGCGTGTATGTGCTTCACTCCTTTTTAAGGCTGAATAATATTCTGTTGTATGGATGGACCACATTTTATTTATCCACTAATCAGTCGATGGACACCTGGACTGTTTCTACTTTTGGCTCTTAGGAATAATGCTGTTATGGATATTCATGTTGTCATTTCGCTTGGGTAGAGACACCTAGGAGTGGAATTGATGGATCCTATATGGTTACTCTCTGCTTCACCATTTGAGAAAGTGCCAAACTGTTTTCCACAGCAGCTATAACATTTTGCATTCCCACCAACCACATATGAGGATTTCAGTTTCTCTCCATCCTCACCAACACTTGTTACGGTCTGTCTTTTTGATTCTAGCCACCCTAGCAGGGGTGAAGTGGTGTCTCCTCGTGGTTTTGATTTGCATTTCCCTGATGACTAATGATGTTGGGTAACTTTTCATGAGCTTGATTGGTTATTTATATATCTTTTTTGAGAAATGGCTATTCAAATCCTTCACCCCTTAAAAAAAATTGGTAGTGTTTTTATTGTTGAGTTTAAGATTTCTTTATATATCCTGGGTAGTAGACCCTTATCCTTTTTTTTTTTCTTTCTTTTTGGCCACAGCGCGTGGCTTTCGGGATCTTTGTTGCCCCGACTAGGGATCCAAACCTTGCCCCCTGCAGCGGAAGCACAGGGTCTTAACTATTGGACTGCCGGGGAAGTCCCCTCAGTTGGCTTTTGAGAGTGTGCATAGAACTTTACAGCTCTCCCAGGAAGGTTAGTGTTTCTTTGTGTGTTTGCTGTGATATGTCTTGAATCCAAATTTATCTCCGTTCTCCCGGAACTGATAAGCTAGCCTTCAGCATCTTGGCATCTTTATTCAAAGTCACTGGTGAAAAAGATTAGATAGATAGATAGATAGATAGATAGATAGACATATACACATATGTATGTATGACTTGTTGAAGTACTAACCTCCAGTACCTTAGAAGGTGACTTTATTTGTGAATAGGGTTGTTGAAGATGTAATTAGTTAAAACGAGTTCATGCTGGAGCAGAGTGGACCCCTAATCCAATGTGACTGCTGTCCTTATAAAAAGGGGACATTTGGACACAGAGACAGATGAGCACAGAGGGAAGATGACCTAAAGGGACCTGGGGAAGCTGGCCACCTGCAAGCCAAGGGAGGCCTGAGGCTACTGGAAGGAAGCCAGGCAAAAGGCCTGGGACAGACCCTTCCCCAGAGCCTTTGGAAGGAGAATCGCCCTGCCAATACTTTGACTTTGGACTTCTGGCTTTCCGAACTGAAAGGGAATACATTTCTGCTGTCCCCAGGCAACGAGTTTGTGGTACTTCGTTACAGAGGCCCTAGGAAACTAATTTATATACATATTTCATAGGGTCCTTATAAGAGGGAGTTAGGAGGGTCAGAGTTAGAGAGAAATGGGAGGATGTCAAGCTGCATGTTTTGAAGATGGCAAAGCAGATCATGAGCCTTTTAAAAATAAGTGTAGAGAGGGACTTCCCTGGCGGTCCAGTGGTTAAGACTTCGCCTTCCAATGCGGGGGGTGTGGGTTCGATCCCTGGTCGGGGAGCTAAGCTCCCACATGCCTCAGGGACCAAAAAAACAAAACACAAGACAGAAGCAATATTGTAACAAATTCAATAAAGACTTTAATAAATAAATAAATAAATAAAAATAAGTGTAAGGAGGGACTTCCCTGGCGGTCCAGTGGTTGGGACTGAGCGCTGCCATAGCAGGTTCGATCCCTGGTTGGGGAACTAAGATCCCCAGTGTTGTGCGGCCAAAGAAAAAAGGACCCTGTCCACCTTCCCCCACTATTGTCTCCATCTATGCTGACCGCGCTGCCCACACCAGCGTCCCAACTGGTCTTGCCCCGCTCAGGGCTCTTACACAGTTATTGGAAAGATTAACAAAACATAAGGTAGGGCACATGTCTGCTCAAACCCAGGCTGATGTCTTTCTTTTTTTTGAATTTTTGAATTTTATTTTATTTATTTTTTTATACAGCAGTTTCTTATTAATTATCCATTTTATACGTATTAGTGTATATATGTCAATCCCAATCTCCCAATTCATCCCATCACCACCACTCCCCCGCCACTTTCCCCCCTTGGTGTCCATAACTTTGTTCTCTACATCTGTGTCTCTGTTTCTGCCCTGCAACCTGGTTCATCTGTACCATTTTTCTAGGTTCCACATATATGCGTTAATATACAGTATTTGTTTTTCTCTTTCTGACTTACTTTACTCTGTATGACAGTCTCTAGATCCATCCACGTCTCTGCAAATGACCCAATTTCGTTCCTTTTTATGGCTGAGTAATATTCCATTGTATATATGTACCACATCTTCTTTATCCGTTCGTCTGTTGATGGACTTTTAGGTTGCTTCCATGACCTGGCTATTGTAAATAGAGCTGCAGTGAACATTGGGGTGCATGTGTCTTTTTGAATTATGGTTTTCTTTGGGTATATGCCCAGGAGTGGGATTGCTGGGTCATATGGTACTTCTATTCTTACTGATGTCTTTCCATCAATACTTTTTGGGGGGTACCTTTCAATTTTTTAATTTTAATTTTTTGGAAAGGAAAAACATTTAATTTTACTCACAAATGACCACGCTTCATACTAATGGGATGTGCGAATCCATTAGGCACTGCAGGAGTTCCCAGACTTTGGAATGAGATGGCGCCTGGCCACCCTCACATCCTGTTCCAGGCCGACTTTCCTTTTGAACTTAAAACAAAATTTTTTGGCAACATATATTTGACATAAAATTTACCAATTTAACCATTTTTAAATGTACAATTCAGTGACATTTAAGTATACTCACATTGTTGTGCAAAAATTACCACTATCCATCTCCAGAGCTTTCCCATCTCCCCAAACTGAAACTCTGTCCCCATGAAACACTGACTCCCCAGCCCCACCCCCAGCCCCTGGCCCCCACCATCTACTTCTTGTCTCTGTGGGTGTGACTCCTCTAGGGACCTCCTGTGAGTGGGATCAGACAGTATTTGTCTTTTGTGTCTGGCTAATTTCACTGAGGATCATGTCCTCAAGTTTCATCCATGTAGTAGCAGGTGTAGCAGGTGTCAGAATCTCCTTCCTTTTTAAGACTGAGTAATATTTCATTGTGTGGATGGACTACGTTTTGGTTTTTCATTCATCGGTCAATGTACATTTGGGTTGTTTCCATATTTTAGCTATTGTGAATACGGCTGTTATTAAACATGGGTGTTTCTTTGCTTTTTAAAAATTGAGATGTTATTCACTACCAGAATATTCACTCTTTAATGTGGACAATTCAGTGGTTTTCACAGAACTGTGCAACCATCACTACTATCTAATTTTTGAACATTTCCATCACCCACAAAAACTACCCCATCCCCCTTAGCAGTCACTCCCATCCCCCTCCCCTAGGCCCTGGCAACCACAAACCCACTCTCTGTTTCTGTGGATTTGCCTGTTCTGGACGTTTCACACAAACGGAATTACACACTATGAGTCCTTCTGTGTCTGGCTTCTCTCACTGAGCATCGTGCTCTCAAGACGCATCCATGTTGTAGCAAGTGTCCGTGCTTCAGTCCTTTTTATGACTGAATCCATGACACTTTAAATAAAGTCCAAAGCACTTGCCTGGCCTGCAGGTGCCCGTTTACTGCCCTCTGAATCTGCTGCTCCAGCCATACTGGCCTCCTGGCTGATCCTCCATCATGAGGGGCGGTCCCACCTTGTACCCTTTACCCTCAGTCCTGGGAACCTGCTCCCATATCCTCATTCAGATCTCTGCTCAGTATCACTTCCTTTGAAGAATTCTCCCTGATGATCATTTCAGTAACAGAACTAGCCCCTAGACAAACCTAGCCATGGTCTGATTCTATGGGGTCTCTCACCTTTTGCCATCTTTGGGCTATTCTACAACTGTGTACGTGTAGAAAACTGATACTTATGGCAATGATCCTTTTTTTGTTTTCTTTTGCTTATTTGTTTACTTATTTAGGCCACACGGCGCTGCTTGAGGGATCTTAGCTCCCCAACCAGGTATTGAACCTGGGACCATGGCAGTGAAAGCACGGAGTTCTAACCAGTGGACCTCCAGGGAACTCGCTGGCAATGATTCTTGTCCAGACAAATACAAATGAATCATACACAGTCCTGTTTTCTTCTGTCTGTAATTCATTCCAGCATTGCTCACCTGCCTCTATAGGAACGTTCTTCGGATTTTCCTTTGAACCCGTTGTAACATCTTGCTGGTTCCCTCATTAATTAATGAACGAAATAAAATCTTTTCACATGTGTTCATTTAAAAAAATAGCCCCCAGGCCCCCATCAGTGTCTATTCAGTTACTCACCGCTAATTGTCTGAAATGATTTTACCTGTCTCTTTGCTTATTGTCAGTGTTCGCCACTAAAATGTAAGCTGGAGATCAGGGACTTGGTTCATGGGAGGCACTAAGGGCTGGCTAAGTGGGCTTCCAGGCAGACCAAACACTGAGCAGAATGTTCTAAAATCGTCATGGGGTCAACATCAAGCTCAGTGATCCCCTCCTGGGTTTTATTTTATTTATTAATTTTTCAAGGTGCTTGCAGTGACTCTATTTCATAAACTACATTATGCAAATTATAGGCAGATTTTAAAAAATTTTTTTATTGGAGTATAGCTCTTTACAATATTGTATTAGTTTCTGTATGGCAAAGTGAATCAGGTATATGTATACATATATCCCCTCTTTTTTGGATTTCCTTCCCATTTAGCTCACCACAGAGCTCTGAGTAGAGTTCCCTGTGCTATACAGTAGCTTCTCATTAGTTATCTATTTTATACATAGTATCAATAGTGTATATATGTCAATCCCAATCTCTCAATTCCTCCCACCTCCCCACCCCGGGTTTTAGAGCCTGCCTATGTCCCTGCCTTTTTCAAAAGTGGAACACTTACCCCGCAGCTCCCTTTCCCAGAAGTTCCTCCAGGAATATCAGCTAGGATTCCCAAGGCCCATGTGCAAACTGTGTTTTTGTTTGTTTTGTTTTGTTTCGACTGCGCCACGTGGCTTGTGGGATCTTAGTTCCCCGACCAGGGATCGAACCCGGGTCCACGGCAGAAACTGTTTTAACACCTTGAGCTGTGAGGCCCCTGGGTCCAGCTACAGCCCCTAATTCATCCACAGCAGTCAGGGAAGGCCCCTCATCCACTCCCTCTTGGGTTGTGGTTGAGAGAACAGTCAATACCTGATGAAAAACCTAAAGACATAACGATCGGTCAATGTACATTTGGGTTGTTTCCATATTTTAGCTATTGTGAATACGGCTGTTATTAAACATGGGTGTTTCTTTGCTTTTTAAAAATTGAGATGTTATTCACTACCAGAATATTCACTCTTTAATGTGGACAATTCAGTGGTTTTCACAGAACTGTGCAACCATCACTACTATCTAATTTTTGAACATTTCCATCACCCACAAAAACTACCCCATCCCCCTTAGCAGTCACTCCCATCCCCCTCCCCTAGGCCCTGGCAACCACAAACCCACTCTCTGTTTCTGTGGATTTGCCTGTTCTGGACGTTTCACACAAACGGAATTACACACTATGAGTCCTTCTGTGTCTGGCTTCTCTCACTGAGCATCGTGCTCTCAAGACGCATCCATGTTGTAGCAAGTGTCCGTGCTTCAGTCCTTTTTATGACTGAATCCATGACACTTTAAATAAAGTCCAAAGCACTTGCCTGGCCTGCAGGTGCCCGTTTACTGCCCTCTGAATCTGCTGCTCCAGCCATACTGGCCTCCTGGCTGATCCTCCATCATGAGGGGCGGTCCCACCTTGTACCCTTTACCCTCAGTCCTGGGAACCTGCTCCCATATCCTCATTCAGATCTCTGCTCAGTATCACTTCCTTTGAAGAATTCTCCCTGATGATCATTTCAGTAACAGAACTAGCCCCTAGACAAACCTAGCCATGGTCTGATTCTATGGGGTCTCTCACCTTTTGCCATCTTTGGGCTATTCTACAACTGTGTACGTGTAGAAAACTGATACTTATGGCAATGATCCTTTTTTTGTTTTCTTTTGCTTATTTGTTTACTTATTTAGGCCACACGGCGCTGCTTGAGGGATCTTAGCTCCCCAACCAGGTATTGAACCTGGGACCATGGCAGTGAAAGCACGGAGTTCTAACCAGTGGACCTCCAGGGAACTCGCTGGCAATGATTCTTGTCCAGACAAATACAAATGAATCATACACAGTCCTGTTTTCTTCTGTCTGTAATTCATTCCAGCATTGCTCACCTGCCTCTATAGGAACGTTCTTCGGATTTTCCTTTGAACCCGTTGTAACATCTTGCTGGTTCCCTCATTAATTAATGAACGAAATAAAATCTTTTCACATGTGTTCATTTAAAAAAATAGCCCCCAGGCCCCCATCAGTGTCTATTCAGTTACTCACCGCTAATTGTCTGAAATGATTTTACCTGTCTCTTTGCTTATTGTCAGTGTTCGCCACTAAAATGTAAGCTGGAGATCAGGGACTTGGTTCATGGGAGGCACTAAGGGCTGGCTAAGTGGGCTTCCAGGCAGACCAAACACTGAGCAGAATGTTCTAAAATCGTCATGGGGTCAACATCAAGCTCAGTGATCCCCTCCTGGGTTTTATTTTATTTATTAATTTTTCAAGGTGCTTGCAGTGACTCTATTTCATAAACTACATTATGCAAATTATAGGCAGATTTTAAAAAATTTTTTTATTGGAGTATAGCTCTTTACAATATTGTATTAGTTTCTGTATGGCAAAGTGAATCAGGTATATGTATACATATATCCCCTCTTTTTTGGATTTCCTTCCCATTTAGCTCACCACAGAGCTCTGAGTAGAGTTCCCTGTGCTATACAGTAGCTTCTCATTAGTTATCTATTTTATACATAGTATCAATAGTGTATATATGTCAATCCCAATCTCTCAATTCCTCCCACCTCCCCACCCCGGGTTTTAGAGCCTGCCTATGTCCCTGCCTTTTTCAAAAGTGGAACACTTACCCCGCAGCTCCCTTTCCCAGAAGTTCCTCCAGGAATATCAGCTAGGATTCCCAAGGCCCATGTGCAAACTGTGTTTTTGTTTGTTTTGTTTTGTTTCGACTGCGCCACGTGGCTTGTGGGATCTTAGTTCCCCGACCAGGGATCGAACCCGGGTCCACGGCAGAAACTGTTTTAACACCTTGAGCTGTGAGGCCCCTGGGTCCAGCTACAGCCCCTAATTCATCCACAGCAGTCAGGGAAGGCCCCTCATCCACTCCCTCTTGGGTTGTGGTTGAGAGAACAGTCAATACCTGATGAAAAACCTAAAGACATAACGTAAATGGGAAAAGAATTTGAAAAAGAATAGATACATGTATATGTATAATGGAATCACTTTGCTGTACACCTGAAACTAGTCCAACATTGTTCATCAACTGTGCTCCAATGTAAAATTTAAAAACAAAACAAGACAAACAGGCAAACAAAACCTAAAGACATCTGATCCAAGTTCCCAAAGGCACCTTGCCTTGTTTGGTGGCTGCTTTGTAAACCTGTTAAAGAGGTATGGTGCTCGCTGCCATTGGTAAGCTGAGGCCCAGAGTGGGAGGGTCACCTGGGCTGCAGAATCAGAACAAGAAGATTGGTCTCAAGGAACGCCAGCTTCATGCATGGGAGCCTTAGGGGTTCAGACAGCCACCCCCCTAGGCTGTGGAGGAGCTGGGGTCTGGGATGGAGAGATGGCGGGCTCCCTCTTGCCCAGAGCTCACTTGGCCCTGAGATTCTCTTCCACGGCTCCCCCCAGGAGGGAGCGAGCTCTCAGGAACTCAACCTGTCTCATCCAAGAAGTTCCCTAGATGACAGCTAACATCCCCACTTGAAACCTTTATGACTCAGGAAACCTGAACTCCAGTCCCCCTTCCAAGCTCAGCACCCGTATGACCTTCTGTAGTAACTGAGATACCCTCTTTTAAAACATCTCAGGCATTTGGAAGCTTAAATGAGATAACAAAGATGTAAGAATTTTGTCAACTGCAAAATGTTCCTCAACCAAAAAGTAAAGCTATTGTAAACCAGCTATACTGCAATAAAAAAGTAACTCTAGGGACTTCCCTGGTGGCGCAGTGGTTAAGAATCCACCTGCCAATGCCAGGGACACGGGTTCGAGCCCTGGTCTGGGAAGATCCTACATGCCGCGGAGCAACTAAGCCCGCGAACCACAACTACTGAGCCTGCATGCCACAACTACTGAAGCCTGTGTGCCTAGAGCCCGTGCTCTGCAAAAGAGAAGCCACTGCAATGAGAAGCCTGCACACTGCAACAAAGAGTAGCCCCTGCTCGCCCTAACTAGAGAAAGCCTGCGCACAGCAACAGCAACGAAGACCCAATGCAGCCAAAAACAAATAAATAAATAAATTTATTTTTTAAAAAAAGTAACTCTCTCTATATAATTTATATTGAGATATAATTCACATGCTATACAATTCACCCTTTAAAGTGTGTAATTCAGTGGTTTCTAGCCTAGTAATAGAGTTGTGCAACCATGGCCACTATCTAATCCCAGAACATTTTCATCATCCTAAAAAGAAACTTCACGTCTATTGGTGCACTCCCCCCACCCCATTCTCTCCAACACCTCCCAGCTCCAGGCATCCACTAACCCACTTTCTGTCTCTGGATTTGCCTGTTCTGGGCATTCCATGTAAATGGAATCATACACTATGTGGCCTTTTGTGTCTGGTTTGTTTCACTGAGCATCATGTTTTCAAGGTTCATTCACATTGTAGCGTGTATGTGCTTCACTCCTTTTTAAGGCTGAATAATATTCTGTTGTATGGATGGACCACATTTTATTTATCCACTAATCAGTCGATGGACACCTGGACTGTTTCTACTTTTGGCTCTTAGGAATAATGCTGTTATGGATATTCATGTTGTCATTTCGCTTGGGTAGAGACACCTAGGAGTGGAATTGATGGATCCTATATGGTTACTCTCTGCTTCACCATTTGAGAAAGTGCCAAACTGTTTTCCACAGCAGCTATAACATTTTGCATTCCCACCAACCACATATGAGGATTTCAGTTTCTCTCCATCCTCACCAACACTTGTTACGGTCTGTCTTTTTGATTCTAGCCACCCTAGCAGGGGTGAAGTGGTGTCTCCTCGTGGTTTTGATTTGCATTTCCCTGATGACTAATGATGTTGGGTAACTTTTCATGAGCTTGATTGGTTATTTATATATCTTTTTTGAGAAATGGCTATTCAAATCCTTCACCCCTTAAAAAAAATTGGTAGTGTTTTTATTGTTGAGTTTAAGATTTCTTTATATATCCTGGGTAGTAGACCCTTATCAGATCTATGATTTGCAAATATTTTCTCCCATTCTGTAGGTTTTTCTTTCACTTTCTTGATGGTGTTCTTTGAAGCACATAGGTTAAGTAATGTGTTACTTTAGAAGTATTTTTTATTTTATTATAAGTAATAAATGCATGATACAAAATTCAAAAGATAAAAAAGAGTAAACAGAAGCTCTCTCACTCTGCTCCCAGAAGCAACACCTGTTTATGGTGACAAGAATTATCGGTTCAAAATATTATAAAGCTTTGCAGCCTAGCCCATATAACTCGAATTCAAGTAACCCCACTGGAATGCTGTGTGACTTTGGCAAACTTCTTGCCCCCTCTGGGTCTCGGTGTCTTTATCACGTACGTCAGGGATGATAACCCCTGCTCCACAGATAGACTAAAATAACACACAAAGGTGGAACTCAGAAAATGAGAGCTGGTGTTACTATTCACCCTAGAACAAATCTGTTCTGAGGCAAGTTTCAAGTATTTATCAACTTTTGTATTGTTTTATGGCTATGATGGAGTTGGTTCTGATACATTCCAAGAACCCTTTAGCCAAGCACATTGGCGGGGGTGGGGTCTGCCAATGAGGTAAAAAAAAAATGCCTTGAGTGTGTGTGCGAATTTTTCACCTTTGGAGATGTGGGTTTCAACTCTACACTGGCCAGGAACAGGGTGGGGGGAAGGGTATGGCTCAAATAATAATAATAATGACAGCAGTAACAGCATGGTCACATCTGTCCTGTGTTGAGGACTTCCCACCAGCAGGCATTGTGCTGTTTAAGTATGTTACATGTACCATCTTGTTTCTCCTTTGTCACAACCCTAGGAAGTCTCTACCATCATTCTTTTTAAATTTTTTAATTAAAAAATTTTTTTTAATTTTTATTTTTTGGTCACGCTGCGGCATGTGGGGATCTTAGTTGCAGGCCCAGGGATGGAACCCATGCCCCCTGCAGTGGAAGTGCAGTGTCTTAACTACTGGACCGTCAGGGAAGTCCCTCTACCATTATTCTTTACAGAGGACTCTGAGGGTCAGAGAGGTTAAGTAAGCTGCCCAAGGTCACACAGCAACTCACTCTTTTATACTTTATTAGGTTTTCAAATAGTACCTACTTGGGTATCTTTTTTGGGGGAGGGGAGGGCGTGGGACTGAGGAGTGGGGGTCAGGACAAAGCTTTGCTCCCTTCCCTCTCTTTTCACTGCAGGGGCAGGAGTGGGCACAGGGTAGGGGTTCGCCATCCCAGCATTTATTTTCTGAAGGACCTGCCCACAGCCCTTCCGGCGGGGTCCAGAGCCAGGTGAAGCTGGGTTCAACATCCTTGGCCACTGTCCCTCTCTGAGTCTCAATTTCCTCAAATGTAAGATGGAAATCATATGATCCCTGTTTTTTCCCAGGGCCTGATAAGGATTAGATTCAACGCCAATCCTACATACGAGGATTGGCCCTTCTGAGTCAGGTTATTAACTGCAGAGAAGGGTGCCAGATATCTGAGGCTGGGTGGTACAGAGGCGACCCTGAGTCACCCCTGCTCTGGCTGAGTAGGTGGAGCTTGGGCGGGATGGCAAAAGAGACCATTGAGGACTAAGGCTTTAGCTTCAGGTATCTACAGAGACCAAGCACTGCCCTGGGACCTGCACGTTGGAAGGAAGAGGGCTTATATCCCAGGCAGGGTCGTTAGAACAAAGTCCCTGGGCTCCGCCCTCACGCTGGAAGCATGCGGCCCCTCCCTCAGTCCCTTTCCACCTACCCCGGGGCTGGTTTCAGGCTGCAAGTCCTGGGGCTGTCGCTTCCCTTCTGGGGGCCTCCCGGGTTTCCCCTTGAAGCCCAATTATTATTACAAAAGCCAATTCAACCCATTTGGGCGTTTAAAGGCACTTTTAATACGTGTGTGAAGAGGCAGTAAAGTGCAGGAGGTTGGGGTGCGGGGGGAGGAAAGCTTTGAAGTCGGAGGACAAACGGGGTGCATTTCACTCACGGCAGTGGAATTTTCCTGCCTGTAAGGTAATGGTGGTAAAAATGATAATAACAATAAATAATGATCATGATAATGGCATTAGATGTTAGAATGAATGTAAACAGGACCCCGGACAGAGCCAGCCACCAGAGAAGCGTTCAGTAAACGACAGCTACGAAGCAGGTGCCAGCCCTCTCCGACCAAGGGAATAAGGAAGGGGAAACTGAGGCTCAGAGCTCCCCAGGCGGCTGATCGCACCAGCCAGCCCTCTCTGGACGCCTACTGTGTGCAACGGGCAGCCGGCCGGGCCGGGTCAGGCTGTTCTCACCCCACGTCCCCTCCTCCCCCTCCCCCGTCCCCCGCCGGACCTCTCCCACGACCGGGGAGGAAGTGGGAGAAATGGACAGGGAAAAAAAGTTGGGCTGAGCCAACGCCTCCCCACTCCCCACCTCCGCCCCTCCCGAGCCACGCAGACCATTGCGGGAGAGGACCGCAGAACCCAGGCGTCCGGGGCCGGGACCCCGTCCCGCCCAGTGGCCGCAGATGGGTGGGGGAACTTGGAAAGCCGGGAAAACAACAGCCCAGCCCGCCCCTCGCCAACCCCTTCCCCCGCTACGCCCCTGGCGCAGCGGGCGGAGGCGACTCCTTTATATAATCTCGGGCGGGCAGGTTGGCTGCTTCATTGAGGGACCCGGGAGCCCAGCGGACCCAAGCAGTCAGCTGAAAGCCTGCCCCCGGGTCCCTTCCGTGGCTGGGGAAACTGAGGCCTGGGGAGGGCCGGCGCCAGGCCCGAGGTCCCCACCCCCTTGCGCCCCCCCTACCCCCAGCAGCCCGGGCAGCCGCGACCCACGCCCGCGTCGCTCCTCGCAGTGCGCACAGCCCTCCCCGCCCCCGCTGCCATCCTGCCACGCCCCAGGCGTCGGGGGCAAAGCCCGCGCCCCCCCGCACCCGCCTCTGCGCAGAGGCTGGGGGCCTGTTTATCTGGAGGCCCCCACCCCCTCCACCCCGGGGGGCCCGCTCCCCCCGCGCCCCGGGGAGCTCTGGGGCCAGATAAGCTGGCAGGCTGGCACGGCGCCGCGCAGCGGGGCGGAGAGGTCAGGGGGGGGGGCGCGCCGGGGGCGGGCTGGACCCCCCCACCAACTTGACAAAACCTAATAACAGCCCGGTCTCCCCGGCGCAGCGGGCGAAGCCCCACGGGAGGGCAGAGACGTGGCAAGAGGGGACCTGCCGAGCCTGTTCTGGCCTCTGAGGCCGTGTGGGGGGGGCGGGCTGGGCGTGGGGGGGCCGGCGGCTGCGGCACCTTTAAGACAAGGGAGGACCCCTCTTGCCCTCGGAGAAACCAGGAAGGGAGTCGCGAGCATCATACGGGGCTTTGGCTGTACTGTACAGTTACTGTAGGGGCAGTGACGCCGCCGCTGGAGCGAGGGAGCGACGAGGGGAGAGCCAGCGAGGGGAGAGCGAGACGCGGACCCCAGAGGCGAGCGGCCGAGGAGCCCAGTCCCAACT
>NW_006787698.1:453585-454079 GCF_000442215.2 Lipotes vexillifer | reverse complement strand
GGCCCGGCCCCGGCCCGGCCCCGCGAGGTAAGTCAGCGCCCGGCGTAGCCCCCAGCGCGGGGTGCAGGGCGGGGACGGGCCGGGGGCGCTGCGCCCACCCCTGCCCTCTCGGGAACGGGCGATCCCGGGAGCCGGGGACGTCCCGCAAGTTTCAGAGGAGGGGGTGGTTGGCAGCTGCCCGGAGGCGGGAGGCGCCCTGGATCCCGAGGGCGGGGAGGGGGCGCCGCCCGGGAGTGGGTATTGGGGGCGAAGTGCATGGGCTTGTGCGCCAGCCCCCCCCTCCGTGCATGGTTTTTCGGGGCTCCCAGGCGCGCGGGGAGAGGGGGAGGGGAAGCGGAGCTGCATTGAGGGTGGGGGGAGCCGGCGTGGGGAGATAGGGGGGCGCGTCGCGTGCTAAGTTTGCAGCTGGGTACTGGGGGCGCTCTCGCCCCCCGGGGGCCTATTCGGTGCTGCGTGCATACGTTGGAGTTGGCCAGGATTGAGCTCCATGGGGG
>NW_006787698.1:452803-453229 GCF_000442215.2 Lipotes vexillifer | reverse complement strand
CCCCGCCCCGGGGCCCCTCCCTGCCTGGTTGTGTAACCGTCCCCAGCCCCCCTCCCCTCAGCCCCCCGCCCCGGGGGGGGGTGTCACCCACCCGGCGCTCCCCGGGGAGGGCGGCGGCCCGGGCGGCCGCGCGGCGCAGGCGAGCCCGGGGATGCGCGGCCTAGTGCAGGCTGGGCCCGGGCGTGGGGGAGGCGGGCGGGCGGACCCAGATCCGGGGTAATTTGCATCGCCCTCCCCCCAGCCCGGGTGGGGATTGGCCGCCGGCGGCGGGGGGTGGCGCGGGGCCAGGCTCACTGCCGCCTCCCGGCCCCTCGGAGGGAGCCAGCCCAGCCGCAGCCGCCGCCACCGCCGCCGCCGGGGCCGGGCCCCCTCGCCGCTGCCCCGGGAAGGAGGTAGGAGCCCCCCGCGCGGGCGGCGCGGTGGGGG
>NW_006787698.1:434539-452752 GCF_000442215.2 Lipotes vexillifer | reverse complement strand
TGCCCCCGCCCGGGCCTGACTCAGCCCTGGGCGGGGGGACCGGCCTGGCCCCTCGCCCTGCCCGCGCGGCCGTCCGGCCCCGGCCCCGGGGTAGGGAGCAGAGAGCACCCCTGTCCCCCGCCCGCGCCCCCACAGCGCGTGACCCCGTCTCCTCTGGCCCGGACACCCCTCCTTCCCCTTGACGCCACCACCACGTGCGAACCCTGAGCCCGGGCAGAGGAGGGGGTGAACTGGTGGGATCCGGCCCCCTCCCTCGCTTTGCCTCCCTCCCCGGCCTAGGAACCGGCCCCCTCCCCCAGCCCCGGGCCTGGGAACCAGGCAGGGGCCTGAGCTGGGGCCAGTGCACCCGCCGGGGCCCAGGCCTTTGCGGGTCCTGGGAGGCACTGTCCGCGCTCGCTGGCCGGCGGCGAGGGAGTCCGGTGGACCGCGGCAAGAGACTGCTGTCCAACCAGGCCCGGGCACCCTGTGGGCACCCACTAAATGTTTGGGGAATGTAGCCAGCAGTTGGCGGGGTGGCAGGGGGAGGTAGGCAACTCCTCTCTCCCCCTAGCCAGGCGACGGAAGTGAGAGAGGTGTTGGTGCCCCTCCACCGGGTGTGCCCACCTGGCTCACCCATGGGTGGCGGGCTTGCTTGGCTTCCTCCACCCCCCTCTCCTTGCCAGCTGCCTCCCGGACCAGGGCCGGAGCAGGCCCGGCCGGAGAGGGCGTCCAGGATTCCATGTCAGCCCCCCACCCCCACCCCAACAGGGCCAGGGCGTAACCCTGAGTGTGCCGCTCCCACACTGGGGGGCCCTCCCCAGGACCAGCCGGTCACTTCCTACTGGCAGAGCTGGTCTTGGGAGAGGTCCGGGGAGTCCAGGCTAGGCCCTGCTGCTGCCCAGGCCCCGGAGGCTCCAGGTAGGGGGACATTCTCCCCCGAGGGCCACCCCGGGTGGGGCCTGGCACTTATCGGTTGGGCTCGGGGCTCTGTTTACCGCCAGCCATCGCTGTGGAGACGGGAGCCTAGGGGAGAAGGGGGGGCAGGAGCCAGTGGCTGGAAGAGCGAAGCCCTGGGATCCGCATGCCTAATGAAGGAAAGAGGAGCCAACGGGGACACTGAAATTTTAATTCGTGGGTCACTTTGGGGGGGTATTTATTATTCAGTTCTGATTGGCTGACTGGCTGCGTGGTGGCCAGTCAGCACCCTGGCCCGGGCGGGGAGCCACGCAACTCTCAGCAGAGGCCCTCGGCAGCCGGTGGCTGCGGGGAGCCCATGCACCCTTTTATCTGTGTGAGAGACTGAGGCCCGGCAGTGCTCAGCCTTCGTCCAGTGGGGAAGGTTCTCGAGGCAATAGCTATACCTTGTGTTGGCATTTTTCCTTCCCTTCTTTTCCTTGGAACCCTCTGACCCATAAGCTGGTCGGGCTGGTGGAGGTCCCCGATGCCATACGAGGAAACTGAGACCAGGAGGGGAGGCCAGACGCTAGCGTGGGGCCTCAGGGACTTAGAGCAAGGCTCAGAGTGGTGCTTTGTGGGGCAGGGAAGACTGAGGCCCTGGGGGAAGCAGAGAGCAGCCCAAGGTCACCCAGCCAGAGCTGGGTCTGACCCTTGTGGTCCTGCCTTCTAGTTTAGAACGCGTCCAAAGTCCTTTGTGTGTCACAGCCGAGGGGCGCCGGCCCACCTGTCTTCCAGAGGGCCTGGAGGTTGACAGCAGGCACCTGTCTGCCACATGGAGCCTTTGCCCCAAGAGGACAGTGAGGCTCAGAGAGGGGCAGCAAGGTGTCCAAGGTCACACAGCAGGGGCCTCAGCCTCCCTGCCTCCCAGCCTTCTGAGGCAGGCCCTTCCCACCCCATCTGAGCTGCAGCCCCGCCCCTTGGCACCTTGGCCCCTGTAGACTGGCAGGGCTCTGTGTTTTTACAACCCATTATTTCCGAGGAGACCCGGGTCACCTCCCAGAGCCAAGAGTCAAGGCCAGCCCCTCTGAAGCAGAGCTGGCCCGAGGAGGGGGTCCACAGGGGTATCAAATGCTGGCGCACTTGCTCTGTGACCTTGGACAAGCCCCATGGCCTTTTGGAGACTGAGCATCCTTCTCTGTAAAATGAGGTGGTTGTGGGTTCCCCCCAGGTACTGCCTGCAGATCCACCTGTGTTCCCTTTCCTTGCCTCCCTCATGGAGGAAGCACCTGGGTCAGCTCAGGACACAGCAGGGATTCTGCTGGAGGGTGTGTGTGTCTGAGGCACCCCCCCCACCTGTCATCTTGTGCTCCAGGCACCTGATAGACCATAAACCACCCTGCAACAGCCCTGGGCAGTGGAGACCAGAGGAACAGGCTTGGGTGGGGGCCACCGTGGTCCAATCTCAGCCCAGCCCTCCGCTCCACCTGAGGTCCACCTCGGGAGGTCACCTCCCTTCTGCCAACCTCAGTTTTGCCATCGATACAATGGGGAGATTACCTTTAGGCCAAAAGTGAGGATTTACTCAGTGTTTCCCCAGGAATGTTTGTTGAGTGACTGCTGTGTGGTGTCAGGGCCTGGGGGAGCCCTCTTGCATCTCTATTCTGATGCCCTGAGTTCACAGGTGTCAGCTGGACTCCAGCCCTGCCCCAGGCTCCCTGTGTGACCTCAGGCAAACCTCTTCCTTTTCTGGGCTATCACAGGGCAGCTTTGAGGGGGCGTGAGAATAAGCTGTCCTCCCTGCACTGAGGCCCCCAGGGTGGGGGGATTTAGTCCCCTGCTGGTACCTGGGGGCAGTGTTTGTGGTGGGGGAGGAGGGTGGAACCCTGGGAGGACTAGTTAGTTTGGCCAGATGGAGCCAGACAGATGACCCGTGTTCAAATCCAGCTCTGCTGTGTGACCCTGGGCAAGTTGCCTCTGTTTCCTGGCCTGTGAAGTGGGGCAGTGGTTACAGATCCTTCCTCCCAGAGCTATGAGGATTGATGCTGAGGTGATCCAGACCAGGCCCCCGTCAAGCCCTGTTGAGGAACAGCCCCTGCCCTTGCGGCCTGAGTCCCGAGTCTTTGGAGCACCAAAGCGCGGAAGGCGCCCTGTGGAGAATCTGGCCAAAGGACCAGCCCCTCCATCTGTCCCCCCAGCAGGCTGTGGACGGCCACTCGGTGGAAATGTCCTCACCCACGCCTTTCTGGTTTGACTGGAAAACAAGGCTCGGTCCCACCTCCCATCAGGACGTGTTTGATAGGAAGGAACTGGCTGAATTTGTAGGCATAGGACACTGGGGCCCCAGTGGGCCAAGCACCCCTTTGGGGTTTCCAGGCCGAGCAGTCCACCTGCTCAGGCTGTGGGTGGGGCTGGGGGTGGTACAGGCACCTCCAGGTGACAAGCTGGCCTCAGGGGAGGGAGGGAGCAGTCTGGATGGAAGTCACCCAGGCCTCTCCTGGGCATCTTGGATAAGCAGGTGCAGCCTGAGTTGAGGGCAGTGTAGACACAGATGGGATTCTCTGAAGCCTGGCTTTGGTTACTCCCGGTGACAGGAAGCTTATTCCTTCCACTTCCACTGAAAATGGCTCTTTCTTCACAGGGCTTCCTCTTGGAAGCTGGTCTTGGTGTCGGGGCTGTACTTCCTGGCCCACGACAGCACTCAGAGCGTGGGAACAGGGTGGGCCTCAGCCCCACCCATGAGTTGGGGCTCAGATGGGATCCCCATGACCTCCTAATCCCCACCCCCACCAGCCTCCACACACACACTTCCCACTGGGCCTGCAACCTTCCTGCCTCTGGCCCTTTAAGGCCCGGGCAGGAAGCCCCTCCCCATTTAGGGCAATAAATGGACACATAAAATGGCCGAGGGCCTGTCTGCTGGTGTCTGGCCTGGAGGGAGGCCTTCGAGGACAGGCGGGTAGGGGGCAGGCTGACAGCTGGCAGCCAGCAGTCACCCTGAGCCGTTGGTGTCCCCCACCTCCTGATCAGGACGTTGCATTCCTGTCCCATTAAACCCCGGCCTCGGTACTCGGCCAGGCGGGGATTGGCACCAGGTCGGGGCGGGGTAAACCGTCAGGACCAACCTTGCAACACAGGCTGCCAGGCTGGGAGGGGGCGGGGGCGGCCGGGCACTGGCCTGGCAGCCATACCTGGGCGCCAGACTTGCTGTGTGACCTTGGGGCGGCCGCCTACCCTCTCTGGGCCTGGTTTTCCCCCCCATACACATGATGGCTCAGCTTCCTCCTGGGGCTCACCACACATTTCCTTGGTACACAGTAGTTGGGGAGGGGGCTGGATTCCTGGAATGACGTTCAGAGGTGAAGTTCAAAGCCCCCAGTCCACAAGGGAGGGGGTAAATTGCCTCATAGGGCCTTTGGGGATTGTCCCTGGCACACAGTAGGTCCTAGGCCAAAGTTTGCTAAGAGGATGAGAGTGGAACCCTTTGCCACTGTCACAACCCCCAAGGAAAATGAGGCACAGAGAGGTGCTTTTCTTGGCCCAGGTTCACCCAGCTTGGAAATGGAGGAGCCAGGATATGGATGCGGGCTGCTGTGGCAGGTAGTAGGTGTTAGAGGTCCCTTATATAGTTTCCTTTCATTCTCTCCCTGAGTTGTAGGGAGGGAGGCCTTAACCCCCTGTTAAGCTGCCCGCATCCCTGGACACTCCTCCAGGAAGGCGTCAGGTGGCAATTACCTACCTATCCACTGCTGGCCACCCCCTGAGGAGTGTGGGGGAGAGGAGGAGGCCCGGCCCCAGCCCTCACCTTGCACCTGACCTTGGGGACTCTCCAGCCTCCTTCCCCTGCCCCTCTCCCAGGTGCCCACCGCTGGGCCTTTGTCCCTGCTGTTTCCCATGCTTGGGACACCTTTCCCACAATCCTAGGGTCCTTCCTGGGTGACACCTGCTGTTCCTGGGACCAAGTCAGGACGCTCCTGACCTCTCCCTGCATCCCCAGTAGTTGAGAGATGTCAGCTCAGGCCGGCTCAAGTCAGAGCATCTGAGTCCCAGCCTGGCTGCCGGTCTGTTGTGTGACCTTGCCCTGGCCTTAACACCTCCCTGAGCCTCTCCTCATCTCTAAAGCCCAGGGTCCAGTTAGTTCTTGAAGGTCCCAGGGCACAGAGGAGGCCCCCTGGGAGGGCAAAAAGCAGGCCCGGGTCCTTGCTGCCTGCTGCAGCAAGTGACCCTAGGTTAGATTGGAGGTGGGACTGGCACGGTCCCCTGGTACTGGGTGTGCCTGCCAGCCAGGTGGGTGGGGCTGGGTGTGGGCTCTCCAGCACATAGCTCTTTGGTCTTTGGTTCCTCCTGTCGTTTGCTGCGCCCCTACCGTGCACTGCCCAGGGGAGGCTGGGGGCGGGGGGTGGAGGGTGGCTTGGGAGCAGCCCAGAGGGAGGAGGGCGCCCCACCTCCAGCCCAGGAAGAGCCTGCTGAGACCTGCCCCTCGGCCAGCCGCCGAGCCGCCGAGTCAGCATCGAACGGCCCCGGAAATCCCATGGGGGCGAGTGTCGGGGTGGAGCTGTGATGAAACGCGGGGCCCTGGGTGGGTGCAGGCCTGGGCTCAGGGGACCCTGGTCGTTGAGGGGGTGAGGCTTCCTGGAGGAGAGAATTTTCGTTGGCTCATCATTACCGAGGAGACCGCCACGTGTCAGGGCACCTACTAGGTGTCAGGTGCCAGCAGGGCCTCTTAGAGCCAGGAAGGGAGCCACAGGGCTCTCCTGGTGAGACGGTGCTGTGGCGCACAGTGGGTGCTCAGTAGTAGGTGCTTTTTGCTGCCTGGACCCCACGTGACTCCTCCCACCTGGCAGGGTCTTCCTCTGCTTTCTTACAGGGAGGGCCCTGAGAGGCCCCGGGCAGGGGGAGGGCAGTGGCCCCAGGCGTGGCAGGCAGGTGGCGTGTGTTCCTGGAGAGAGGGTTGGGTCAGTTTAGTTTCCAGGGCCAGGGAAGGGGCTGTGGCTGGCTGGGAGGTGCCGGGGAGGGAGGGTTGGGGGACCCCCAGCCTCTCGCCTCTGTCGGCTCCTGGATCAGCCTTGCTGGGTGCCCCTGGCCTGGATTCTAGCTGTCTCTGGGCCTTGGTGTTCTCATCTGTAAATGGGGGTCATGCTACTTCCCTGGGGCTTTCCTTGGCTGGTATTGCCCCAGGCCCTGCCCTTTGGGGGAGGGTCTCAGATGATTATGTGCGGGAAATAGAGGCCCCAGCTGGGAAAGGACAGGGGTGCGGACCCTCAGACCCAACCCAGACCCAAGGGCTGCCCCACACAACAGGCTCTTAGCATGTGGCCCGGCTCCTCCAGCTGGTGGAGATCCAGGCCCAGGGCTGGGTACATTGCCCCAGGCCAGGTTCAAGGCCAGAGCTTGCTCCTTCCCAGCCAGGTGGCTTCCAGCAAGTGGGAGCCTGGGCAGCTTCACGCTTGAAGTAAGGATGTGCCAGCGCCTGGCCCGGTGGGCTTGGTGCCGGTGGGAAGGCGGGGGTGGAGGGGCCGTGGCGAGGGGTGAGTCACCTGGACCAATTCAGGTCTCGACCTAGAGGCCCCAGGAGGACCCCTGAGGGGACACTGGCAAGCAGGGCCAGGGTGGCCATCTTGGCACGTTGGTGGCCCGGATCAGAGGAGGGGCGAGGAGGGGCCGAGGCCGGTCTGATCCGGAGTCCCATCTGCCCACTCGCTCCCTGGGGCCCGGGGCCAGACGGCAGATGGTGGCAGGGGGTGGAAGCCGCCACAGGGGGCTCTGCCGAGGCTTCCCGTGGCCGAGCCTTGGGGGGGGGTCGCGCCCCCATCCCCTTCCTCCTGCTCCCAGCAGCCACATCTGAGCCTGCCCCGCCACCCACCGCGGGCTGGCGGAACAGAGGCGGGAGCTAAGCAGCTGGTGCGGTCGGCGGGAAAGAGGGCGGGTGGCGGAGAGAAGCGTCCCGGGAACTGTACTGGCCGCCTGCACGCCACACAAAGGCCTCTGTGTCGGCCCCATAGGCCTGGACCCCATTCGCAGGGCTGCCCTGGGTCGGGACAGGCCTACCCTGGCCTTAGGACTGACCAGACCAAGCCCAGCTCCCTTGCCGGGCCAGCCGCCTGTATCCCACTAGAGGCACAGTGGGAGGGATCTGTGTTAGACCTGAGCTGGGTTACCCAGCTGGGAGTCCTGGGGTCTTTAGGAGGCTGAGGAAGGCCCGGTTCAGGCCCTCTCCCCAAAGACACGCAGAGGCTCTGGCCTGAAAGCAGGCTGGCTGGGCCCAGAGGAATGTGGGTTTTGTTGGGTGGCTTGGGGCAGCCGGGGGCTCCCCGGAGAGGGTGGAGGGGTGGGGACAGAGCCAGAGGGTTGCACAAGCGCCCAAGTGGGTGGATGAGTCACAGCCCAGGGGAAGGCGGAAAATAGGAGGCGGGGGAGAGGGGTGGGACAGAGTCCCCCCCATGGCCCTGCTTTTCCAAAGACTTCCGCCCATTTGACAGATGGGGAGACTGAGGCCCAGAGAGTGGCAGGGCCTTGTCCCGGGCTGAACAGTGCAAACAGGGTGGCCAAAAGGAGAGGGGCTGGCCAGGCAGGAAGTGGGCAGGAGGCCCCTGGCCCCCCACTCCTCCTTGACAGGGTCAGCTTGAGTGGGCAGGGAGGAGCATCAGGCATTGGCCTGGTTTCCCCCAGTTACTCACTGCGAGGGTTGAGCCACGTCCTAGGGGCTCCACAGGGCAGGAAGGGGTCTGTCCTGCAGAGTCACCGCCCCACCCCACCAGGGCACGCCCACGGCCCTGCTGACCCTGGCCAGGTCCCTGGGTCTTGGCCTTACCCCTTCCTGTTGAGTCAGAGCCCCCCAAGAGAACTGGGCCCGACCAGGAGGCAGGAGAGAAGGTTAGGGAGGCCGAGGGGCTAGGCAGGCATGGACGGCCATGCTGGTTGGATATTGGCTCTTGGGTCAGTTGCCCTGGGTTTGAGTTGAGGTGCAGCCATGGGGCCCTGGGACTTCCTGAGCCCGAGCCTCGTTTTCTCACCTCTGCGGTGGAGACGGTGCTGCCTCTGGGACTGCTGGGCGCTCAGCCAGGGCAGCGCACAGTGGGTGCCTTATTGTCACCGCTGTGGCCTCCTAGAGAGGGCATGGGCAGAATCCCGTGCTCAGATTCATTAGGAAACAACTTGTGTCGGGCATTTATTGAGCACCTTCTGTGTGCTCCCACGCCACTTCAAATTGTCCTTTGGACAGGCACTCCCCTCTCTCGTAAAGCGGGGAGGGGGGCCGGTGTTCATCTCTGAAGCACCCAGTTGGGTTTCGCCAACATCCTCTCACTTTGATGATGCAGAACCAGCCATGGACCATCCTGATGCAGAGCTGGGGAAACTGAGGCTGGGGGGGGAGGGGGGGCAGGGAGGGGGGGCACTACTTTCTGAGGGCCTCTCAGCCTGGCCAGTTGGCCCGGCCCTCCCTGTCTCTCACGACCGCCCCTTCCTCCCCGGCGCTGCAGGTCTCGGCGCGGAAGATGGCCGGCGGCGTGGACGGCCCCATCGGGATCCCGTTCCCCGACCACAGCAGCGACATTCTGAGTGGACTCAACGAGCAGCGGACGCAGGGCCTGCTGTGCGACGTGGTGATCCTGGTGGAGGGCCGTGAGTTCCCCACGCACCGCTCGGTGCTGGCTGCCTGCAGCCAGTACTTCAAGAAGCTCTTCACGTCGGGCGCCGTGGTGGACCAGCAGAACGTGTACGAGATCGACTTCGTCAGCGCCGAGGCGCTCACGGCCCTCATGGATTTCGCCTATACGGCCACGCTCACCGTCAGCACGGCCAACGTGGGCGACATCCTCAGCGCCGCCCGCCTGCTCGAGATCCCCGCCGTGAGCCATGTCTGCGCCGACCTCCTCGACCGGCAGATCCTGGCGGCCGATGCGGGTGCAGATGCCGGCCAGCTGGACCTCGTAGATCAAATTGATCAGCGAAACCTCCTTCGCGCCAAGGAGTACCTCGAGTTCTTCCAGAGCAACCCCATGAACAGCCTGCCTGCCGCCGCCGCCTCATTCCCATGGTCTGCCTTTGGCGCATCCGACGATGACCTAGACGCCACCAAGGAGGCCGTGGCCGCCGCCGTGGCCGCCGTGGCTGCCGGCGACTGCAATGGCTTGGACTTCTACGGGCCCGGCCCCCCAGCCGAGCGGCCCCCGGCTGGGGACGGGGATGAGGGAGATAGCAACCCAGGTCTGTGGCCGGAGCGGGATGACGACGCCCCCGCCGGGGGCCTCTTCCCACCCCCAGTGGCCCAGCCGTCCACCGCCACACAGAACGGCCACTATGGCCGGGGCGGGGAGGAGGAGGCAGCCTCGCTGTCAGAGGCGGCCCCAGAGCCGGGCGACTCTCCGGGCTTCCTGTCAGGCACGGCCGAGGGCGAGGACGGGGACGGGGCCGACACGGACGGGCTGGCGGCCAGCACGCTGCTGCAGCAGATGATGTCGTCGGTGGGCCGGGCAGGAGCAGCGACGGCGGGGGACAGCGACGAGGAGTCACGGGCGGATGACAAGGGCGTCGTGGACTACTACCTGAAATACTTCAGTGGCGCCCACGACGGCGACGTCTACCCGGCCTGGTCGCAGAAGGCAGAGAAGAAGATCCGGGCTAAGGCCTTCCAGAAGTGCCCCATCTGCGAGAAGGTCATCCAGGGCGCCGGCAAGCTGCCGCGGCACATCCGGACCCACACGGGCGAGAAGCCCTACGAGTGTAACATCTGCAAGGTCCGATTCACCAGGTGAGCCGGCGCCACCGCGGCGGGGGGCGGGGGGCGGGGGGTGCTCCCTGGGGGCCGTTTGCCCCAAAAGCAGCCACACGGGGACCCCCTTCCCCGCCCTGCGCGAGCGCGCTCACACCCTGCCTCCGCGTGCTAAGACAACACCGCGCCCTGCCCTGCAAGGATGCCTTGTCCATCGGGGCACCCCCGACCCCCATGCGCCTGTCGAGAGAGCCTGGGTGGGCGGTGCCGTGCAGGCCCTAAACAAGGTGACCACAAGAACATAAAGCGTGCCAGGCGGTGCCGACCTGCGTGAGGTTGGAAGGAAGGGCCCAAGGAGTTGCTTTTCTTCTTTTTCCCTGGGTGGTTCTTCTCATCCCGACTGGAGCATTTGGGCCTTGGGAGAGGGTGACAGCCCCACCGGGAGCAGGGAGTTCTGGTCATTAGGTAACTTTGAAGTCTTCCTTGAGCCCGGGGGACTTGCTTCATTCAGCCAACATTTATGGAGTGCCTGCTGGGTGCCAGGCCCTGTTCTAGAAGTGGAGGGACAAGCCAAAATCCCCGTGGGGGCGACAGAGCATGTGCAAGATAAAACCGCAGAACCGATAACACTAGTTGGTGGAAAGTGCCAGGGAGGAAAAGAGCAGAGAACAGGGTCGGGGTGTGGCTGTAGGTGCTGCCTTAAACAGGGAGGCTTCCCTGAGGACTGAGAGCTGAAGGAGGAGAAGGAGGGAGCCGTGGGGAGAGGGAAAGGGAGAGGCAGAGGGAAGAGCCAGTGCAAAGGCCCTGAGGCCAGTTTAGCTTAGGGAATCGCCACAGCCAGTGGAGGGAAAAGGGCACGGGAGCCGTTGGGCTTGGTCCCTGGACAGGAGGAGTTTCAGGCCAGGCTGGGGGGATTTTGCGATCTGGTCTTAAGAGTCCAGAGGTGGCAGGCTGGGCCTTGTGGGCCAGCCCAGTGGGAGCGGGGGGCTGGTATGTGGGGGCCTAGCCAGGCTGGGTGACTCAGCATCACCCCCTACCCTCACCAGCCCCGGGGTTCCCCAAGCCACACCCACCCAGGCCGAAGAAAGAGGCCATTGTCCCAGCTTCCCGGCCCTGCCCTGTGGGGACAGGATCTGGGAGCTGACCCCCTGGACCAGCACCTGGGCCCCCTCCCCAGCAAGCCAGGAGAGGAGGGTGTGGCTGGGACTCCAGGGCCCAGGAGTGCCAGGCAGGGGTAAAGGGCACTGGCCGGGAGGCAGGCAGCCTGGTGGGTGGCCTGGCTCCCCCTCTTTGGTGAGATCGGGGTGCCGCTGGTCTTAGGGGCCTCCCTCTTGCTCCAGATGTGGAGATGGTGGACTGGGCTGGCTGTGGGTCCTGCCCTCAGGGGTCCTGGAGCCTGGGAGGAGCAGCCTGGTGGAGGCCCAGCAAGCCAGAGCCTGGAGAGGTGACACCTTGTCCCACGCCCCCACCCTCAGCCAGGCTGTTTCACCTTCTGGCCTGGAGCTCTCTTGGCCACCCCACCCTCAACCCGGGGCTGATCCTGTTTGCCGTTCTAGGAAACTGAGGCATAGAGAGGGCCACCAGGCCAGGCCTCTTCCTCCCAGGTGCCCACCTGGCTCCTCTCTGCCCCCCAGGGCCCCAGCCCCCACCCCTCCCTCCAGGCTGGGGAGCCCAGGGGCCTCTCTGAGTCACACTAGAGAGTTGAGTAAGCAGGGCCTGTGGCGGCCGGGGCTATAATTACCCAGGCCGGGGCTTGAGGTGATGAAACTGGGGCTTCCTCCACCCCCACCCCACATTGGGACAGCCCCCAACCCTCTGTGCAACTCAGGGCAAGTCACTTCCCCTCTCTGAGCCTCCAAGCCTCAGCTAGGGACATCTCTGTACAGTGCTAGAATAATCCAAGTCCCTCGTGTTCCCTCCGTGACCTGGCCCCAGGGTCTGAGCGGGACAACTGGGAGACCATGTTAGCCGGCTCCGAGGAGGCGGGGTAGGGGGTGGCAGGAAGCGCCTGGCCATTGCTATCCTCTTTCTGGTAGCAGCTCAAGTTAATCCAGGGAGTGATGAGTTTGTTGCGGCCCAGGTTCTGCTGGCTCACGTTGGGGTGTAACGAGGCCAGAGAATAGGCAGGGGGTCTGGTTGCAAAGGGCCAGGTCTTGATCCTCAGAACAGTAAGAAGCCATAGAAGTTAGGCCAAGCAGGGACGCCAGCTCTGTGGGAGGTGCCAGAGGGAGGGACTTGGGACTGAAAGAGCCTGGGGGGAGGGGGGTGCAAGCCTTTGTCTTGGGGTTGGGAAAGATTTCCTGGAGGAGGAGGGGCATTTCCGGTGGGGCTTTGAAGGATGAGTAGGAGTTTATTAGTCCTGGCACTGAAGAAGCTCTCAGTCTGGTGGGCATCAGAAGGGAGAGACCCCGAGTGACTCAGTGGAGCATAAGAGTCTGCAGCAAGGAGCAGGTCAGATTCTACCCAGAGCTCTGGAGACCCAGGTCCCTGCCCCTGCCTTGTGGATTCCAGGCAGGAACCCACCCCCATCACTATGGACCAGCATAGTACAATAGAAATATCATGTGAGCCACCTCCGTGACTCTACATTTTCTGGCAGCCACATTTTTAAAAAGTGAAAGAAACAGGTGAAAGTAATTTTAATCATATTTTAACATAATCCATTAGTTCTATTTTAATATGTGATCAATAAGCAAAATTATAAATGAGATATTGTACAGTACATTGAGCAAATGAAGTCTTCAGAATCTGGGGTGCCTTTTGCACTTCTTACACATCTCACCTTGGACCAGCCACATTTCAGGGGCTCAGGGGGACAGAGCAACACCTGGGCCATAGTCACCCCAGAACTGATATGGTGACCAGCTTTGTGGGCCAAAGGCCCCAGGCTGAGCCAGGTTCACACAGTTCCCTGTGGGTGAGATGGGCATGGAGGGGCCCTGGAATCATACCCAGTTCCTGTTTTCAGGGCTCACAGTCCAGTCCGGGAGACAGATGAGAAACAAAGGTGGTGGCATGAGGGACCGGGGTTGAGGGAGTCTGGGAGGGCCTCTCTGAGGGGATCACGTTTGGGCTGAAATTCAACTGTGAAGATCTGGGAGGGAAAAAAGTGCTCCAGGTAGCCAGAACAGCATGTTTAAAGGCCCTGAGGTAGGCTCATTGTTATCAGCATGTTGGGGTGACAGCCAGGAAGCCAGTGTGGCCAGAGCAGAGTGAGGCAGAGGTGAGGGGAGATCTGGCAGGAACTGGGGGTAGGGGGTGGGGTCCCTGGGGTGGGGACTTGGTTACTACTGTGACCAGCTGCCCTGGATTTTCAGTGACTGAGGGGTTTCCCAGGACACAGAACTTTCAGTGCTAAAGCCAGGACAGCTTAGTAGCATTTTCAGCACCTGGAACGGGGTCTCCTATGCAGCAGGTGCTCAGTAAATGCCTGTAGTGTGAAGCCATCCCCCTGCCACTGGGCAGAGCCCCAGGTGGGAGGGAGGCCTGTTATCTTCCTCCTCCTCTGCATAAGAAAAGGGTTTCAGTGGGACTTCCCGAGTGGGACTTCCCTGGTGGTCCAGTGGTTAAGACTCTGCGCTTCCACTGCAGGGGGTATGGATTTGATTCCCTGGTGGGGGAACTAAGATCCTGCAGTGCGGCCAAAAAAAAAAAAAAAAATTGGGTTTCAGAGAGGTTCAGCCATTTCCCCGTGGCCACACAGCGAGCGGGGTCCAAGCCCCTTTTCACACCTCCGTGGGTTCCTTGGTGCTGTTCTCAGAATGGGGACCCGCACCCCCTTTCCCCGCAAAACGGGGGCACCCCCTGCCAAAGCGGGGCCCCCCCCTGCCACAGCCCACCTTTCCGCAAGGGTCCCGGTTTCCCCGTGCCGAGGCTGGCGGGGACGGGGGGCCTCCATCCCGGGCAGGGGCCCGGCCGGGCGCCAGCTGACCCTCGGCCCGTCCACAGGCAGGACAAGCTCAAGGTGCACATGAGGAAGCACACGGGCGAGAAGCCGTACCTGTGCCAGCAGTGCGGGGCGGCGTTCGCGCACAACTACGACCTGAAAAACCACATGCGCGTCCACACTGGCCTGCGCCCCTACCAGTGCGACAGCTGCTGCAAGACGTTCGTGCGCTCCGACCACCTGCACAGACACCTCAAGAAGGACGGCTGCAACGGCGTGCCCTCACGCCGCGGCCGCAAGCCCCGGGTGCGGGGTGGCGGGCTTGGGGGGCCCGACCCCGCCCCTGCCCCGGGGGCCCCTGTGCCACCCGGCGCCCCTGCCCCGCCCGGCTCGCCGGACGCGCGGCGCAATGGCCAGGAGAAGCACTTTAAGGACGAGGACGAGGATGAGGACGAGGCCAGCCCCGACGGCCTGGGCAGGTTGAATGTAGCGGGCGCCGCTGGGGGAGGCGACGGGGGCGCCGGGGCCACCGCCGATGGCAGCTTCGCGGCCGGACTCGCTTGAAAACCAAAAAAAGAGAAAACAGAAACCCGAGAAAGAGAGAGAGAGAGAGCAAATCACCCACCACCCCCCAAAAACACAAAAAAAGAAATCTATCTATATACAGATATCTATATCTATATATATATATATACAGATATATATATATGAAGCGTCACAGAATCTAGGGTAGTGCTTTTCTCAGATTTTTCTCCTTCATGATGTTCTCTCCCTCCACGGGGACCCTCGCCCCACCCCACCCCCAGCCCTGCTTGCCCCCCACCCCGTCGATGGCTTTCGGGGCTCAGCTTGGGGTTTTTGTGGGATACGAGGATTCTGAGCTCCCCGGGCGCCCCGCAGTTCGGGGTCTGGGGTCCCATCGGAGGCCCGATCAGGGCCCCAGGTCCCGGCAGGGGTGAGGGTGGTCACGGGGGCGTGGGCCGGGGATGGCTGTGGGGGGGGGGCTTTTCTTTTCCTCGCCCTGCCCCGCCCCCGCTGATTTCTAGAGTCTTTTGAGATAAGACCTTAAAAATGATTTGTGTCCGCTGTGAGCGGACGTTAAAACGGCCCCATCCGCACCCCCACCCTCCTTCCTCAGGGCACTTCCGAAGTGGGGGTCTCCCCCTCCGTCTCCCCGACTATCTCCCCGCCTCCCGTCCCTGCCTGTGGTCCCCCGGATCTCCTGGCCACCGCGACACAAATCTATTTATTTCCAGGCGTGGTGAAAGGGGAGAAGACGGGGAAGTGGGGGGAGGGTACCAGGGTGACTCCCCAAGGGCCCCCGCCGCCTTCCTTCACGGCACTTACAACCCGGCGGGACCTGCGGGCCGTCACTCAGGGCGCCCCTGCCACCCCCGTCTTGGTCCCCCTACCCAGGCCCACCCCAGACCCCATGAGACGTTTGGAGATTCGAAACTTTTTGTCTTCACCCTCTCCCCTTCCCCTAGCCCTGTCCCGATTTTTAAAAGCACTTTTTAGATTTTTTTTTTCTCTTTTCCTCCTTAAAAACAAAATTTATATATAGATATATATATATATAAAATATACTTTTCCTCAGAGGAGCAGGCGACTGTGGGGTGAGAGAGCCAAGAGCAGAGGCAACGCAGGGTCTCACGGTGGCAGGGATGTGGGGAGCGAGAGTGTCCAGAAGTTCCAATGTCACAAAAGCAATAAAAACAAGATTTTACAAAAATGAAAGGAAAAAAAAAAAAAAAAACAACAAGACAACCAACCACAAATAGAAGTCTTGGCACTTTGTAACAGAACGGGTACTACACTTTATCTTAATTCTTAATTTAAAAACATGTTTACAAGTTGCAACCAACTTCTATGAAAAGTCAAAAAGACAAAAAAAAAAATAAGAGAGCGAGAGAGAGAGCGAGAGAGAGCGAGAGAGAGCAAACAGAAATTCCTAAAAGTCGATTTATTTTTGTACAAAATAATAAAAAAAGAAACCCACCACAGACGTAGAATCCACTTCTGTTCCCCGAGGTGAGAAGGGGGTCAGGAAGTCACGGGTGAGGGCGAAGCCTTCTGAGGTATTTGTGCTTTACCACGGGGGCTCGCCTTGCAGGCAGGACTGCGGGGTTTTTGTGTTTCTGCCGTGTCCCTCCCCCCCAGCACCTCCCCGCCCCATTCTGTCCCTTTTTGGGTTCTGATTTGGAGACGTCTCCTCACCTGCTAGCCATACAGTGGCCACCCGTGTCCGCGGGGACCCTCCTTACCGACTCCCCAGCTCAGGGATGGGCCCGAGAGAGGGCTGGCCTTCCAACCAGCCGGAGCAATCCCGTCTCCCTGCCCTTGTTCCCCGACCCGTGCTGTCCCCCCACCCTCCAACATGGCCGCCCTTCCTTGTGGCCACTGAGGAGCTGCCATCTTGGATACACCATCCCCACCGAGGTGGGTGACAGGGGGCCTCACCTCCAGGGCCTTACTCCACCCCCCACTGCACCCCTCTTTTTACTCAAAGGCACTGACTGTAACCTGGGGGCTGGCACCCGCCTCCTCCCAGCCTCTGGCTCCCCAAAGGCCCGGCATTGACCGAGCCACAGGCCACGGACTGGGGCCAGGGCTGGGGAGGCCGTGTCGCCAGAGGCCGGGGCACCCTCCTCCCCCCCACCCATCCCCCATCGCATATGCAACCCTAGTGTGGGGCCCTGTAAATAGACGCTCTGCTGAGCGGAGACCCTTCCTCGTCAAAAGCCAGAGGTGCGGGGGGTGTCCCCGCTCCCCGCCTCTAGCTGCTGGCCCGTCACCCCGTGCCCCTTGGTTCTGTGACAAACCTCATCTCTTTCTTGTTTTTAAAGGGAAGCTTTTGAAGAAGGCAACTTTCATCATTGTTTCTACAGGACAGTTTTTTGTTTCCTCCTGCTCCCCCCACCCCTGAGCCTGTCAGCCCCCCAGATGTCTCAGGACCCCCCCTCCTGAGGGGGGTGGCAGGGGAGCCCAGGGCCGGGTGGCCCCGCCCACACCCCAGCATCGTGGGGCAAGCTCTCTCAGAGAACCACCCGTGCAAGCTGAACAGGGAGCTCGAGTGCCCAGGCTAGGGACCTGCACCCCTACCCCACCCCAGCTCCCAGAGAGGTTCCCTGAAGGGACAGCCCTCTCCCCCACTACCCACACACCCCCTCGCAATAAAACCAACTGAAAAATCACAGCTGTCGTCCTGGCCGGGTGGGGGGAGACCAGGCTTGGGGAATTAAGGCCTCTGGGACTACAGCGGGGGCAAGGGCTGAACCCCCGCCGAGCACACTTTAACACAAACCTCCTCGGGAATTGCACTAAACCCCTACCCCTAGCTCTGCGCTCAGCTTCCGCCAGCCTTGCCCACCCACTCCGCCTTAACCCCTCTCCTGCTGCCCACCAGCCCATCCCCGGGGGCCGCAGCATCTGCATGGGCCCAGAGCCGGGACCCCCGCCCTCCCAGCCCAGGCCCTGCCCCCCAACTCCGCGCAATCACATACTGTATATAGACGTGGATCAATTTTATTTTTATTCTTTAAATTAAGGTCGTGATAAAGTGTTGCCAAAGATACTGCTGAATTCTCGCGTTTCAGGAAACAAACAAACAAAAAAAAAAATTTGAGGGGGAACGTGCTGACTGGTCAGAAAGGACAGAGCAAAAAGTTTTTTTGTTTGGTTGTTTGGGGTTTTTTTTTGTGGTTTCTTTTTTTGGGGTGTTTTTTTTTTTTTTTAAACTGCCTGGTACAAAAAAAAAAAAAAAGAAAAAAAGAAAAACAGCAAAATTGTTATTTCCATCATCTTGGTGAAGCTGCGTGAATGTGTGTGTGTGCTTGTGTATGAGTGAGGTCCAGGCGGGGGTAACTCCAGGAGGGGGCTCCGGCAGGGGTTGGGGGGGACGGCGTCCTGGGACGATGGCGGTGGGCCAGCAGGATGGTGGGGGCCGGAGCCCTCACCTGGAGCGGTCGCCAGCCTGCAGGACCCGGGAGAGAGAGATTAGCACCCTTGCTGCTGCCCCCTGGCTAGCCCCCCACCTTGATCCCCACCCCGCCTTTTGAGATTAGGAGAAAAAAAAAAGGCAAAAAATACAAACCTTAAAAACCAGTGAATGTAAAGTGCCGGACCAGGCCCAGCCTGACAAGAGTGTGAGTCTGGACCTGTGCCCAGCTGGGCTCCCCTGGACCATACCAAAGTCTGCCCCCCGTGGGCGGCTTGCCCAGGAGACCCCTCATGGCTATCCTGTCTTGTCACCCTGTTTGTACGTGGCTGTCCCTTTGCTTCCTTCCAAGGGGGAGGGGGTCTTAGGTAGGGGGGAGGGGTCCCCCAGCCCCTTCAAGAGTCTTCTGGGGAGTCTTTGCACTACTGAGACCCATTGTCCGTGGAGGGACCGGCCTCGTGGCATGTGATGGGACAGAAGAGGCAGGGGCTCCTCCAGGACCAAGGCCCCCCAGGCAGCCAGGATTGTAGGCGGCAAGAAATGAGAGAGTGAAAGGAAAAGCAGGAGAAAAAAAGTAAAAATCAATAAAAAAAAAAAAAGCAAAAATCCTATTTTTTGAGAAAGAAAGATATTTATATTTGCAGTTTTATTTTAAAAAAGTTATTTAAGCTGAGGAAGCAGCCTTCCTGGAGTGGGGATGTTGGCTGGCGCAGGACGGGTCAGGGCCTGGGGCTCGGGCACCCCAGGAGCCATAACCTCAGAGTAAGACTAGCTCGCACTAAATATATAGATTTACATGGGGGG
>NW_006787698.1:426571-434529 GCF_000442215.2 Lipotes vexillifer | reverse complement strand
GGGGGCTGGGGAGACCTCCATCCCCTGGCTGGGGCTGCCTGAAGGCTGTGGCCAGGGGTCCCAACGCCCAGGGTCCCCCCTGCCCCACCCGGGCCCAGACATGAGGTGCCTTGGACTTTGGGGGGCCAGGCCTGGTGGAGGGGGGCAGGGGTGGCGCCCACCGGGGGCACAGAGCACAGAGCAGACATTCCATAGACTGTATTTGAGAGTCTTTATAAGTGTGGGAGATTTAAAAAAAAAATTGATAAAAATGCACTTTTGGGGGGTGGGGAGGGAGAAGCTTTAAAAGTAATAAAAGAAACAAAAAAAACAAAAACAAAAAGACAAAAGATGATGAAAAACCAGACAAAAAAAAATCATTTTTCTTGTACATAAAAAAACCACTAAACGCAGCCTGTTACGACCGCTGCTGCCTCATTTGCCTGATTTTGATGTTCTTTGTGTTTTGTTGGGGCGGGGGGGAGGCTGGGGAGCGGGGATGGAGGGTTTGGGGGGCCCCTTCCCTGTGGGCTGGGCCCCTTGTCAACACCACTCCGGGCCCCCCTACTTGGGTTCCAGGGAGAGGACTTCGAACTCAATCTGACCCTTCCTGCCAGGCCTGGGAGGCAGGGGCCTGGATGCAGTGACCCTGCCTCTGGGCTTCCAGGGTGGGGTGGGTGTCGCCAGCAGTGCCAGGCCTGGGGCCCCTACAGAGGAGGTGACCCACACCCCAGGAAGGGGCCTGAGGGCCGGTGAGGGCGAGGATGGGGGTGGGCAGGGAGAACCGGCTGGGCAGCCTCCTCGGTCACCTCCGACTGCAGGGTTTCTGGAGGCCCTGGGTTGGGGTGGCCTCAGCCCAGGAACCTCAAGCCTGCCAGAGGGCCCCAAGGTGCCAGCCCACGCTGGGCCCCACTGACATGACCCAGGATCCAAGCTGGCTGCTTCCCCCCACGTTTCCCGGGGGAAGTCAGGCCTGGGTCCCCTCACCGGGGAACAGGGGTCGTAGGCTGCAGCCCCACCTCTGGTTTGGGGTCATCATACACAGCCACTTTTAGGGCCCTGGAAGAGCCCTCCTCCCGTCTGTCTCCGTCAGACTGGGGCCAGAGGGTTGGGGTGGGGGTGGGGTGATGGAGGGGCCCCGAGGGGACACAGTGGCCACGCCGCGGCCTGGGAGAGGAGGGCCAGCCAGCCTTTGCCAGGAGCTTGGGGAGGATGCAGAGTGGCGGCTCCGGGGGTCCTCCATCAGCAGCAAGGTCACTTGCCTGTCTGTGCTTACATGGACCCAGGTCTCCAACTCGCGCCAGGGTGGGTAGGGGACCAGGGCTTCCACAGCCAGACCCCGAGGGGACCTGAGCCAGCCGAGAGGGAGACTGGAGGACTCGGATGATGGTGAAGGATGGTTCTGCAGCCCTGCCCCGCTAAGAGAATTCTCGCATATTCGGAGAATTGTGCAACCATCACCTCCATCTAGTTCTGGAACACTCTCATCACCCCGCAAAGAAACCCCTTCCCCACTAGCAGTCACTCCATATCCCCCTCTCCCAGCCCCTGGTGACCTCTAACCCCTGTCTCTGTGGATTGGCTTGTTCCGGACATTTCATATAAATGGAATCACACGCTATGTGGTCTTCTGTCTGGTTTCTCTCACTGACCATCATGTCCTCAAGGTTCGTCTACACTGTAGCGAGTGTCAGCGCTCCGCTCCTTTTTAAGGCTGAATCGTATTCCGCTGGGTGGATGGAGCACGTGGTGTGTCCATTCACCTGTCCGTGGACATCTGGGTTTTTCCCAGATGAAAGGGTTATTGTTTCACAACCCTTTCACTATTGTGAATCATGCTGCTGTGAACAGGTGTGTACAAGTGTTTACGTGAGCCTGTTTTCGTTGACCTTGGGGTAGACACCTAAGAGTGGAGTTGCTGGGTCAGATGGCAACTCCAGCCCAGGACTCTCCCACCACAGCTGCCCCATCTCACGTTCCTGCCAGCGAGCTCTCGAGGTCCTCACTTAATCCCCGTCCTTGCCATCTAGCTGTCCTAGTGGGTGTGAGGGGTGAGGTGGCAGTTGTGACATGCCTTTCCGTTGACTGATGATGTCAAGCATCTTTCTAAGGAGCTTATTGGCCATTTGTGTATCTTCTGGGCCACCCAGGGGGGCAGGGGCCATCCTGGGATTCAGTGGCTCTGTCTGAATTCCTTGCCCCGTGCAGCAGACACACACTGGACCTGGCAGTTCAAGGTGGAATCTTTCTCATTTGACCAAACGCTGTGACTTCTGAATCCGGAAGGCCATGCAGCACAAGGCCAGGAGAAGCGTGGATAAGGCACAGGTTTTGTCCTTTGCTCCCAGCCATGGCCCCGACGCACAGAGAAGTGGACGCTGCGGTAGCTTCACCTTGACTTTTTTATTTGCGTTTTTAAAAAACAATTAAATTAGAATACAAATATTAGAAAACAGCGGCCCTCGGCTGCCAGTGCAGACGGAGGGAGGGCTGAACTGCACAACCGAGTTTATACAGTAAAACTGAATTTGCCCTCGACCAGATTCATGTCCCTTTCTTCTTTAGACCTGAAATGATATTGCTTCCTGACTAGGAGTTCTGTTTATACAAAGAAAAAATATTCTGGGGCTTGGGGGTGAGGGGTCCGGCAGGGAAGAAAAGAAAAAGCAAAAAGAATGGCGGGCACAGGAGATCTGGAGAACCAGGTGTGGCCTCCGGGGAACAAGGGTGCTGGGCGGGGGGCCAGGCACCCAGCTGCGGGTCCCTGGAGGCATCTGGGGCCGCTCTGGGCCCCCGTGGTCGCTGGATTGCCCCCCCCCCCACCGGCCAGGAGCCACCTGGGTCTGGGCAGGGAGCTGAGGCCCAGTCCTGTTGGAAGACAAGAGTGAGGCTCCCGGGGGAGCGGGTGCGGGGCAGGCCTCGTACCCGTCGGAAAACCCAAGAGCAAGGAGAGGGGGAAGGAACCGCCCAGAATGGAGAGGCCAGGGCAGGTCCTTGCCGACCCCTCGGAAGTGGCCACGCCCCCCTGCCCTGCTGAGGAGGGGGCTGGCGACGGCGGCGTCGGCGTCCGTGGACACCTGCGCTGTTCCGTAGGGAAGTTAACCTGAATTGGAGTTACCGAGGTAGCTGGCTAGAAAACTGAGACCCCCCCCCCACGCCACACGGTGCCGCGCTCTGGGGCCCCCGCCTTCCGCCGGGGGTCCTGGCCACACGCCGGGTCTTCAAAATACCAAGTTATTGCACTTTCAAAAAATACAACACATCTGTGGCTAAACCCTCCCTGGACCCCCCGCCCCGCCCCCCACTGCCCGGCCCCGCCCCCGCCCCCCCCTCCATGGCTTCTTGGCTAAAAAAAAAAAAAAACGCTCCCTGCTCCCAGCTCTCAGGAGAGGACACGCTTGCAGAGAGAGAGAAAGCAAAGGAACAGACGAACGTCAGAGTCGGGGGCTGCTGCCGGGGGAGAGGCTGTCCTCCCCGCATCCCCACCGCCCGGTCCCTCGCACCAGCTGGAATGGTCGTCCGGGGGGGCGCGGCGACCTGGGCCCACCCGCCCTTCCCAAGGTTGGCTCTGACTTCGGGCTCCAACTCCAGCCAGGGAAGTGGCTGTGTGGGGTGGCTTGTCTTGTTTTTAAGTTTTGTTTGTTTTTTTTTTTTTTTTTTTTTTTTTTTTTTTTTTTTTTTCGTTTTTTTTTTTTTTTTTTTTTTTAATCCTCCGATAGGAGAGTCCAGAGGTACAGGTGCCAGGAGCCAGGGAAAGGGGTGGAAAAACAAAATGAACAACAAAAAAAAAAAAAAAAAAAAATCACTCCTCCCGCTTTGCCCGAGGCCCGCCTGCGCCCCTCTGCGTGGTGAGCACCAGGAAAGTCGAGTGTCCGGCTGGTCGCGGCGGTGGCCAGCGGTCAGCAGGCCGACACCAGGCCCTTCTGGAAGGGGCAGCGACGCTTGGGCCGGGGGCCATCCTCGTCCTCGTCCTCGTCCTCCTCGTCCTCGTCCTCCTCATCCTCCGAGGACGACGAGCTGTCCAGCGTGAGGTCCACCACGTCAGCTCCTGGCTTCCCGTTCTCCACGCCTCCCGCTGCACCGCCCCCGCCGCCCGCACCCCCGAGCGCGCTGCCACCCCCACCGTTGACGTTGGGGGTGGTTGGGAGCCCATTAGCATCCGAGGTGCCTGCGGAAGAGAGACAGGGACAGATGCTCAGGATGGCAGGTGACCCGCAGAGCAAGGAAATCAAGGCCGGCGAGGGGTGGGGACAGCCTTGTGCAGCAGCACACCTCGGAGGATAGAGCGAGGTGGCCTGAGGCCACCGGCTCCCCAGTGCTCTGGATGAGGCCCGGCACACAGCAGGCGCTCAATAACCGCCTCAGACGCCCCGCTCCAGGGGGATCGACTCCACCGGGACAGTCGCGTTTCAGATAAAAAGGCCACGCAGTGGGATAGAGTCAAACTCAGCAATCGGCAAACTCCGGGAACAGAAACTCGGGCAAAGCCCGGCTGAGGCCTCACCGAGCACAAGGATGGGGCACTGGGGGCTGCAGCTGCGCTCCTTCTCGGCACGGATCGGGCACCACGAGCCGTCCACCAGGTACTCAATCTCGTCGGCATCCTCGCACTCGCTCAGGATCTTGGAGAGGAGCCTGGGGGTGGGAGGAGGGCGTGCTGACTCCTGGGCCCCACCCTGCTCCCCTGGCTGGGGGTGGGATGCTAGCTGAGCCACTTCCTGCTCTCCAAAAGTGGCTTCAGGACAGCACTGGCTGCACCTGCTGACCTGAGGTTCGGGGTGGGGGCCCATGCCAGGCCGGGAGCAGGGACACACCAGAGCCCCCAGCGTTCGTTCAGCATCAACATTGCACCTGCCTCCAGGTGACTCTGACTGCCTCAGTCATGATCACACAGGAGGGAGGCCTTGTCCGGACACCCTCTGTGGCAGACAGGGCCCCTCCCAGCCCCATCACCATAGTATGAATACAGCTCTGCCACAGTATGGCAGAGGGTCACTACAGTATGACTACAACTCTGCCTGAAACATACTTTGCACCTGGAAAACTCCTACTCACCCTCCAAAGCCCTACTCTACGGCTCCTCTCCTCCAAGCAGAGCACAAGCAATAGGAATGTCTATCTCTGGCTCGGTCCTCCCATCCCACACGTCCAGCTGGGAGTTCCCTGAAGGCAGGGTCTGGGATGGAGTCCTTTTGGGGACCCCGAAGTCATCCAGCTAAGGGCCAGAAACCAAGTGGCAGGGCCTTGTGGAATAAATGCACGACCCAAGGACCCTTCCCCCAGGAAGCCTCCCTGGCTATACCCAGGCCGCATGGGCTGATGGAATGGCAGTCCGTGTGGGGCACACTACCCAGCCCCAGCCCCATCTGTCCCTAGAGCTGTCAGTTACCACCACCCGGGCCTGAGTGACCTGCTCTAGGCCTGTGGGGGGGGAAGGCGGGCCCTGGGCTGCACAGCTGCCAGGCTGGGAACAGAGCTGCCATTCAGGCCCAGCCCTTGTGCCCGGCCCCAGGGGCCTCCTCACTCCACCCCAAGGCTGGACAGTGTTGGGGTGGCTGCTTGGCTCCTCCAGGGAGGGGACCCAGGCTCAGAGCTGGTCAGACTGGGTTTGAAGTCCTTGCCTGGCTACCTGTGAGCTGGCAGACTGGGCTGGTGGCCGCCCCTTCTGAATCTGTCTCCTCATCTGTAAGGAGAGGATGATCAAGGTCCACCTCCCTGGATGGCTGGGAGGGAGGGCTTCTGAGACCTCGAGCGCAGTGACCAGAGGGAGACGAGTGCCCGATTGTGGGGACAGTTCACACGCAGCCACTGCAGGTCAGGGCTACCCTCTTCCCCGTGGCACAAACCCCAGCCATGCCTCAGCCATCGTGTGCGGGCGGGGTGCCATGCAGTCGGCGGTCTAGGGCTGCCCCATGGTCCGCTCCTGCCTGGGCCACCAGGTTCCCTACCCCAGCCCCGGCTCTGGGGACAGAAGTGGGTGTGGCTGGCGCCTGGCAGGAGCCAGTCAGTCAGGTGCTGGGCTCAGTTTCTGGAAACTTAAGACCAGAGCAAAGTTTCCCTTTTAGGGAGAATGGCCTTTTCCCCCTTGTCCCCCCTACGGCATGGGGAGGGCCTGCTGGTTAGGCTCAGGGGACAGCCTGGCCACACGCTGGTGTCACCTAGGAAAGGGCCCAACAGAAGGTAGTCAGCGTTTTGGGAAGACGTGCGTCCCCTTCACCTTCCTATGTGGAGGATGTGACCAAGCCTTTGCTGAACGCCATTTGAGAAGCAGCTCCCCGAATCGTGCAATAGGATGGAAGCTAGGGGTTCTCGGGTCCCCGTTTTACATGGGGGAGGAACAGACTCACAAAACGCAAGGTAACGTGGGGAGCAACAGTGGACCTCGTGGATCTGGAGCCCCACTTCTGAACCCTAAGCTACGCCATTGCCACCCACACAGCAAAGGCCCTGACAAGTCCCACAGGGCTGACACCCGCCTCTCTCTGTAGCCCAGGGCTTGCAGAGCTGCCACAGGGTGCTGCTGGGTAGCCCAGAGGCCCCAGGAGGCCTCAGAAGCTGCATGGCCCCTCTCCTCCTTCCAGAGGCCCAGACAGGCAAGGGGCCAAGCCCAGCACAGCCTGGCAGGCAGCGGGGCCCCCGTGCGCCCCAGCGACTCACCCATCGATGATGAGCTGGTCGTAGGGGGCTGGCTTGTCACACACCGGGCACATCCAGGTGGGCTTCTTCTCGTTCATCTGGAGGTAGAAGACGGCGTCGAAGCACTGCAGGTGTGCACAGGTCTCCGCGCGGCAGGGCACCGACAGCCGCATCTTCACCAGCTGCAGGGGTGGGAGGTGACGGGTGTGAGTGGCCGCGCAGCGAGCACTGTCCACCCAGCCGCTCCCACAAACCCGTGCGCCGCGACTCACTGGGCAGATGAGGGAGACCCGCACGCCAGTGGTGGCAATCTCGCTGTCCGGGTCCAGGCGCAGCTTCTCTTTGACTGTGGGGAAGGGGCGGCCGGTGTCAGTGGGGCCGAGGGGCAGGTTTTCCCAGCAGCCAGAGATGCTCGGGAGGGCAGCAGTGAACACTCTCAGCACCCCTCGCCTAAGCTAGACACGGTGAGCACCCCATATTCACCTCCCAGGACCATGAGGCACATGCTTTAGCTCCAGGACCCAGGACTACGAGGAGAATCTATGTTAAAAAAACCCTGGGCAGGGACTTCCCCTGGTGGTGCACTGGTTAAGAATCCGCCTGCCAGTGCAGGGGACACGGGTTCGAGCCCTGGTCCGGGAAGATCCCACGTGCCGTGGAGCAATTAAGCCCACGCGCCACAACTACTGAGCCTGCGCTCTAGGCCCGCGAGCCATAACTACTGAGCCGTGTGCCACAACTACTGAAGCCCGTGTGCCTAGAGTCCATGCTCCGCAACAAGAGAAGCCACCGCAATGAGAAGCCCGTGCACCACAACGAAGAGTAGCCCCCGCTCACCGCAACTAGAGAAAGCCTGTGAGCAGCAACGAAGACCCAAAGCAGCCAAAAAAAGAAAAAAAGCCCTTGGCAGCAGACATTTACTTTTGACAATAACCTGGGTGCACAACAAGGGGGGCCAGCCCCCCAACAAGACCGCCCTTTTCTGGAAAGATCCAGGCAACAAAGAGCTGCTGTAGGTCACCTGCTGTGACTGTTAGCTCTGATGAAAACCGCCAGGACCTCCCGCACCACTCCAAGGGCTGGGACGCCCCAAAGCCAGGAGAGCCCCACCAGGGACTCTCAGAGGGCGGAGTGAGCCCACGAGCACAGCTCCCTTGCACTGTCCGAGTCTGCTTCTCTAACAGATCAGAAGACAGCGGGCGCCCACCATAAAGCCACGGCACCGTGAGCCCACGAGGTGGAGGAAAAAAGCCTGGAAGGAAACTGGCCCACTGCAGCCCTGGGGATGGGCCTGCAGGGGGCGCAGGGAGGCTGGCCGACCAACCTGAGAGGGGCAGCGGTTC
>NW_006787698.1:414347-426543 GCF_000442215.2 Lipotes vexillifer | reverse complement strand
CAGCTCCATCCCCAGATGGCTCGGGACCATGCCTGAGCCCTGCAGAGTGGAGGGCACTCATCTTGGACGATGGGACTGCCCTTCCCTCCTTGATACAACGCCTGCGTCCCCTCCTCCAGAGAGCCTTCCTCCGCCTCCCACACGGGGGTGAGGGTGACCTGCCAGCTTGTCCTCTCACCCCCTCAACGCCCCTACTGTCCTCAGCCACCCTGTGGCTCCCATCTCTGGCTAACAGGTGCAGATAAATGGTAGACCCAGAGACCCTGGACCCTCAAAAAGACCCTGGGCAGCTGAGGATGGGTGCAGTGCGTATCATGCTTCAAAGCAAGGCCTCAGTCCTCCTCTACCTAATAGAGGGAGGGCACGCGCAGCAGGAAGGGTTCAAGTGAGACAGAGAAAAGGACTTCCCGGCTGCAATCAGACAGCAACCCAGCAGGCACGATGCCCAGCCTGAGCTAGCTGTGGGAAGGAAGCTGGGGGCTTGCTTCAGAGGGGAGGCCCTGCCCACCCCAGCAGGGGCCCGGGCTTCCCATGAGCCGCGACATCTGCCGCGGCCCCTGAACTGCCCCAGGCCTTGGCTCCAGGCCGGTCACGGAGGAGTTAAGCCAGGCCTCCCCATGCCCGTCCCCACCCTGGGGCCCACAGGTGCCTGGATGAGCCCTGCCCAGCCCTGTGCCAATGCCTGAACCTGCCAAGCGGGCAGGTGTGTGTGTGGGGGGATCGAAGAAAGGGCCATTTGAGGAAACAAGAAGGCGGCAGGGCAGAGTGCCTAGGCTGAGGTCCTGGGGTCACAGAGCCCTAACTCTGCCACACTGGCCTGTGTCCCCACTGGTCAGACTGGGACGTGGCCAGGCCCCACTGCCCGGATCCACAGTGAGGATGGAGTCAGAAGGCACCCCGCAAGGGCCTCCAGGCGACCAGAGAGGGAACTCCTGAGCCCCCGCTGTGTGGTGGGCAGCCCCCGCTGTGTGGTGGGCAGCCCCCGGGGCAGGAAACAGGAAGGTTCTATCTGCCCGTATGAGTGGCTCTTCTGGGGTTTTTTAATGCTCTGTGTATCCCCACCCCCTTTTTTCTGGTTCTTAAAAGTACAAAGAAGAAAAACAATGGTCTTAGCATTCTGGGGCAGACCCTCATCATCACGTGTGCCTCCAACTGGGAATCATCCTCTGCTCCCGCTGAGTGCTGGCCCCCGCACCCTCCCGGTCCCGCACAGCCGCCAGAAGCACCCGCCTGGAAAGCTGATCACCTGGGGTCTTCCCCTCCCCGCAAGCCCTCCAAGGCTCCTCGCCCACCAGCCCCAGCTCTCCTCGCTCCATTCACAGAGCTTGCTGGGGGGCTTTTGGCACACCCAGCCCGTCCCTGCCTCAGGGCCTTTGCACTGATGGTTCGCTGCCTGGCTCCCCCTCCTCCTTCTGTATCCTCCAGAGACCTCCCAGAGCTCCCCAACCGCCAGGGTGATGGCCAGACCCGGGGAGGTCCAGGTCCCCCACAGGCAACAAGCTCCTGAGGACCAGGCCTGTGCCTTGTGCCCAGCAAATTGGGTCAGCAGTGATGGAGCCATGGCCACCCCCAGGGACCGTGGGGAGCCCCACCCAGCAGTGCAGAAAGCCCCGGGGCTCACCCAGTGCCTTGCACAGCTCCGGGTGCTTGACCCCGATGGTCTTCAACCTCTGCAGCAGCTCTGAGGAGGTCAGTTGCCGCACCAAGTACAAGGCCACGGAGTAACTCTGGCAGTGGGGGAGGGGAGGGGAGTCAGGGCTGCGCCAATGGAGGCCGGGTGGGCAGGGGAGGGAGGGCAGAGGGAGGGAGTTCCAGGGCCTGCTCACCTTGCCGTAGTTCCCCCAGGTGACGGTGATGCGGTTGGTGGCCGAGGACAGGTACATGAGGTGGGTGAGGTTAATGGGGCGGCACGGCCTCTTGGGCTCCACTCCTGGCTTGTTCGAGGGGTAGTAGCCCTGGAAGCAGACACCACGGCTGCGCCCATCACAAGGTGTTCCATGTGCCCCAGCCGCCCCACTGTGCACTCTCTGCCTCGCCCCCCGCAGCAGATCTGGGGCTGCCAGCGGGGCCCACTCACCGGGACCGAGCAGTAGCTGTGGTTGACCTTCACGGCGATGTTGGGTGGGTACTGGTCTTCCTGAGGGCTGCTGGTGTCTGAATAGCAGATTCTGCAAGGACACCGGGGACGATAGGGCCATGGGCACCTCGGGCAGGGGAGGGCACGCTGGGAGGGGTGGGGAGGACAGATGGGGGGCGAGGGTGGAGGTGACAGGACCCATATCTGGCCTGAGTGGGGCTGCGTGCTGGTGTACCCACGGACAAGGCCAGATAGCAGGTAGGTAGGTAGGTGTGTGTGTGTGTGTCTCTCTCTCTCTCTCTCTCTCTCTCTCTCTCTCTCTCTCTCACAGGGTCCTAGGGCCTCCCAGGGTGGGGAAGGGAAGGCGGGCAAGGGTCATGTCCCCACCCACCCCCGGGCCTGGGCACACCTGGGCTTACCTTAGGACGACCTGCACGGCCTTGACCCCGGGCTGCAGTTCTCTGTGCAGAGGGGAGGAGGGGAGGGTCAATAGCAGGACAGCGCCCAGCAGCCACCTCTGACCCTTCACTGGGGGGACCAGCCAGACGGACTAACCCACTACTTCCTTCCCATGGCGACCGAAGGCCAAGGGTACCTCCTAGAGTGTTCTCTCCTGCCATTTACTCCCAGGTGATTTGGGCAAATGACCACCTCTCTCTGGAAAATGGGGGGCTGGCACGGGTAGTAAGAGGGTTGGTGGGTGTGGGCCTTGTGCCCGAGGAACGGCAACCCTAATGGTGACTTCTATCTCAGCTGGAGATTGAAGGCCTCAGAGAGCAGAGTCAGAGCCCTGGGACCAGCCTGCATCCCTCATCTGCTCACCGGGGGCAGCTCTGCCCCCAGGGGACACTGGGGATGTCTGGGGACATCTGTGGTGGTCACGACTGGGGTGCTCCTGGCGTCAAGGGGGTGGGGGCAGGGATGCTGCTCCACACCTCACAGAGAACGTGCCCTGACCCTGGTGTCCGGAGCAGTGAGGGGGGGACCCTGTTAAAGGGGGACGATTGGCCCACCTTGGGGCTGTGGGTCAAAGGTGGTGAGAGCGCGTGGGCCATGAGCATGGGGTGGGGGCCACCCTTCCCCGCCACGCTGAGCCCAGGGTCTGCTGCGGGCCTGGCGAAGGCTGCCCTGGGCTGCCACAGAGGCAGGCAGGGGGTGGGCACAGCGCACCTGGAGTTCCGGATCAGCTCCACCTGTCTGGGCGTCAAGGCAAAGATGCACGGGCTCTCCTGAAGCTTCTCGTTATTCTGTGGAACTGGAGACAAATTTGGGGTCAGGGTCACATCTGTTCCCTGGCGAGGGCGCCGACCACAGTCATTCCTACAGGCCTGGCCCTCTTCAGACTGGGAAGTAGGAAACGGGAGGCTAAGCCCCACCCAGGTGGGATGTATTTGGGGGATCCTGCCCCTTCCTGGGTAAGGAGAACCACAGCCCATGGTTCAGGGAGCACTCATGCCCCCCCATGTGCCCCACTGAGGGCCACTCAGGGAGCAGCAGCCTCTTCAGCCCTCTGGGGCTCAGGCATCTACTCAAGAGGACTGAGAACTACTCGGCGGGGGCAGAAGAGCTTTGCTGGGCCGGCAGGATGCAGCACACCAGACCACGTGCCCTCGGGCCAGCCACTTTCTCCAGGTCTGTGAGACGCCAGCAACAACTCTGTCCCCAACTCCCAGGGCTGTTCCGGGCATCTGGTGAGCCATGTACCCAACCATGCAGCACTCGGCCCAGGCCCCGCACGTAATGAGTTCTCAGCACGGCACTGCCAGAGGGAATGGGGACAAGTTGAACAAGGTCCCACCTCTGGCACTCACAGGTTGGCCAAGGAGATACAGAAGTGAACCGGCAGTGAACCTCCAAGTGCACAAAATAAGAGTCACAGAGCAGCCTGGCCTGGCTCACAGCAGGAGGTGTGAGGAGGGCAGCAGGGACAGCACACACAGAGCCCTGCTCGCCATCATGGAGCACTGGGTGCAGAAGTCAGGAGAGAGTCTGCTGGGGATGGAGACCTTGGCAGTGAAGAGCTGGCTCTTCACTCTCAGTCATAACTGTACTGAGAACCCCAGGCGAGATCAGAAAGCACTCTGAACTGAATGAGAAAATACAATACTCCAAAACTTATGGGAGGCAGCTAAAGCAGTTGTGAGAGGGAAAGCTATAGCTTTAAATGCTTCTATTAAAAAAGAATGAAAAGGGTTTGAAATGAATGATGTATGCTTCCTCCACAAGAAGCTAGAAAAAGAAGCCCAAACTAAAAGCCAAAGTCATTAGAAGGAGAGAAAATTAAAGATAAAGATGGAAGTCAATGAACCAAAAAGCCAACAACAGAGAAAACCAACAAAGCCAAAGTTCTTTGATACATACCTAGCTAGACTGAACGATAAGATCGTGAGAACACAAACTATCATGAATGAAAGGTGAAAATCAGTACAGATCCTATAGCCTTCAATAGGGGGCTGTAACTTCATGCCAATGAATTTGACAATTTAGATGAAATGAGCAAACTCTTCCAAAGATGCCAACTATCAAAACTGGCACCAAAACATATAGAAAGTTTGAAAAGGTTTTTATCAGTTAAAAAAACTGAACTCATAATTAAAAACCTTTCCACAAAGAAAACTGCAGGTCCAGGTTGGTGGATTCAATCAGATGTTTAGGGAAGAAACCATATAAACTTTATATATAAACTCTTCCAGGGAGTCCCCTGGTGGCCTAGTGGTTAGGATTCTGGGCTTTCACTGCTGGGGCTCAGGTTCAATCCCCGGTCAGGGAACTGAGATCCTGCAAGATGTGCAGCATGGCCAGAAACAAATAAATAAATAAACTCTTCCAGAAACTACAGGAGGAAGGACACTTCTCAACTCATTTTAATGAAGCCAGCATAACCCTGCTTCCAAAACCTGACAAAAATGCATCAAGAAAGGAAAAACACAGCTGAATATCCCTCATGAATGTGCATGTAAAAAATCCTTAACAAAATTTCAGCAAACAGCCAGGGCCCCTGGGATCTGGCCCTGGAATGCAAGATTGGTTGAAAACCTCCACACGTCCACTTAAAGTGGCTAAAATGACAAGACCAACAATTCCAAGTGTTGATAAGGAGCTGGAGCAACCAGGACTCTGCTGGGGGTAGGGGTGGTTGTAACATGGTACAGATACTTTGGAAAACCGTTGGGCAATGACTAATAAAGTTAAACATACACTTACCCTGTAACCAGCAATCTGCTGTTAGCTATTTCCCAAATAAATGAAAGTATGTCTACAAAAAGACCTGTGCAAGAACGCCTGGCTAATTTATTCCCGGCAGCTCTAAACTGGAAACAACCCAAGTGCCCCACAACAGAAGAACAAATGGACAAGCTGTGGTACATTCATACAGTAAAGTTTGTAGTCCATGCCTCGACATGGACGAATCTGAAGCCCCAAAGCTGAGCCAAAGAAGGCAGACACAGAGAAGTACATGCTGCGTGTGCATTATATCACCTTCCTGAACAGGCAAAACTAATCTATGGTGATAGAACTCAGAACAGAGGCAGCCTCTGGGGGTCGGGGGAAGGCAAGGACTGCCTGGGAGGGGGGCCCCTCGGGAACTTAACGGTGATGGAAATGTTCTGTATTTGATGGCATTGGGGTTACTCGGTCACATGCATTCGCTAAAACTCAAGTTACGCACTAAATATCTGTGGATTTCGTTGTATGTAAACTATACCTCAATGTTTAAAATTTTAAAACTACACTGAGAAGTGGTGATCATTCTGTAATGAATAAAAATATCAAGTCACTGTGTTGTACCCGGAATTAATATTGGATTGTAAGCAATCATATTTCAATTTAAAAATAAATTTGATGAAGCCAAAAAAAAACCAAAACCAAAAAAAAAAACCCACCAAAACTAAACAAGGGACTTCCCTGGCAGTCCAGTGGTTAAGCCTCCATGCTCCCAATGCAGGGGGTCCGGGTTCGATCCCTGGTCAGGGAACTAGACCCCGGATGCCGCAACTAAGAGTCCACATGACGCAACAAAGATCCCGTGTGCTGCAACTAAGACCCGGCGCAGCCAAAAAATGAAGATCGGCTCCAGGCCCCATGTGGAGGAATACTATGCTCCCACGAACACAGGGAGTCACGAATCAAGCAGCTCTTTGTGCTCCGACAGAGACTAATCCCCAAGATGGTTTTAAGTGGAAAGAGCAGGTGCAGAGCAGTGTGTACCTCAGGCTGCTATTTGTGTAACCAAAACCAAGGAGGGGGTCTGTGCAAGAGCCGCCTCTGGGGAGGGTGGGTGCCAGAACTGGCCACTACCGCAGCCCTGGAGCCCGGGGAAGGTATGGGATCTGCTCTTTTCATACTGCAAACCCTTTAGGACAGCGGTGGGCAAACTGTCCCTACAAAGGGCTGGAGTGTAAATATTTTCAGCTCGGCAATCCACACTGTTTCTGCCTCTACGTCCCCACTCTGCCTTGTACCATGAAAGCTGCCGGTGAGGGCAAGCACGCGCCCGCCTGGCGCGGCCCTGGGGCTGGGCCCAGCCCAGGTCCGCCCACCCCTGCTTCAGAACCTCCTGAATTCCAAAGCGCAGCCTCGGGTAGGCTATTTAAAAAGCAAACACAATTTGAATTTAAAAGCAGCTCGGGCTCAGAAGCCAGAGCTCCCGGGCCGGGGTTCGTACCCCAGCTCTGCTCAGCCACGCCCCCATCCCCACCCAAGCCTGTGCGCCCTCCACGTAAGGGACCAGTTTCTGGGGGTTCACAGTGCCGGGGCCGGAGCTGGTGCTCAGGAAGAGGTGGCTGCTGAAACCGCCACGCTGCCGCCGCCAGTTCCTGCTCGTTGTGGAGGGAGGGCTGGTCCCTCCGGAGTCCCGGTTGGGGCCCCTGAGAAGGACCGGCTAACTGGAGGGCTGGGGTGAACGTAGGCTACCTGCAGATGCGCCCAGACCTGCCCGAAGAGCCCCGGGCAATTATTTATAGGGGGAGGGGGTCTCACAACATCTGAGCTGGGCCGCCAAGGCTGGGGGGGCGTGTCAAAAATACTCTCCCACCCCACAGAGCCCCCTGGGAGGCAGGGGAGGGGACGGTGCACCCGCCAGCCAAGGAGCTCGTCCTGCAGAAACCGCGAGAGGGGTTGTCGAAGAACCGGCTGCGGAGTCCCTTTCCTGGAAGGACTCCTATTTCTAGGTGAGCCTGCTGCAGAGGCAGGTGATGCATTCCGAATCCCGATTTTCTGCTGTGCCATCAGCCTGGGGTGGCCGACTGTTCCCCCAGGAAGCCAAGTGGCCGGTGGGAGGCCAGCTGCCAGCTCAGCTGGGACACAGCGGGCAGGGGTTCCCCCAAACCCGGACCTGGGCCATCCACGACCAGTGGGAGCCCCACCCTTCCAGCTTTCAGGGCTGAGATTCGGGCGGAGTCCTGACCCTCACCCTCACCCCCACTATCAGCTCCCTTGGACAATCCCATTGTTGAGGATTTCCGAATGCGCCGAGGTTGGTCCCTTCCCCCCCAGTGCTCATCTGATCAGTATGAAGACCCCTTGCCAGTCTTCTGGTCCCCCCAGCTCTGGGCTTCGAGGGAAGCTCTGTCCCCAGCCCTGGTAGCCTTGATTCCACCGCAGCCACCCTGGGCGCCTCCTTGTGCTCCCCACCTGCCAAGAACATACCTCGGGGCCTTTGCACTCGCCGTCCCCTCTTCCAGAACATTCCTCCCCCAACCATCTACACAGCCCTGGTGTGTTTTAAGCCTGTGCAAATGCCACTGGAATGAAGCCTTCCCCGAGTGCTTGTATCTAAAAACTGCACCCTCCACCCCAACCCACCAGCGACACTGGCACTCCCCACCTCCTTCCAGGCTCCATTTTTCTCCCAAACCCTCACCTCCTAAGAATTAACACAATTTTCCCATGTCTTTGGTTTGTCGTGGACACAGAACCAAAACTACCTCTCCTGTCACCCATGCTGCACAGCAGGGTGGCCATGGGGGTCCCCCGCCAGGCGGCTTGGGGGCTGGGATGAGGTACACACCCTCCCAGCCCCAAGCACACCCAAAGGCCTCAGCCTCAATGCCTCTCTGGGACTAAAGGGAGAACCCCTGCCCCAAGGTCCTCAGGGAGCTGGAATCCCAGGAGCCAGGGGACCAGGGACTCAGCCCCCAGGCTCAATCCGAGACCCCAACAGAGGGCCTGGCACACGCAGGCGGCTTTGCAAACTGTCACCAGGGAAGAGTATTTAATGACCTCAGCAGGTGCTCACCACGTACTGGGGTGGGGGGCGGGGCGTTTTGACAAACCAGCAGTCAGGACACACCACACATCCGAGGTTGCACACGCAGACAGAAGGCAGCAGCGACAAGAACAAGCGCGTGACTTCATCGCTGTTAACCAGTGTTTTCTACGATGAACACGTATTTTTACAAAAGTTTAAATAGAAAGAAAAGGACATTTTAAGAATTCGATCGGGGGACTTCCGGTGGCACGGTGGTTAAGATTCTGTGTTCCCAATGCAGGGGGCCTGGGTTCGATCCCTGGTCAGGGAACTATATCCCACATACATGCTGCAACTAAGAGTGTGCATGCCGCAACTCAGTAGCCCCTGCCTGCCGCAACTGAGACCCGGCGCAACCAAATTAATAAATAATAAAATTTTTTTTAAATTTAGAAAAATAAGAGAATTTGATCAGCAGGGACTTCCTCCCATTGGCCTTAAGCCCTTCGGCGGGCAGCCCCTGCCCCTGGGCCCCTGAGGCCCCCTCCTCCAGACTGAGGCCTGGCCCCAGTGGTGATGGCGGGGGCGTCCTGGAGAAGGCAGGAAAACAGGTGCCCCAGGCTGGGTGCAGGGGCCTCACAACAGGAGGGGGCGGACGGGTACAAGCCCCAACTAAGGGCTCTGGGTTCGAATCCCAGCTCCTCCACTCACAGGGCGAGGAACCCGGACTTCCTGCTCTTGGGGTTACGGGAGGAACAAACACTGAAGGAATGACTCAAAGTCTTTCTCACTGCAGCCTTCAGGCTGCTCCTCATCTCCAAGCCTTTGCTCACCTACCCCCACCTCACTCTGTCCTCTGGATATAGTGGGGAACAAGCCAGTCCCAGGCGATCAACAATGCCAGGGTTGGGAGCAAGGCCCCAGAGGAGGAGAGAGTGGTAAGGAGGTGAGGGAGATGAGCTGCAGATCAGGCGATGATGGGGCAGGGAGGGTCATGTGGGTGTCTGGGGAAGAGTGTGACAGACAGAAGGAACAGCACATGCAAAGGCCCTGGGGCAGGACCAAGCCTGGAGTGCTGGAGGAGGCTGGAGCAGAGTGAGCGAGGGTTAGGGTTAGGCCAGGCGAGAGAGAGGAGGTGAGGGGAGGGAGGAGGAACGTGACCAGCCTGCTATCCTAAAAGCTTCCTCTGGGGACTTCCCTGGTGGTCCAGTGGCTAAGACTCCACGTTTGCAATGCAGGGGGCCCGAGTTTGATCCCTGTTCAGGGAACTAGATCCCACATGCCACAACTAAGAGCCTGCGTGCCGCAACTAAGACCCAACGCAGCCAAATAAAAAATTAAATACTGAAAAAAAAAGTAATCATCTTAAAAAAATAATAAAAAATTTTAAAAATTAAGAAAAATAAAAGCTTCCTCTGGCTGCTGGGGGTAAAGTGTGTGGGGAAGACACCAGGAAGGAGGTTGGGCAGATTAAAGCCAGGAGCGGGCACAAAGTTGGGGGGATCAGAGCAGGTGGAGGTGAGCCACCTCTGGTAGGACTTGGGGTGGGCTGGAGGCCTCGCCTGGGACAACCTACATGCCCACCTGAGGGCCCCCTCACAGGTAATGCTGGGTGCTCCCCAAGGCACCCACCTGCTGCAGAGCTGATGGAGCCCCTCCTACCACCACGGGCAGGGGAGGCCCAGCCAGCCCAGTGGGTCAGGCCACCTGCCCCTGGATGCCACAGCTGTGGGGTGGCAGGCAGGCCTGCCGCAGGGGTATTATCCACCTCAGAAAGGACGCGAAAGAACAAGACCTGGGAAGCCCTCAGGACAGCCCAGTCGGTCACCACCGTTCCCCGTGCCCCACAGATCTTGGTTTTTCTGGCCTCTGCCACCCACGCCCAGGCCACTCTCCCTTCCCCAGCCTGCGGCACACCACACTCTGGTCACAATGGCCTCCATTCATGAGCTCTCTCACCACCAGGCCTCTGCCTGGAACACACTCACCCACCCACCCCCTTTGTCCGGCTTGATTGCTACTTATCCCTTGGGTCTGGATGGGATTGTGACCTCCTCCAGGAAGGTTTCCTGACTGCCACCTCCCCACAAATGCACAATAAGGGGTTCCTGGTACTGACAGCGCCCTGCCCCCCTGCCCCCGGGGAACCCTGCACTCCCTGACCGGAGCATTCCTCGCCCGTCACCGTTTAATCAACTCTAGGGCACCTTCCTGGCAAAACTCGCCAGGTCAGGGACCCCATTACCTTGCTTGGGCAATACCTGCCAAAGGGCTCGGAACCTGAATGAGGGACGTATTGATACACTGGCCCTGCCCAGTGGGGACAGGGCTAGACCAGTGGCTCTCCACCAGAGTCAGCGCCGACCACATCCTGGAGCATAAGGAGAACTGGGGGGCAGCTTGCTCACCCTGCTGGGCCACGGGAGTGGTCCCAGCCCACAAGGCGCTGGCCACAGGACGCCGGGAGCCTCGGGGAGCAGCGGTGGGACAGGTCGCGTTTCCTTCCTTCTGCCCGTGGTGAGTCTCATGATGGTACCTCGTCTCCCCCACGCTCCCTGGCCCTGAGGTCTGGGTCTCCCAGAGCAGACACTCAGCATCTGCCTGCTGACACCCCAAGTGGCCAGGCTTAGGGGACCCTCCGGCCATAAGAGGGTTGAGCCCCAAGCAGCAGTGTTGGACCCGAGACTGCATTACCAGTCCCTCTGAGTTCTGCAGTGGGTGAGCAGCAAGCGCCTCTGCCCACGGGGTGCCTGGCCCAGATGGCTGGGCTTCCTGTTCTGAGAAGAGGCCTGAGGTCCAGAACCTTCGTGGGGTTCAGAACCAGGGCCTCCCCACAGGGAAGCAAGGTGCAATGGCGCAGAGAGGGGGTCAGAGGAGGGAAGATGGCTGAGCACGCGGCCCCGGTGTCCCTTCCCTCAGGATGCCGTGTGACCTTGGGCTAGTCTCCTGACCTTTCTGGGTGCCAACCCCCAGCCCCCGCCAGAGTGGATCATCTTTCTCCTAAGGTCCTTCCAGCTCCCTGTCTGTGGCTCTATTATTCCCCTCCCCTCCCCCAACCAGAACATTCCCCTCCACGTGATTTATGTCTCCTGTCTGCCTGGCGCGGTCTCCATCCCGGAGCCTGCCTGCGGCTCTTCCGGGGAAATAGGACCAGACCGTTTGGGCCTCGTTTTGGTCGGCAGGGCATGACCAGGGGTGAGGGGGAGGGGAAGCTGGCTAGAGCCTCCTGAGGTGGCTCCTGGGCAATGCCAGTGCTGCAGAACTCCCCGTGGGGAGGCGCCCAGGGTGAGGGGTGGGTGGACAGAATTGCTGGTGCTGGAACAGCAGGGACCAGATGGCTTCAGGGCCACCATCAGCGCTCGATGAGGCCTCCCTCAGGAACTCGGGCAGCCCCCGGGGAGTCCCTGAGGAGATGGGAGTCTCGGGAAAAGGGTACATCCTGGGACAGGGGCAGGGGAGTGGGTGGGAGCAAAGGCAGGGTGGGGTTGGCCTCTTTGTTCTGAGCCAAGAGCAGAGTGATTCCTGGTGTAGACAGGGGAGCAGACTCTCCCGGAGATCAGGTGACTGGGGTCCCTGGGGGCTCAGGGCAAAGTGATGCATTGTGGGGCGGGAATGGTTGCATGTTTGCGGGCAGGAAGGAAGCCCATGGTCTGGGCAGGGGAGGGAGGCTGCCGGCTCTGAGTTCAAAGTCACCTCCAGTCCCAGGCCCCTGCCCAGCACCAAGCCCACCTTGCAGTCTCCCAAGCTCACCTTGCAGCCTCCCTGTAAAAACCCAGCCTCCCTGATACAAAGATCGTGCTCAAGTCCTTAGGAAGGAGTCTGAATCTTCAGCTCGACCTCCAGAACCAGCCAGCCAGTCAGGCCTGAGACTCCAAAGCCTGCAGGGGGGGTGGGGGGTCTGGGGAGGTTGTGGGGGGGGCAGGGGGTTG
>NW_006787698.1:391800-414329 GCF_000442215.2 Lipotes vexillifer | reverse complement strand
AGGAGGGAAGATGGCTGAGCACGCGGCCCCGGTGTCCCTTCCCTCAGGATGCCGTGTGACCTTGGGCTAGTCTCCTGACCTTTCTGGGTGCCAACCCCCAGCCCCCGCCAGAGTGGATCATCTTTCTCCTAAGGTCCTTCCAGCTCCCTGTCTGTGGCTCTATTATTCCCCTCCCCTCCCCCAACCAGAACATTCCCCTCCACGTGATTTATGTCTCCTGTCTGCCTGGCGCGGTCTCCATCCCGGAGCCTGCCTGCGGCTCTTCCGGGGAAATAGGACCAGACCGTTTGGGCCTCGTTTTGGTCGGCAGGGCATGACCAGGGGTGAGGGGGAGGGGAAGCTGGCTAGAGCCTCCTGAGGTGGCTCCTGGGCAATGCCAGTGCTGCAGAACTCCCCGTGGGGAGGCGCCCAGGGTGAGGGGTGGGTGGACAGAATTGCTGGTGCTGGAACAGCAGGGACCAGATGGCTTCAGGGCCACCATCAGCGCTCGATGAGGCCTCCCTCAGGAACTCGGGCAGCCCCCGGGGAGTCCCTGAGGAGATGGGAGTCTCGGGAAAAGGGTACATCCTGGGACAGGGGCAGGGGAGTGGGTGGGAGCAAAGGCAGGGTGGGGTTGGCCTCTTTGTTCTGAGCCAAGAGCAGAGTGATTCCTGGTGTAGACAGGGGAGCAGACTCTCCCGGAGATCAGGTGACTGGGGTCCCTGGGGGCTCAGGGCAAAGTGATGCATTGTGGGGCGGGAATGGTTGCATGTTTGCGGGCAGGAAGGAAGCCCATGGTCTGGGCAGGGGAGGGAGGCTGCCGGCTCTGAGTTCAAAGTCACCTCCAGTCCCAGGCCCCTGCCCAGCACCAAGCCCACCTTGCAGTCTCCCAAGCTCACCTTGCAGCCTCCCTGTAAAAACCCAGCCTCCCTGATACAAAGATCGTGCTCAAGTCCTTAGGAAGGAGTCTGAATCTTCAGCTCGACCTCCAGAACCAGCCAGCCAGTCAGGCCTGAGACTCCAAAGCCTGCAGGGGGGGTGGGGGGTCTGGGGAGGTTGTGGGGGGGGCAGGGGGATGGGTCCTGGCACCTAGAGAGAGGTTGCGGGAGCAGAGACAGGGAAGGTCATCCTGGAGAAACTCGGGAAGGGGCCCTGGGTCCCCAGTGCTGCCACGTCACCCCCACGATAGGTGCTGGTGAGCCAACCTGCCCCCCACCTGGGGGCTGGCGAGAAACACCTGGCGTCAGAGAGAAGGCAGGGGAGGGCGGAGCCCCGGGCCAGAGTGCGGGGCCTCAGACCCCAGGGCCAGGAGCACCTGAAGCGCTTTCCTCCACCTCCTACAGCCTCACCTGGAGCCACAGGCCCTCGGAGAGAGCTGCCATCCCTCCCCCACCCCCCACCCAGGGCAGGACGGAGGGGGCCGGCAGGCGCATCCAGGGCTGGAGCTAAAACCTGTGTGCAGACAAGGGCCCCCTGGACGAGCAAGGCAGGTGGCTGGGTCAGCACGGTTGGTAGGGACTGAGCCGCGTGGCCAAGGGCACAGCGGGTGGGGGCGTGGAGGGACCGTGACCTCGGCCACATCACACAGGGACCGACTCACGACCAGGGCCTACTGTGACGGGCGGCAGGACCCACAGCGTGGGTAGGCTGGGGGCACCTCGAGGCTCCAAACAAGGGGTGCTAGAAGTGAACCTCCACAAGGGTGGGGGGCTCTGTCTGCTCCCTGCTGCACCCCCTGATGGGTGCCCACCCAGCAGGTGCTCAGGTATATGCTGTGTGACTGGGTGGGTGACGAGTGGCAGGAGGGGTCTCCAGGAACACTCAGGCACCTGGTAAAACCTGAGGGATGACAGGAGCCCCATCGCATTCCACTCGCTCTCTGGAGCCCTGGAGGCCCAGGAAGCTGTGGCTGGTTGGTGTCCTGGCCCCAGAGCTCAGGGCAGCATCTGAGGCTGAGTCCAGGCTGACACCCACTCCCAGCCCTGTCATCAGGCTGTCTGGAGTGGGGGGGTGGGGGTGGGGTGGCTGCTACAGGCCTGATACACAGCAGGCCTGTCCCTCAGTCAATGTAAGGGACAGAGAAACGCGGACAAGGTTCCCCAGCATCATATCCTCTATCCGCACTGCACCCTGCCTCTCAGAGGGTCATGGCCATATCCTGACGGGCCGGCCCGTGTTGACAGGCCTGAACCCGCTGACCGAGGTCACTCCCGCAGGCTACCTACTAGGAAACAGCCTTCCGCAGGGGGCGGGAGGGAAGGTCGAACCTCCAGCCCCTTCGCCACCAGGAGTAAGACCACAGAAGCCAGCCTTGCAGGTGGCCCCCAGTGCCCCCGCCTCCTGGTGGTCCAGCATGGTGGAGCCCTCGTCCACGTTGCACCAGAGTTGGTTCCTCTGACCAGTGGAATGTGGCAGAAGCGAAGATATGCCACTTCCAAGCTGAGGCTGTGAGAGAGCCCTCAGCTTCCAGTGGGGTCATGCACTCACACAGGTGCACACGCTTTCTCTCTCCCTCTTTCCACCGCAGTCCCCCCTGCCCCGATCATGGTTCCGGGGGAAGCTAGCCACCACACCATGCTGGGAGGACACTCAATCAGCCCCCAGAGGCCCAGGCGGCAAGAACTGGGGTTTCCAGCCAGCAGCTGGCAACCACGTGAGTAAGTGCCCCACCCCCAGCCCCAGTCAAGCCTACTAATTAGGCAGCCCCCAGCCGACAGGTGGACTGTGACCCCCCTGAGCGACCCCAAGCCAGAACCACCCAGCCAGGCCGCTCCCGAGTTCTGACCTTCAGAAACTGAGGTGTCGGCTGTTTCAGGCCACTGGGATTTGGGGTAACTTGTTACATGGCAACAGGTTACTAATTCAAGGACCCCAAGGTGGCCCCTGTGCTTCCTGGGAGGGACAAGCCCCCCTCAGCCCCTCGGCCCTTGCTGCTCCCCAGAAAATGCTCTGGGTTGGCTGCTTGGCTGGCCTTGGGCGCTGGGAGAACTCAGAAGGTGGGGCCGCCCCCAGGGGCAGCGGGGACTCACCCAGCTCGGTGGGCTTCAGCAATTCATCCAACATGTTAAAGAAGGGCAACTTCACCAGGCGCACTTCTGGCTTGAGGGTCTTGGCAGGCAACCGTCCGAGTCCGTTTAAGTACTTCCCGTAGAGCACGGGGTAGTCAATGTTGGGGCCCGTGAGGGGAGTCCTGGGCACCGAGCTGGCCCGGTCGTAGGTGGAGTGCATGGTCAGGGGGTCCAAGGGCCGGTGGGGCTGCGGCACGGGCTCCGAGCTCTTCTTGGCGTAGCGTGTCTCGTAGAGCTCCTTGATCTTCTTGAACAGCTCGGGGCTACAGTCAAACTGGACCAGCTGGAGAGCCCGGGTGACAAGTTCGTGTTTAAGTCCGCTCTTACTCCGGCCAACAAAACCCAGGAGCATCTGAAGATCAGAGACTCGGAAACTCATCACCATGTTCTGGGGAAGAGCAACCACAAACACACAGGTTCAGAGGGACACGCTGCCAGGGTGAGGGACTGCCTGGGCCAGCTGGGGGGACAGCGAAGTGAGACCCTGCTAGCAGCTGGCCGGCCTGGGGCCCCCAGGAAGAGGTGGTAGCAGCTTCTGCCCCAGTCCCACGGGCCGGGCTTGGTCCCACCTCCACGCCTGTGCTCAGGCTGCCGCCTTGCCCTCCCCTGAGGGGCCCCCTCCCCGCTCAGCCCTGCTCCTGTCCTCCCCCTCCAACCTTCCTCAGCATCACCAACGCAGCAAAAGCTTGTCTGACTGACCACCCCCCCAGCTACTTCTATTTTAGGTCCTCTTTTCCCATCTTCAAGCCTGAAAGCATCCCCAGGGCAGGAACTGGGAATCTTGCTTCTCCATAAACAGCCTCAGCCGCTCTCCAGCTGAGAACACTGATGGCCTCTCTGACCCTAGGCCTCTTCGTCAGGGAGGATGGCGGGTCCACCTCATCAGGATGTGGGAAGGACCAGATGAGGCGATGCACATAAAGCAGAGTGAGCGCTCGACCAAGGTTGGCCACAAACACATTTTCCCTTTGGTCTGGAGCACGGTAGCCACCGCTTGATTAGTACTGACTCACCGGCCGGGGACTGAGCTGGGTGTGTGATTATGCACTTAACTCTGATCCTTCAAACACTCCAACCAGGTTGGGGTGAGCTCCAGTTACAGACAAGATCCAAACCATACTCTGAAGCTGGGGTGGCTCCTCTCTACCAGGCTGCCCCAGCACCGACTTATTTCAGCTGAGCGCTGCCGAGGCCGTCAAAGCGTCTGCTGGTCCCCCCAACAGGCTTCCTCCCCTTGGTGCTGTGGACACTGGGGCCGTCCCGGGCATGGTGGGGTGTGGAGCAGCATCCCTAGCCCCGCGCACTCGATGCCAGAGCTCCCCCAAACCCCAGTCGTGACGACCACAAACGTCCCACAGACATCACCAAATGTCCCCTGGGGGGCAGGATCAGCTCCAACAGAGGAGCGCGGGGATCCAGCAGCCACAGAGGCTATGAACTGACCCGTGGTAAAGTGATGACTGGCCATTATTACCTGGCAGGGCCACTCCAACGAAATCAGACCAAATACAAGAGAGCAGTGGAGCCCAGTGTTTTCTGTGGGACTGGCCGGCAGCGGCCTGCCCTCCGTGACCCTCTGGGCTCCCCGATAAGCTACATAAGCAAAGTATCCCGGAGGGATGGGCCAGCGGGGTATGGGGGCCACCCGTGCCAAGCCCTGAAGCTGACCTGTGATGAGTGAAACGTGGTGGGAAAAAGACACTTCCGGGGGGAATGGAGAAAGAGAAAGTACAAGCAATGACAGTGGACATGGAAAGCTGGTGAGCCTGGGGCAGGACAGCACCCAAAGAAACCAATAAATCACTTAAACTCAACTAGAAAAGTCTGATGGTCAGAGGTGGGCGGGACCCCTGCCAGGCTGGTTACCTGCCACAAGGCGCTGCTGTTTCTGGGCTGTCAAAGAGTGAGCTGTGTAATCTGATGGTGGCTCCAGGAGTCAGGAGCCCTAGGTTCAAGCCCAGACCCTGCCCTAGGTTCCCAGATGACCCTGGGTCTGCCGTCAGGCTTCTCTGCACTTCGGACAAGATGGGAACTCTAACGTTCTTTCAGCTGTACAGCGCTAGGCTTCTGCTGATGGCAGAGGGATCTGCTAGGCCCAACATGACACAGACAAAGGTGCAGGGAGGCCCCATCCTGCCTGCAAAGCTTAGAGGGGGAGGCTTTTCCTGCTGCAGGGTCTTTCTCCTACTCCTGCACTGCAGACGGAGAGCGCCCACCAATGCCAAGCACAAGGGCCTTCATGGTCACTAATCTCACAAGGACTGGTGCCCATTACACAGGTTAGAAAACTGAGGCTCTGAGAGGCAAGCAGCTGGCCCAAGGCCTCCCCGTGCATCTGCGGCAGGGCTGGCGGTATTTGGGTTCGGGGCCATCGGGCTCCTGAGGCTGCTTACTTCCACTCACATCCAGCTGCCTGGGAGCCCCTCACTCCCCAGCACACCTGCTGCTTGGGGGCCTAGCAGTCTGCTGGCCCTCTGAGAGTCTGAACACTTTTGAAAACAAAGAGGCTTCGCCTCCCTCGGCCTGACTTCCTACCTTGAACAGAGAAGAAAGGCTTGCAGACAAGATGTTTCTTCTGGAAGAGCCCCAAGGTGCTCCAGGAGAGAGGCAATGTCATATGGAAGCTGACTGCCCACCGTGGAGCCAAAGGCAGGTGGGCCTGGCCTTTCGGAGTCTGACCACAGCACATCTTCCTGCCCCTGCTTCCTGGGAGCCCCTGGCCCTACCTACCCCTTCCACCAGGTTGGGGCCATCCAGAGCCGCCTCATGCATGCGCATCCCGGGGCACACCCCTCGAGCTGCCATATGTTCATGACTCGGATTTCTCAGCAGCTGCCACCACCGAGGAGCCTGCCCTTGACACTGGAAGGGAGGGGGGGCCGCGCAAGCAGGGTGCAAACGTTCAGGAAGAAGCCCCAAGTGCTGCGCAGACCACTTCCTGCCGTGGCTTCATCCTGACCTGCCTGCCCCTCAGATCTGTGTTTATAAACAGCGCCAGGCCCCAACGGCTTCCAGAGCCTCAACGCTGGGCTCCTTCGGAGCCGTGTGAAGAAACAGCAGCTGCGCTGAACTTAACAGGGGCGCCTCTCCAGGAACTAAGAGCTCCATGCAGAATGCTACACACCCTCTCAGGGAGTTCCCAGACCACTCCCCACCCCCAAGCCCCTCCCAGGGGCCTCAGGTTAAGAGTCTCAGATTTCCAAGCTTATCAACAAGCCCCTCGCTCTCCCCTCGGATCAGCCCATTCTGCACCCCAAAAGACAAAGTCTCCGGCTCTCGCTACAAAAGGCTGGGAAAGCGCCTAAAAGAGGGGGACATTTCAATGACAGGTAGGCACTCCACAGTGACAGCAAGGGACTGAAGGAGAAAGAAGGCTCTAGGATGGAAGCAGGCTGGGCTCACGAGGCTCGTGTTTTAGAGCACTTGAAAAAGGGTCAACTTGATCTAATTGGGGAGGGGGGCCCCAGCCACTGGGAGGTGAAGTAGAGTTCATCAGATCATATTTCAAGGCCCTGGATGATATAAGAGTTCAGATCCTACCCTCTGGCTGGAGTTGGGGCGGGCGCCTAGAGCCACAGCCCCACAGCGGCCCGAGGAAGTTAAATTTCAGGGCTCCAGGGGACTTCAGGCCGCAGGTTGTTGCCTTGGGCTGGCAGAGTTCAGACCTCTGCATCTCTAGGGCAAGTCTCAATTTCTCAAAACTCCGGAGAGGGGCAGCCATGTGTGTGATGCAGGTATATGGAGAGGGCACTCAGGGGTGAATGGAGCTAATACCCCATAATCACAGAACCCTGAGGGCCGCATTTCAGATCCCAGTGGGAAGGGAAGGGAGATGTAAGGAGAGGGAGGAGCAAGAGAAAGAAAACATTTACAGGTCAGGACCCTGGGGAGGGGAGAGCAGCAGGGGGAGGGGGCGGTGCCTCGGTCCTGCAAGGTCCGGTCCCCCACCTCCCTGGGATCAGCGGAGTAACTGAGTAACTGAGTAAACTCCTCCGGGAAGAACCCTAGCCTAGTCAGGGGCAAGGGTTCTGGAGCCTCACCTGGGAGAAGATACATCCCCGGGACAGGGGTGCTCCCAGCTTAGTCCCAAGAGGATTAAAAGGGGCCCCAAGCTTGAAGAGGTGGCATCTATGGGATGTGGAATGTGGACCCCAAACAGGAATACGGGGGAGAAAGACTAGAAAATATCCACCAGCGTCCCCCAGCGCCGGGAGCCCCCAGCTGTCCCGTCACGTGATCGCCCTCCTAACTACCCTACCCTGCAACCAGCCAGGGACTCTCCAAGGACCGACGTAAGAGACCGGTAAAAAGAGAAGGGTGCCTCACATGCCAGAGCTGGGGTACATAAACAGATCTAAAGCAGGGGTTCTGGGGGCTGTGTGGGAAGGGAGTGTGATCTGAGCAGTAGACTCACGATGGGGTAGAGTATAAGGGAAGCAGACAAGGTTTGGAAATGGAGTCTGATCCTGCGAGTGTGGGGTCCAGAGACCCCAGGAACAGTCCAAAGCAGCACAGATGCTGTCCTGAGGGTAAAGAGGGAGGAGGAAGGCAGAGCCCAAGACCCAAGACTGAGAGGAGACAGTTATTAGGAAGGCGCCGACACAGGGGCCAGGGCTCCATCCCATCGGGGAGGGCAAACTCAGTTATCGCCGCGCGCACTCCGGGGTGAAGAGGGTGTCGGGAGGGGGGCGGGGCTCTGGGACCAGAGCGGGAGCTGAATATTGGCTCCAAACCCTAGCCTGGGGTAGAGACCCCAAGACACACACTGTGTTTGGGGGCAGTTCAGGACCCCAGCTCATCACCCCGGATGGTGGAAACGCTGGCAGAAAAGTCAGGGGACCCTTCTGAGCAAGAGTCGCCAACCCCAGCCTGGTCAGCTAGGCGAAGAGGCTGAGACCCAGATGTACCAGCCCACTGTACCATGGGGGGCGGGGAGGCGCAGACACTCCCCCGGGCCAAAGAGCGCCGAACTCGAGGAGGGGGACGAGCAGTCCAGTCAGTCATGCTGTCCGGGGGGACTGTGCCTCAAGCTGGGAGGCGCGGCCCTGTGCCCGTGCTTAGGGAGGTCCAGACCCCAACCGCTTGAGCTGGAGGTAGGAGGACCCAACCTCCCACCTGGGGGCCGAACCCCTGGCGCGAAAACTGGGGTGAGGTTTGGGGGGCCCCGCCCCCGGCCTCCCCGTGCCCCGCCCGCAACCGGAGCCCCGGGGCCAGGGGCTGGCGAGGGAGCCGGACGCCGAACCGCGGGCGGGCCGCACTGTGGGGCCCCGAGCGGAAGGCGCAGACCTCGGCCGGCCGCCCGGCCCCCGCCCCCCAGCCCGCCCTGGCCGGCGCTGCCGCCGCTCACTCACTTTGGCCTCCACCAGCTCCGCCGCCATCTTGGCCACCAGCGTCCCCCGCGCCGGGAGCCCCCAGCCGTCTCGTCACGTGATCACCCTCCACTCGCGGGCGGGGCCGCCACCGCGGCCAATTAGCACCCGCTCGCCCTCCTCCCCGGGGCGCGCGCGACCGTGCACTGCGCAGGCGCGCGCGGCCACCGCCCGGGCCTCGGGCCAATCAGGGCGGCCCGACACCGCTCCCCCCCTTCGTTCGGGGCGACCACGCCCACCCCTGGCCGCGTCTGGTTTCTTAAAGGGGCACGAGCCCGGCATAGGTGGGGGTGGGTGCTTAGTCCTGTCTGGGGAGGGAGTAGACAGCGGAGGCGACAACAATGCAGCCAGGTGCCGCGGCCCCCGGCGGGAGGCGGCCTCCAGGTGCGTGACTGGGCGCCCGGCGACGTGGGGGGAGGAGACGGTTGGCCCGCGTAGCGTCCGCCAGTGCGTGCAGTGAGGCGCTTTGGAGCGCGGCGCGGGACTGTCTCGGCTGGCCGGGCGACCCGCGCACTGTACATCCGGGTCCCAGCGCGGCCGAAAGAGCGCGGGCGCTACATCTCCTTGGTTGGCCCCTGGAGGAGAAATGCCGGACCCCCTGCCCAATTCCCGGGATGCCGGCGAACCGCCCCTCCCCACCCCGTCCCCCTAGTTCCACCTCCCCACCCACAGTAAACCTTTGGAATCTGCACTAACCGGAAACTCCCCTGCTCAAGAGCTCTCCGTGGCTCCCCAGTGCCCACGGGCCGCTGTACTCAAACTTTCGTGTGTCAAAACCTGGAAGCAAGAGGACAAAAACGCATATTTAAGGGCACATCCCTTGAGATGATCAATCTCAGGGCAAGAATTAGGCGACATTTAAGACAGCGCCCCAAATGACTCAGTTATCAAGATAAGTATGTTTGTGCGGTATTTTTAAAAATAAAATTAATGCAAAAAAAATCCATGATGAAGAAAATACTAAAATTTAAGTAAAGAGGGAATCCAACTCCACAATTGTACAGGTGACCTCCCTCACCTCACACAAACTCTGACTGCAGGGTTTTGTTTTACTTTTCCTACACTTTTTTTATTTTGAAAAGGGTGCAGAACTAGCACCCTTCACACTTATGTACCCTTCATCCAGCTTCCCCCAATGATAATATCTCACATTCCCACAGTGTGTTGTCAAAACCAGGAAATTGATGTTGGTACCATACAATCAACTCAGGTACAGATATTTGGATTTCACCGGTTTTTGGTTTTTTTTTTTTGTTTTTTTGAATTTTTATTTTATTTATTTTTGGCTGTGTTGGGCCTTCGTTGCTGCACGCGAGCTTTCTCTAGTTGCTGCGAGCAGGGGCAGCTCTTCGTTGCGGTGCGCGGGCTTCTCATTGAGGTGGCTCCTCTTGTTGCGGAGCACAGGCTCTAGGTGTGCGGGCTTCAGTAGTTGTGACTCGCGGGCTCTAGAGCGCAGGCTCGGTAGTTGTGGCGCACGGGCTTAGTTGCTCCGCGGCATGTGGGATCGTACCGGACCAGGGCTTGAACCTGTGTCCCCTGCATTGGCAGGTGGATTCTTAACCACTGCGCCACCAGGGAAGCCCAATTTCACCGGTTTTTACATGCATGTTTTTGTTGCTGGTGGTGGTGGTCATGTATAGTTTTATGAACTTTGATCACTTATAGATTCTTGCAACCATCACGGTTGGAAGAGCTGGAGGTGTGATAATGGTGCTACGGCTATGTTATGGAAAGAGTATTTGTCAGATGAATGGATAAAGAAGATGTGGTTTATACATACAATGGAGTATTACTCAGCTATAAAAAAAGAATGAAATAATGCCATTTGCAGCAACATGGATGGATCTAGAGGTTATCACACTAAGTGAAGTAAGTCACAAAGAGAAAGGGAAATAAATACCTATATCACTTATATGTGGAATCTAAAATATGACACAGATTGGGCTTCCCTGGTGGCGCAGTGCTTGAGAGTCCGCCTGACGATGCAGGAGACGCGGGTTCGTGCCCCGTTTCGGGAGGATCCCACGTGCCGCGGAGCGGCTGGGCCCGTGAGCCATGGCCGCTGAGCCTGCGCGTCGGGAGCCTGTGCTCCGCAAATGGGAGAGGCCACAACAGTGAGAGGCCCGCATAACGCAAGAAAAAAAAAAATAAATAAATAAATAAATAAAATAAAATAAAATATGACACAGATTAACTTATTTGCAAAACAAATAGATTCACAGACATAGAAAACAAATTTATGGTTACCAAAGGGGAAAGGCACTGGTTGGGAGGATGGGGAGGATAAATTCATAGTTTGGGATGAACCGATACACACTACCATGTGTCAAATAGATACAGAACAAGGTCCTGCTGTATAACACAGGGAACTATATTCAATATCCTGTAATAAACCATAATGGAAAAGAATCTGAAAAGGAATGTACGTATGTATATATGTGTAACTGAGTCACTTTGCTGTACCCCAGAAATTAACACAACACTGTAAATCAACTATACTTCAGTACAAAATAAAATAAATAAATAAAATACAAGAGAAAAAAATAAAAAGAGTCTTTGTGAAGAATACATGAGGGCATATGTACAGAAGAAATGATATAGGATTTGCTTTAAACTAATGAGGAGGGAAGTCCCTGGCAGTCCAGTAGTTAGGACTCTGCTTTCACTGCTGAGGGTCCGGGTCGGGGAACTAAGATCCCACAAGCCACAGGCTGTGTGGCCTGGCCAGGAAAAAAAAAAAAAAGAATGAGGAGGGCATGGGGAAAGGTGGATGAAACAAAATGGACTGTAAGTTGTTTATCGTTGAGGCCAGGGTTATGGACTCATGAGGGAGTCATGATATTCAGTAGATAAGGCTGCTGAGCTCTCACAGAACTGCCAGATCAAGCTCTTTCCGTGTGATCAGCATTCTTGTTGACCCCTGTTTTTTGATGATGAAACCCAGGCTCAGACATGGGAAGCAACCTGCCCAGACATAGGCAGAGCCAGAATCTTTTAATTTTTTTAAGATTTTATTTATTTATTTATTTATTTTTGGCTGCATCGGGTCTTAGATGCCGCATGGGGGATCTTTTGTTGAGGCATGCAGGATCTTACGTTGTGGCACGCAGGCTCTTCGTTGTGGCGTGCGGGTTTTCTCTTCTCTAGTTGCGGTGCGCAGGCTCCAGGGTGCGTGGGCTCTGTAGATTGCGGGACTTGGGCTCTAGTTGAGGCATACTGGCTTAGTTGCCCCGGGGCACGTGGGATCTTAATTTCCCTAACCAGGGATCAAACCCGTGTCCCCTGCATTGTAAGGCAGATTCTTTACCCCTGGACCACCAGGGAAGTCCCCCAGAGCCAGAATCTTAATCCAGGCCTGACCCTCTCCAAAGAGCAGAGTCAAGTGGTAAACTGCATCAGATTCTTCCATCAGATATTCAGTAATAATTTCTCCCAATGTCAAACACTTACTACATGCTAGACACTGTTTTGAATTAGAGGTGGGAAAACATTTTCTGTGAAGGTCCAGATAATAAATATTTTCAGCTTTGTGGGCTACAGCATCTGTAGCAACGACTTAACTCAATGGGCATGGCTGTGTGCCAGTAAAACTTCATTTCTAAACACTGAATTGGAGTTTTATATAATTTTTACGTATTATGAAAATATTATTCTTTGGTTCAAACAGTGAAAAGAGTTAAAAAGAAACATTTTTAGCTCAAAGGCTGTACAGAAACAGTTGTCAGGCTAGATTTGGCCCTTCCTTCCTTCCTCCCTCCCTTTCCTCTTTCCTTCCAACCTGCTTTTTTTTCTTTTTTTTTGCAGTATGCGGGCCTCTCACTGTTGTGGCCTCTGCTGTTGTGGAGCACAGGCTCCGGACGCGCAGGCTCAGCGGCCATGGCTCACGGGCCCAGCTGCCCTGCGGCATGTGGGATCTTCCTGGGCCGGGCACGAACCTGTGTCCCCTGCATCAGCAGGCGGACTCTCAACCATTGCGCCACCAGGGAGGCCCCCAAATTGATATTTTTGATTGCTTTACCTGAGGCCTTTCTACCAGGTGATTAGTATTTTATTTTTCAAAATATGAGGAGAAAGAGAAGCTGACAATATTTAAAAGAGCCAGTGTGGAAAATGGCTGGGTTGAGTGCCTTTCAGAAAAAGGAGGTCAGTTAACCTTTGACCCACCAATTCCACTTTCCAGGGAAATCACTGTAATCTGCTGATGGTAACAATACCAGTTAATACTTGCTGTGAAGCCTCGTGGGTTTTTTTGTTGTTGTTGTTGTGTTTTCTTGGCTGCACTGCAGGCTGCAGGGCAGGTAGGATCTTAGTTCCCCGACCAGGGTTCGATCCCTTGCATTGGAAGCATGGGGCTTTTTTTTTTTTTTTTTTTTTGCTGTTTGTGGGCCTCTCACTGTTGTGGCCTCTGCTGTTGTGGAGCACAGGCTCCGGACGCGCAGGCTCAGCGGCCATGGCTCACGGGCCCAGCTGCTCCGCGGCATGGGGGGTCTTCCCAGGCCGGGGCACGAACCTGCGTCCCCTGCATCGGCAGGCGGACTCTCAACCACTGCGCCACCAGGGAAGCCCGGAAGCATGGGTCTTAATCACTGGACTGCCAGAGGAGTCCCAAGCCTTGTTTTAAGCACTTAACATGTGCTACCATTTCATCCTCACCCCAACTCCATGAAATAGGTACCATTATTAGGTCCAATTTACAGATGAGAAAACTGAGGACTTGAGTGGTTATGTGACTTGCCAATGTCACCTAGGGAAACAAGTACATTGAAATTGCCCTTGAATATTCAGACCCAGGGAAGAGCTGAAGTCACAGCTCAAGTCTGAAGGCTGTCTCCTGGCAGAATTCCTGCTTAGTAAGATCAGTCTTTTTGTGCTCGTCAGGCCTTCAACTGATTGGATAAGGCCTACCCACATTAGGGAGGGGAATCTGCTTTACTTAATAGTCCACTGATGTAAAATATCAGTCTCATCTGAAAACACCTCACAGAAACAGCCAAAATAATGTTTGACCAAATATCTGGGCACCATGGCTCAACCAAGCAGACACATAAAATTAACCAGTGGGACTTCCCTGGTGGTCCAGTGGTTAAGACTCCATGCTTCCACCGCAGGGGGCACAGGTTAAATCCGTTGTTGGGGAACTAAGATCCCGCATGCCATGCGGCATGGCCAAAAATAAATAAATAAATAAAATTAACCAAATTAAAATTAATTAACCCAGGGTAAGATAGGATTTGTATTCACAAAGATCCCCCTGGCAGCTGTGGAAAAATGGCTGGTGGGGAATAATAGCAGAGGCAGGAGGCCAGGGAGGAGGCTGGTGCAGTCACCCAGGCAACTGATGATGGGGTCCTGGACCAGCGTGGGGGCCGGGGGGATGGGGTGAAATGGACAGAGTCAACAGGTTTGTTTTATTTTATTTATTTATTTTAATAAACAAATTTTATTTATTTATTTCATAAATTTATTTATTTATTTTTGGTTGCGTTGGGTCTTCGTTGCTGTGCGGGCTTTCTCTAGTTGTGGCGAGTAAGGGCTACTCTTCTTTGCGGTACGCAGGCTTCTCATTGCGGTGGCTTCTCTTGTTGCCGAGCATGGGCTCTAGGGCGCGTGGGCTTCAGTAGTTGTGGTGCACAGGCTCAGTAGTTATGGTGCACGGGCTTAGTTGCTCTGCAGCGTGTGGGATCTTCCTGGACCAGGGCTTGAACACGTGTCCCCTGCATTGGCAGGCGGATTCTTAACTACTGTGCCACCAGGGAAGTCCACCGGGTTTGTTTTAAATGTAGAATTTAATAAGTTTTAATATCACTGTGCTTTAATTGTAAAGCATTTCTATCACCCCAAGAAGAAACCCCGTCCCCATTAGCAGTCACTCCCCTGTCCCCTAGGCCCTGACAACCACTAACCCACTTTCTGTCTCTGTGGATTGGCCTGTTCTGGACATTTCATATAAATGGAATCACACACTATGTGGCTTTTTGTGTCTGGCTTCTCTCACTGAGTGTTGTGTATTCACGGGTCATCCACGTTGTAGCATGTATCAGTGCTTCACTCCTTTTTATGGCTTAATAATATCCCACTGTGTGAATGGACCACATTTTATTTTTCCATTCCTCAGCCCCCACCATCTTTTTTTATTTATGTATATTTTTATTTTCTTTTGGCTGTGTTGGGTCTTCGTTTCTGTGCGAGCGGGGGCCACTCTTCATCACTGTGCACGGGCCTCTCACTATCGCGGCCTCTCTTGTTGCAGAACACAGCTCCAGACGCCCAGGCTCAGTAGTTGTGGCTCATGGGCCCAGTTGCTCCAGGGCATGTGGGATCTTCCCAGACCAGGGCTCGAACCCGTGTTCCCTGCATTGGCAGGCAGATTCTCAACCACTGCGCCACTAGGGAAGCCCACTCCCCACCATCTTTCTCCTGGACCAGCACAATCCCCAAGGCCATGCCTCCCCCTTGCAGCCCCTCCCCCATCGTGGTCTGTCCTCCCCACAGAAGCCACTAGAGGGCGCCCCCGAGTACCCGAGTCAGGTCCTGCCCCTCCTCTGCCCACAGCCCTCCAGCCTTTCTGGGATCCTACTTCCCTCAGGGTAAAAGCCCAAATCTTCCCTGTGAACCACAAGGCCCTGCCCACCCCCCATCTTCACCTCCCTCCTCTCTCTCTCTCCCCTTCACTCACTCGGCTTCAGTCAACTCCTAGCTGTTCCTTCAATATGCCAAGCATGGTGCTGCCCCAGGGCCTTTGCCCAAGCTGTTTCTCCCACCTGGAATGCCCTTCCCCCAGATACCCACAATTGCCCTCTCCCTGATCTTCTTCAGGGCTCTGCTCTGATATCTCCTTATGCATATAAAGTGTTTGCTACCATCCGTCCCCAGTACAGCGTTCCCTAATGCTATTTCACTTCTCTCCATGGAACTTCTCACCATCTGACATATCACATACTTGTTTACTGTCCTCCCTGCCATCTCTCACTAAACTATAAGCCCCCCAGGACAGGGATGCTTGTTCTGTGTCCCCAGAACCTCACTCAATGTCGGGAAGACAGGAGGTGCTCACTAAGTATGTGTTGGATGAATGAATACTATCTGCACTCGAAAAATTTAGACCATGTTGTAAATAATCAAATATAGGGTTTTTCTCAACCTTGGCACTGTGGACATTGTGGCCAGATCATTGTCTGGGGGGCCGTCCTGGGCACTGTGGGGTATGGAGCAGCCTCCCTGGCCCCCACCCACTTGATGCCAGGAGCCCCCCCCACTCCAGCTGTGATAATTACCAAGGTCCCCAGACATGGCCCAGCATCCCCTGAGGGCAAAATCACTCCTGGGTGTGACCCTGTGCTGGAGGGTGAGGATTACCCGTTCCATTTTACAAATGAGGCTTACATCAGGCACAGGAGGTATCAGAGTTCTGCTCATTGGGGTTCTTCACTCATATGCTCCCCTATACCCTGGGGCACCACACATCCCAGGGGCTTGGGATAAGCCTGGTTTACAACCATCATTCTAGTGTAAATCAATTAGTGTCCCTTTTGCTTTCAAACCCGTCCTGATTTGCAATTTGGTGAATACCTACATCCACTCAAGCTGGAATCAGGCACAGTGTATGACTCAGCATTCCCACTCCTATGTATGTACCCAACAGAAATGCTGCCAGGACACGTGCTAGAATGTTCCATAGCCGCATTAGTCATAACCAGCCCAAGCTGGAAACAACCCAAACGCGCACCAACAGTGAAACGGATAAGTAAATTGTGCCAGGGTCTCAGAAAGAGAATGGAGCAGTGAGAACATGTGAAGTTCAGTCATCCCCAACATGGGTAAACTTTCGTATGAATGTTGACTGCAAGAAGTTGAATTGAAAAGAGACCATGCTGCTGTGACTTCCCTGGTGGTCCAGTGGTTAAGAATCCATCTTGCAATGCAGGGGACACGGGTTCAATCCCTGGTCAGGGAATTAAGATCCCACATGCCGCAGAGCAACTAAGCCCGTGTGCGGTAACTACTGAGCCCACACACCACAACTAGAGAGAAGCCCACATGCTGCAATGAAAGATCCCACATGCCGCAGCTAAGACCCAATGCAGCCAAAAAAATAAAAAAATAAGGAATAAGAGTTAAAAACAAGAAAAGGCCATGCTGCATGATTCAAGGTGTATGAAATTCAAAAATAGCCCCCCCCTCCCCAGTTTGTGTTGTTGGAAGACAGGATCCTGGGTATCTTTGGGTAGTGACTGGAAGAGACACAGGGGATTTCTGGGGTTTCTGAGGGCTGGTCATTCTGTATCTTGATTTTCATATTGGCTACTGGCATGTGTTTACTTTGTGAAAGGCATCAGATTTTATATGTTTGATTGATGCCGTTTCTGTATTTTGGTTAAACTTCAATCACAGCTTCAGACTGAGAAAACAAATGTATGGTTACCAAAGGGGAAAGGGGGAGGGGAGGGATAAATTAGGAGTTTGGGATTAACAGTTACACAGTACTATATACGAAAGAGATGAACAATAAGGACCTGTTGTAGAGCACAGGGAATTATATGCAATATCTTATAATAACCTATAGTGAAAAGAATCTGAAAAAGAATACATACATATATATATGTATATATATATATATAAAAATTCAATCGCAACTTTGCAAATGTAAAGTGTTCTTATTTAGATGATAAATTATAGGGCCACCCTTCTCCTAGAGCTGGGCAGGGTGGTGGGGTGGTCTGAAACTAAGGCCCAGGGGCCGTATCCCCCTCTACTGCCTGTTTGTGTGCCCCAGTGAGCTAAGAATGGTTTTTACATTGTCAAAAAAATTATTTATTTGTTATTTATTTATTTTTTGGCTGCGTTGGGTCTTCATTGCTGCGTGCAGGCTTTCTCTAGTTGCGGTGAGCGGGGGTTACTCTTTGTTGCGGTGCGCAGGCTTCTCATTGCGGTGGCTTCTCTTGTTGTGGAGCACAGGCTCTAGGCGTGCGGGCTTCAGTAGTTGTGGCACACGGGCTCAGTAGTTGTGGCACGCGGGCTCTAGAGTGCAGGCTCAGTAGTTGCGGCACATGGGCTTAGTTGCTCCGCGGCATGTGGGATCTTCGCGGAGCAGGGATAGAAACCCTGTCCCCTGCATTGGCAGGTGGATTCTTAACCACCAGGGAAGTCCCAGAGGGGAGTCAAAAGAAGAATCATAGTTCATGTCACATGAAAATTGTATGAAATTCAAATTTTAGAGCCCATAAAACTCCAAAAGTTTTATTGGAGCACAGCCATGCCCATTTGAGTATGTGTCATCTATGGCTGCTTACATGCAGAGTTGTGTAGCTGTGACCGAAACCGTGTGGCCGGAAAAGCCAAAATGTTTTCTACTTGGCCCTTTTAGAAAAAATGAGCCAACATTTGTCTCAGAGTCATGCCTTGACTGGTCCATCTAAAGCTGCCCGCTCTGCTTTTTTTTTTTTTTTTTCTGACAGCGCTGCGCGGCAAGCCAGATCTTAGTTCCCTGATTAGGGATCGAACCCGCACCCCCTGTAGTGGAAGCACAGAGTCTTAACCACTGGACCATCAGGGAAGTACCCCCTCTACTCTTTTTACACTCAGAGTCACACTGTTTCTTCACTGTGCCTCCCACCTCAGGGTCTTTGTATCTGCTGCTCCCTCTCCCTGGAATGCCATCTCCACTTTGGTCATCTTTCAGGTAACAGTTAAGGAATCACCTCCTCCAGGCAGCCCTCTGGGATCCCCCAGGCTAGATCATAGCCCTCCCTATTCTATCCTCTCCTTTGCCTCTTCTCTTTCCCCTTCCTGGCACAATTTGAAAGCTTCCATTTGTGCAGATATTTGATTGACTATTTCCTTCACCAGAGGGTCAGCTCCTCGAGGGCAGGGATTCTTTTTTTCCTCTGACAGGCTCCCAGGAAAACATTTGCTAGACGAATGAGTGCCGAGACTGGAGGGATCTGAGGAATTCCAAGCAAAAAGGTTGAGCTGGGCTGCAAAACTGATGGGTGTGTTTGCAGGCGGGGAAGGGCGGGGCAGGTGGAAAGTCCCTCAGCCTGAGGTCCCAGGGGCAGATTTGCAAAGAAATGCAAAACAGTTTGCCTAGGGCTCTCAGTGAGTCCCTGTGGACCTGCTGGGAGCCCTCACAGGAGGCGGAGTCGGGAACAGATCCACCTTCACTTACCCTCTAAGAGTCTCAGTTTTAGCCTCTGTAAACTGGATCTGAACAGTGAGAACCTTCTGAAAGGGCCAACAAATCCCGTCTCCTCCGTGAGCCCTCTGCACAGTTCAGTGATCTTAGGAACCAACACTGGACCACCCATTCCCACCATGCAGCCCCACCAGACCTCCCTAAACTCAGCTGTTCAACCATCCAGAGAAGCAGTACACCCCTTCCTAAGGCTATTCCAGAACATTCCATGCTACAGAACATCCCTAGAGCATGTAGTGGGACTACCTAACCCTGAGCTGTGTGCAGTTATCCTGGACCCTGAGAGAAAAGGAGAAATCAATAATACTGGTCCTATCTTTCTTTTTAAAATTGATTAATTAATTAATTAATTATTCATTTTTGGGGGGTCCTTGTAGCTGCACGGGCTTTCTCTAGTTGCCGCAAACGTGGTGCGTGGGCTTCTCATTGCAGTGGCTTCTCTTGTTGCGGTGCATGGGCTCTAGGCGCGCAGGCTTAGTTGCTCCATGGCATGTGGGATCTTCCCGGACCAGGGCTCAAACCCGTGTCCCCTGCATTGGCAGACGGATTCTTAACCATTGTGCCACCAGGGAAGTCCCTGGTCCTATCTTTCTTTAAAATTTGGATGCTTTGCTCATCATGGACTTTTTTTGCATGTATTTGAAGTTTAAAAAGTGATACTAAAATATAATCATTGGGGACTTCCCTGTCAGTCCAGTGGTTAAGACTCTGCGCTTCCACTACAGGGGGCACACGTTCTATCCCTGGTTGGGGAACTAAGACCCCACATACCTCGTGGTGCAGTCAAAAAAAAAGCCCAAAACCATCAGGACTGAGTTAGCCCCCCCCCCCCCCCCCCCCGCCTTAAATTTTGTGCCCGAGGAGAGTACCTCGCTCTCCTCAATGCAGCAGGTAGTAAGTGCTAATAAATGCTCCTAGAAGGAATGGTTGCAATATATAAAATCTGGTGTTTCTATCTCACAATGGGGGCTGTTTTAGTTTGCTGGGGAGGCCACGACAAAATGCCACAGAATGGGTAAATAAACATCAAATTTATTGTCTCACAGTTCTGGAGGTCAGAAGCCCCAGATCCAGGTGTCGGCAGGGTTGGTTTCTGCTGAGGCCTCTCTCCTTGGCCTGCAGATGGCTGCCTTCTTCCTGTGTCCCTGTGTGGTCTGCCCTCTGGGCCTGTCTTTTCCCAATCTCACCAATATGACTGGTGTCATATTAAATTAGGGCCCACCCTAAAGACCTCACTTTAACTTAATTGCTTCTTTCAAACCCTGTCTCTAGGTCTTCCCTGGTGGCGCTGTGGTTGAGAGTCCGCCTGCTGATGCAGGGCACGAAGGTTCGTGCCCCGGTCTGGAAAGATTCCCACATGCCGCTGAGCGGCTGGGCCTGTGAGCCACGGCCGCTGAGCCTGCGCGTCCGGATCCTGTGCTCCGCAACGGGAGAGGCCTGCGTACTGCCAAAAAAAAAACCAAACAAACAAAAACCCTGTCTCTAAATAAAGTTACATTCTGAGGTACTGGGGGGTTAAGACTTTAATATATATGTTTGGGGGAGGGGCACAATTTAGCCCATAACAGGAGTAAACTCTTCAACGGGGCTTAATGTATGCCAGGCACTGTGCTAGGTACTTTATATTAACTTCTTTAAGTCTCACAAGAGCCCCATAATAGAATAGGTTCTGATATTATTCAACATTTTACACGAAGAATCCTGAGGCTCAGAGAGATTATGTAACTTGCCCAAGTTCACACAGGCAGTGAGGGCAGAATCTAAACTCATGATTTCTGGCTTCAGATCAACCAAATCTGAAATCCATCTAGGAAGTAGTAGTGGGGCAGAGTTGCTCCCTGACTAAACCATGCATTTATTTTTTTTAATTGTGGTAAAATATACATAACAAAATTGACCTTTTAAATCGTTTTTGAGTGTACAGTTTAGTGTATTAAGTACACTCACATTGTTGTGCAGCCATCCCCACCATCTCTCTCCAGGACTGTTCCATTTTTCCAAATGGAAACTCTGTCCCCATTAAACACTGACTCCCCCTCCCCCAGACCCTGGCCTCCACCACTTTACTTTCTGTCCCTTGGATTTGACTCCTTTAGGGACCTTATATAGGTAGAATTATACAATATTTGTCCTTTTTTTTTTTTTTGGCTACACCATGCAGCTTGTGGGATCTTAGTTCCCTGACCAGGGATGAAACCTGGGCCCTCAGTGGTGAAAGCGCAGCGTCCTAACCACTGGACCGCAAGGGAATTCCCCAATATTTGTGCTTCTGTGTCCAGCTTATTTCACTGAGCATACCATTTTATCCATGTTGTAGCCTGTGTCAGAATTTCCTTCCTTTTTGGAACGAAATTAGGTCATTTGTAGAGACGTGGATGGATCTAGAGACTGTCATACAGAGTGAAGTAAGTCAGAAAGAGAAAAACAAATATCGTATATTAACGCATATATGTGGAACCTAGAAAAATGGTACAGATGAACCGGTTTGCAGGGCAGAAAGAGAGACACAGATGTAGAGAACAAACATATGGACACCAAGGGGGGAAAGTGGTGGGGGTGGTGGTGGTGGTCGGATGAATTGGGAGATTGGGGTTGACATATATACACTAATATGTATAAAATGGGTAACTAATAACCTGTTGTATAAAAAAAAAAAGACAATAAAATTCAAAAAAAATAATAAAAGTGCCAAAAAAAAGAGAGAAGAATTTCTTTCCTTTTTAAGGCTGAGTAATATTCCAGCGTATGGGTGGACCACTAAACTATGCCTTTTTAGGTCACTTGGTTCTGCCCTTATTAGCTGTGGGACCTTGGGGAAATCACTTAACTTCTCTGAGCCTCAATTTGTTCCTGCATAAATGAGCCCCCACAAAGCCCAGGGTGTGGGGAGGATTATGTGAATTAATTGGTTTATTATTATTATATTTTAATATTTAGGCTGCACTGGGTCTTAGTTGCAGCCCATGGGATGTTCATTGCAGCATGCAGGATCTTTAGTTGCAGCATGTGGATTCTTAGTTGTGGCATGCATGCGGGATCCAGCTCCGCGACTAGGGATCGAACCCGGCTCCCCTGCACTGGGAGCACGGAGTCCAACCCACAGGGCCACCAGGGAAGTCCTGTGAATTAATTGATTTAAAGGGTAGTGATGGGTATCCAATACGCGCTCAACAGCATCAAAAGGCAGACGCAAGGGGCATGCAGTGGCGGCCTCTGGTCAGCAGGAGCCGCTGCCGGGACCTCCGTGTCCGCCCCGCGCCGCAGCGAGCGCACGCGCAGCAGAGCTTTCCTGCAGCGGTTGCTTTTTTTCGTGCTTCTTCCCCGCCCTTTACCCTCAGCTGTATTTATTACTGCAGACCGTGAGCCTGGCTGTCTGCTTTTGCTCTGTGCTGAAGCCCTGCTCCTCCCCAGGCTTCTGGGTCTGGGGATGGCGGTGGGGAGTTGTCCCCTGCCAACATCTGGCCCCATCCCTGCAGCTGGGGGGTGGAACACCTCTGCACGGAGGGTTACAGAGGGGAGGGAATGTCTTAAATTTCCCCATTCCCCTTAAACTCTCCCCGGCTTCTTTAATTTACATTAAGTTAAAATTTCTCAATAAGCAATCTATTCACTTGCGAGCAAATTCAACCCTCTTAACGAGAAAACTTTTGCTTTTAATCTCTGAAATGGTCCAATTTGCAAGGAAGGGCTGTGAAGTGCCTAAGACGGAGCCCAGCACACAGTTAGTGCTGAGTGCACTTAAACATTTTTTAAAAAATTAAGATAGGGGCTTCCTTGGTGGCGCAGTGGTTGCGAGTCCACCTGCCGATGCAGGGCACGCGGGTTCGTGCCCCGGTCCGGGAAGATCCTACATGCCGCGGAGCGGCTGGGCTCGTGAGCCATGGCCGCTGAGCCTGCGTGTCTGGAGCCTGTGCTCCGCAA
>NW_006787698.1:388931-391675 GCF_000442215.2 Lipotes vexillifer | reverse complement strand
GTGAGAGGCCCGCGTACCGCAAAAAAAAAAAAAAAAAAAAATTAAGATAAATCATTTATTAAGAATGGGAAACTGGATACCCGTCTGCTGAAATCGCGTCCCCTCAACGGCGCATGCGCTTGCCATGTAAAATTAGCATAACGTGTCAGGAACACAGGCGCAGGTGTTAAAGATACGGGATTGAGCTCGGGCATTGACGTCTGCTGCCTGCCACTCTGCGGCTCCGATCCTCGGTCGTTCGGTAGATATTTCTGGAGCAGCTCCTTCCTGCCTCAGTTTCCCGCTGGATTAAACGCGGGATAGTGATGGCAGTCTTCGATTAAACGAAATCAGGGCTGTGATAGCGCTTTACAAAGCAAAACGCGCAAAGCCTTTGCGGAGAGAGGAGTGCATAGGCTTAGAGTCCAGACCCGAACTTGCATGGCTTTTTACAGACGCACATCTCCCCTTCTCCCAGCGCAGGGAAAGCCCTGCAGTCCCCCTCTTTTTGACAGAGTGAATTTAGGGGAAGATTTACTTTAAGGGGTTTATTTACGCTAATGAGAATATCATTAATTGGTGCAAGAAATACTTATGAGCGCCTACTGTGTACCAGGCATTGAGCTGGGCTCTTTACCAAGAATAAAAATACTGAATTGAATGCCAATTCGTTCTCTTGAGCCAGAGATCTGAAGTACAGCTGTTTCTTAGGGTCATATTAGGACACAAATGCAAAATAGTCTTCCTGCGCCTCCCCCTGGAGAGAGAATGAAGTAGAAAATGAGATTGCGCATGTAGAAAAGCGCTTAGCCCCCGTGCTTGCGACAGGGCAAACCAGTACCTGAAATGTGTTTTATTAATAGTAATGATAGCTAATTAAAAATAGCTGGCGTGTATTGAGAACTGTGTCAGGCACGGCGCTAATCCCTGTACATATATTTAGTGAATTTTACTCTGCCCCAGTGAGGTCGTACTGATGACCCCATTGCGCAGATAAGGAAACTGAAGAATAGAAAAATACGAGTATCTACTGTAAGAACACTTAAAGTGGTGGAGCTAATAAGGTGTTTTGTTCACTGCTATATCCACAACACCTATATCAATGCCTGGTATAGTAGACGCTCAATCTGTCTTTGTGGAATAAATGAGTGATTAATACCTGCCTTTAAAAAAGCTTTTTTTTTCTTGTAAATAGACAGGTAATTGCAAAAATGGTACTGAGAGGTCCCTAGTACTCTTACCCCTGTACTGTCATCTTACCTAACATCAAACCGAGGAAATTAACCTTGGTGCAATCTACAGACCCTATTAATATTGTAATCTGCTTTTAATAGGAGTGCTTGGCACTTTGCAGACTGATATAGTTGCTATGATATGGTTAATATTCTCAGCTAAAACGGCTCTTCGCTTTTTGCACCTAAGTATTGCATCCGGGAGGCGTGCACCCTGCACCGGGCGGACCACGCCTCAGGGAAAATCCAAGTGTGGAACGCAGACCCTCTATATTAGAGCAGCGGCGCCGACGCGTAAGGGTTACCCTGTGGGAGGCCGTCCATGCGCCTGCGCGGGGCGTCGCTTCGCCCCGCCCCAGAAAGGGGTCAGATGACCCGCCCAACCGGCGTCGGCCTATAAAAGCTCGGGTGTTGACGTCAGCGTTCTCTTCCGCCGTCGTCGCCGCCATCCTCGGCGCGGCTAGCCACCCTCGGATCTGTCTGGGAGAATCCACCGCCATCCGCCACCATGGTGAGCAGCGCTGTTCAACGGGCGGCCTGAATCGGCGGCGGGGCCTCCGTAGGGCCGGCCCTACCAGGCCTGGAGAGCTGTGGCCTCCCTGACTGAGAGGAGACATGGCGGCGGCGGCGGGGCCGGCGGGCCTGGGGCTGGGGAAGCAGCTGCCGCCATGTCTGCGCGATGCACTGCTAGCCGAGCTCCGCTTCCGGGGGCGCTGCCGCCTCCAGGACCCCGGGCCCGGCTGGAGCAGGGGCGGAGGCGGGGCGGGGGGTATGATGATGTGGCAGACGCTGTAATGGCGGGCGCCGCGGTGCGAGCGGGGAGAGGGGAGCCGCCTTATGTAACCCGTGGGCTGGGAGTTTGAGTCCGATTTTCTGTCGGGAGCCGGGGGAGGCAAGGAAATGGCAAAAGGGGAGAAGAGTAAGATCTTTAGAAGCGTCTAGTTTTCTGACGTTGTGTAACCTTGGTCCTTCCTATACCTCCCAAGTGTGAACACCTGATTCCAGAACCACGAGGTGGAGGCTCCTGCCTGTTAGGGCTGCGCAAGCCTCCCACCCGACGGGGGGTGGCATATTTAAGAATCAGGGGCAGGGTGTGTGGCTCTACCTGATTGACCCCCACCCTGCACAGCGAGGTGACCTTGGATTTTAAAGAGGCCCTTTGGGGGAAGGCTGGGGGTATAACCAGTGGCAACACAGTGGGGGGAACTTCAGCTGGATTCCAGATACGCCAATATACTATAAAGGAAATTTGTTGTCACTCTTTGAAACTTACTCTTCAGTACTCATTCTGGGTTGTCACTCTGGGTTGTGACAACCGGCGTCTGGCTTTTCAGGGACGGGGTGAATTGCACTTTTAAAGGGGTGTCAACAGAGAAAGGGGGATCTGGGTGGGAGTTGAGGCGGCGCCAGGACCAGCTCCCTCTGGCCATGGCCTAGCAGTCTCTATTGATCAAGGTCTCAGTGCCAAGCCTCATTCATGGAGTGCCGGGCCATCCTGAGTCGTCGTCGTTGTCCGTCCCCCCCCCCCCCCCG
>NW_006787698.1:384787-388891 GCF_000442215.2 Lipotes vexillifer | reverse complement strand
CCCGCCCAGGTGAACTTCACAGTAGACCAGATCCGGGCCATCATGGACAAGAAGGCCAACATCCGAAACATGTCTGTCATCGCCCACGTGGACCATGGCAAGTCCACTCTTACAGACTCCCTGGTGTGCAAGGCGGGTATCATCGCCTCCGCCCGGGCTGGGGAGACCCGCTTCACTGACACCCGGAAGGACGAGCAGGAGCGTTGCATCACCATCAAATCGACGTGAGCAAAGCCTTGGCACCCTCTGGACAGGGAGTGGGGAGGTGCTTACTCTGAGTCCTTGGGCGGTGGGTAGGGAGGACAGACAGTAGCCAACCCTTTCCTGACAGGTTTCTGGGGAGATGAGCACATTGGGGCTGGGTTTTTGGACTGAGGGACAGTGGGGCTTCAGCTAGTGAGATGGGAACCTTTGTCTCCTGTGGGAGAGGCACAGTGATGGGTGGTATTAAGGGGATTTGGAGAGGAGGGGGGCCGAGGGGCTCTTGGCATTGTCTGGAGAAGTCTGGGTGGGTGCTGCTGGCATCCAAGGATACTGCTAAAGGTCTTGCCTTACCTATGGTGGCCCCCTGTGAGTTTTCTGGTCCCAGATGTTAAGAGGGTGAGAAAACCCCCCTCACCTGCAAAAAAAAAAAAATGAGGCTGTAACAACAGTTGTTTTCAGTTGTTTTCATCTAGTAGCATCTCCTTGGTCATTGCCTCTGAGACTCATTTCAGCTGGGGAGGGAAAGGTGAAGGGTAGTCTTTGAGGTTTCTGGATCTTGCCTGATTGTGTAGCAGCTCTTTGAAATCAGGTGTGTTGAGCCTGAGAGGAACCAGGTGGACTCTGGTACCATTGCACCTGTACCAGGGAGGTGGTGGTTCCCGGCAGAGGGTGCTGCAGAGGTAAATGTCCCTGGATAGGATAGCTCTTGTGTGGGAAGTCTGCAGTTCATCTCTAGGGATGAGTAATGTGGGGGGAGGAGACAGATTGCAGCATCTGTCTGGCTTTTTACTGGATTACAGCCTCACTTCAGAATCAAGAGCATCCACCCTGACTCCCGTGGGCAGGAACCTGACGGATCACAGGGCTAGTGGGAGCAGGTTAGGAGCCAGGCTGAGGTGTGCCTCCATCCGGGTAACCTGTCCCAATCTCTCAGGGCCATTTCCCTCTTCTACGAGCTCTCAGAGAATGACTTGAACTTCATCAAGCAGAGCAAGGATGGCTCTGGCTTCCTCATCAACCTCATTGACTCCCCTGGGCACGTGGACTTCTCCTCAGAGGTGACAGCCGCCCTCCGTGTCACTGATGGTGCCTTGGTGGTGGTGGACTGCGTGTCAGGTAAGCAGTAGGCTTCCCCACGGATGGCGGGGAACCTGGGGCTGTCCCCTCTTTGGCCGACGGAGACGCCTCATCCCCTGCTGGTCCACAGGCGTGTGCGTGCAGACAGAGACGGTGCTGCGCCAGGCCATTGCCGAGCGCATCAAGCCTGTGCTGATGATGAACAAGATGGACCGGGCCCTGCTTGAGCTGCAGCTGGAGCCTGAGGAGCTCTACCAGACCTTCCAGCGCATTGTGGAGAATGTCAACGTCATCATTTCCACCTACGGGGAGGGCGAGAGCGGCCCCATGGGCAACATCATGGTAGGATTCCCTGACTGCTGAAGTCGGCGTCCCTTGTACCCCCTCCCACTTCTCCCACCGGGTGGGCAGCATTCCTCGTGCAGACTGGAAAGGTTGTGGTTTTATCCTTCGGGGCTGCCCTTGGGAAACCACTGTTGTGAAGCCATGGCCTCCTGGGGATTCTTGGGAGGTTGGAAGGTGAGGTTGCCAGGAACCTTGGAATGGCAAGAAGGCTGGACTTTGGTGGAGGCTGTGGGGTAGTAGCTCAGCCTGCTAACAGAGGGGCATGGGGCAGTGCCTGTGGCATCATCGCACATCCCCTCGTGATGGGGGCAGAGCCGGGCACCCTGTACATGATGACTAAAATTTCTTCACTTTGATCTGAAGGCTGTTGAAGAAATCCAGGGTCTGAGGGCCGGGGTGCTTGGGGACTTCATTGATGTGGTTTGTGTCCAACTGTCCCAACTCACAGCTTTCTCCTGCCCTCTCAGATTGACCCTGTTCTCGGTACTGTTGGCTTCGGGTCTGGTCTCCACGGCTGGGCCTTCACTCTGAAGCAGTTTGCAGAGATGTACGTGGCCAAGTTTGCCGCCAAGGGCGAGGGTCAGCTGGGGCCTGCCGAGCGGGCCAAGAAGGTGGAGGACATGATGAAGAAGCTGTGGGGAGACCGGTGAGTGCTGGAGACACAGCTCAAGTGTCTGTGGGGTCCTTCACACCTGCGTCCCCCCAGATTCCCCTAACTTGGGTTGAGCCTTCTCTGACAGGTACTTTGATCCAGCCAACGGCAAATTCAGCAAGTCAGCCAACAGCCCAGATGGCAAGAAGCTGCCACGGACATTCTGCCAGCTCATTCTGGACCCCATCTTCAAGGTGAGCTGGCGTGTGCTTGATGTAGGTAGGCGTCCCCAGGGCTGTCCTTGGGCTCCCTGAGAATCTGGTACCCAACCTGCTGCAGCCAGTAGCAAGATGCCGTGGGGCAAGGCAGGGCCAGGCTGCAGAGGCAGCTCCTGGGACAAGGATAGGGCAGCATGAGGTCAGAACGCCCTCAGGGTTCCACCCTGACAGGGAAGTCTCCCCGACCCCTGGGCTTCATCATCAGAGGGACCATCAGACTCCCTGACTGGGCAGCAGGTGAGATGAGGTAGGAGGGTCTAGGGTTTGCAAGCCTGTGAGTTTAGTGAGTGTATGCTCAATGTCTGAAAATAGAAAGGGTTTTTTTTTCTTTCAACAATCTGTCGAGAAGTGTCCCCGTGATTTGCTTAATTGGGTCAGACCTTTGGCGGTAAGTGAAGATGGCCTTTAAAGCTCCAGAGCAGGAAGCATGTAGCTTCAGGCTTCCAGTATGTTCCCAAACCCACTTTGCCATGTCTCTTGGGTGTCAGGTGTTTGATGCAATCATGAATTTCAAGAAAGAGGAGACGGCAAAACTAATTGAAAAACTGGACATCAAGTTGGACAGTGAAGATAAAGACAAAGAAGGCAAACCACTTCTGAAGGTGAGTGGAGCAGCCACCCTGTGAGTCCCCATCCCACCTTGAGTGCCATTTTCTCAGGTAATCAGACAGCTGGCTGTAAGGGTCTCAGGGCTCCACGCTGGGCCCAGGCTTGTATTAGAAGTATCACAAGCGGGAGCTCTGTCACCAGCAGGGGTGTGTAGGAGACATCAGGTGTTTACGCTGCTCTTCTAGATTCTTTCTCAAGTCATTTGTTTTGTCTCTCTCTCACATTCTCTTCTTTAGGCAGTGATGCGCCGCTGGCTACCTGCTGGGGATGCCCTGCTGCAGATGATTACCATCCACCTGCCCTCCCCTGTGACGGCCCAGAAATACCGCTGTGAGCTCCTGTACGAGGGGCCCCCAGATGACGAGGCCGCCATGGGTACGTGGGGCGTGCCTGCATCCTGGGGTTAGAACGCTGGGCAGAGCTGCAGAATTCTGGAAAGCTGAGCTGCCAGGGAATCAGTCTCCCCTGTGGGGGGTTCCTTTCTCTCTCCTCAGGCATTAAAAGCTGTGACCCCAAAGGCCCTCTTATGATGTACATTTCCAAAATGGTGCCAACCTCTGACAAAGGTCGGTTCTATGCCTTCGGCCGGGTCTTCTCAGGGCTGGTGTCCACCGGCCTGAAGGTCAGGATCATGGGGCCCAACTACACGCCCGGGAAGAAGGAAGACCTATACCTGAAGCCAATCCAGAGGTGAGGTGCTCCGTGAGGCAGGGGGTGCCCAGCAGCCTCCCTTTCGCCCCTCAAGCCACTGAAGGGAAGGGTGAGGGTTAGCTGAATGTAGACTTGGCCAGGGGAGGCCCACCAGGAAATAAGTGTCTCTTCCTCCCCACTAGGGATTCACAGTGAGACCCAGCCAGGAGTTGGGAAGCAGTTAGGCTGAAATTATGGTGCCAGCATACATTTTAAAATACCCAGAGAGCAGGCTCTGACCCCAGAGATGTCATGTGGTGGGTGGCCACCCAGTCCAGGTGTGGGTAGTGGGAAGAGCCTTCATTCCTG
>NW_006787698.1:376618-384645 GCF_000442215.2 Lipotes vexillifer | reverse complement strand
CCTGCTAGTTCCTCGGGGCCCTGACTGTACTGCGACCCGCGAGTGCCTACGGTTTCCCTGTGGCACGCATGTCTGGCCTGGGTCAGGGTGCAGAGTCCTGCACAGGGCACGTGTTAATGAGCAGGTGGCTCTCTCCTGGTGTGCAGGAGCCAAAACTGTCACTGAGACTTGGGTCGCAAGATAGATTCAGGGCTTGGCCCAGGGTGGGGTGGCACTGCCCCTTCAGACAGGAAGACAGCCGCAGGCCCCAAGACAAAGGAGGCTTGTCTTTGGTCATTTGGGGATCTGCCACCCCAGTGCCGATGCATTATGGCCTTTTGTGTCTCTCTCAGGACAATTCTGATGATGGGCCGCTACGTCGAGCCCATCGAGGATGTGCCTTGTGGCAACATCGTGGGCTTGGTGGGCGTGGACCAGTTCCTGGTGAAGACGGGCACCATCACCACCTTCGAGCATGCCCACAACATGCGGGTGATGAAGTTCAGCGTGAGCCCTGTCGTCAGGGTGGCTGTGGAGGCCAAGAACCCGGCCGACCTGCCCAAGCTGGTGGAAGGCCTGAAGCGGCTGGCCAAGTCGGACCCCATGGTGCAGGTGGGTGGGCCCCGGCCGGAGGCGACACCTGCGGCGGTGGTGGTTTGTTGGCTTATGCAGTGTGGCTGAGCCGAAAGATTCCGCTGGCTTCTCACACAAGTAGAGATTCCGTGTTGAGAAAACCAGCTGTGCTGGGTACACCTGCCCTGGTAGAGGTGCTCCCCTTAATTTAAATGGTGGTTTTCCACCCAGGAACCCGATTTCTTTTGTAGGCTGCTTGGGTCTTTACAGGCTGGTTGTGCATGGAGGGTCCTTATAGAAGGTTAGTGTTGAAAACGAGTAAAGAGGATCCTGCTGTCTTTCCCCCAAAACCACATTTTGTGAGTCTGCCTTTTCCATCTGGAGGAAAGCTTGGAGCCTCCTTTCTACCTGTCCCTAGAATCCCTTGGGTTTCCCGCATTTGTCCCGGGGTCTGTGCTCAGGCTGACGCGTGGCCCTTTTCAGTGCATCATTGAGGAGTCCGGGGAGCACATTATCGCGGGTGCCGGGGAGCTGCATCTGGAGATCTGCCTCAAGGACCTGGAGGAGGACCATGCCTGCATTCCCATCAAGGTGAGGCCTGGTGCTGCTCTGATGGCCGGAGGCCCGCTGTCCCCAGGACGGAGGGGCCGGTGGAGAGCATGGACCTGGGTCCAGGCTGGGGTCTGAGGGGCCCATTGATTGGGGCACTCAGTTCTCTGTCCTTCCATCCGTTATTGCCAGGTGATAATGTGCTGTCGTGACACCAGCTTAGATGCATTGGCAAGGCTGGAGTGTGAGCGGTCTGCTGCTTAACAAATTTTTTAAAAGCTCTTGGGAAGTGCAGACACTGAGGCTTACGTAGCCGGCCCCACGCCCAGCTGGTGCGTTCTGGTTTCCATTCGCCTTTTTTCCCCACAGAACTGTGTGCAGATCTGTGTCTGTTCTCAGACGTGGATTTGGGTTTCTTTACGTGTGCTTCTCTTTGTTAAACTTCTGTCTTTTCGTTTCTCTCTACTAATAGGAATGAAATTTTCTTTTTCAGGTACGGTGACAGCTTTTCTCCGTTGTTCTCTATGTTAGAAAACTAATATGCTGGGGTGTGGGGTTAGGCCTAGCACTTGTATCTTTTGAGATTTTTTTTCCCAGTTAATACCACATGTGTGGAGTTTCACTGTTTCACCAGCCCTCTTGGCAGTGGGCTTCCTCCTACAAGGGAGTAGCTGCACACCTCATGTTTACACAGAAGACGTGCATGGCTCTGTGCCGTCAGATCAAACTCGCTCTGTTTTCTGTGCCACTGCCACTGTTAAGTGGGCCTCGTTATTAGGAAGACCTTCTGTTAAGATGCCTCTCAGGTGTCTGGTTCCTGTGGCAGACCTGACCTGCGTGCTCCTTTTGCAGAAATCCGACCCAGTTGTCTCGTACCGAGAGACCGTCAGTGAGGAGTCTAACGTGCTCTGCCTGTCCAAGTCCCCCAATAAGCACAACAGGCTGTACATGAAGGCACGGCCCTTCCCCGACGGCCTGGCTGAGGACATCGACAAGGGCGAGGTGTCTTCCCGCCAGGAGCTCAAGCAGCGGGCCCGCTACCTAGCCGAGAAGTACGAGTGGGATGTGGCCGAGGCCCGCAAGATCTGGTGCTTTGGCCCTGATGGCACCGGCCCCAACATCCTCACTGACATCACCAAGGGTGTGCAGTACCTCAACGAGATCAAGGACAGTGTGGTGGCCGGCTTCCAGTGGGCCACCAAGGAGGTGAGGGGCTGCTCAGGCACAGCTCTGGTGGGTTTGTCACTGGGGGGGGGGGTCCTCCTGTCCTTGTTTCCCTGTTGGCAAGGTGGGGTTGTGGTCCTGCCTCCTGGGAAGGGGACACTAGGGGGGCCGAGATGGTCCCTGTTGGTGAGACCTGGAGGAGCTGGCACAGACAGTTCTGGCTGACCTGTTCTCAGGAGCTGCAGTAGAGGCGGTTTCTTGATAGTGTTCCACTTCCTCTATAGGGGGCGCTGTGTGAGGAGAACATGCGGGGCGTGCGCTTCGACGTCCACGACGTGACACTGCACGCGGATGCCATTCACCGCGGGGGCGGCCAGATCATCCCCACGGCCCGGCGCTGCCTGTACGCCAGCGTGCTGACGGCCCAGCCCCGGCTCATGGAGCCCATCTACCTTGTGGAGATCCAGGTGGGGAGGCCTGGCCCCCCCAGCTGCTGCTCCCAGTCCCACCCTGCCCAACAGCTGCTAATAGCCTTTCTTTGCCTGACAGTGTCCAGAACAAGTGGTTGGTGGTATCTACGGTGTCTTGAACAGGAAGCGGGGCCACGTCTTTGAGGAGACCCAGGTGGCCGGCACCCCCATGTTTGTTGTGAAGGCCTACCTGCCTGTCAATGAGTCCTTTGGTAAGTGCCAGTCTGGTGTGGTCCTCAGATGCCTGCTACCTTTGGGGTGGAGCCCAGCAGGCATTCAGCCCATCTGGTCTAGGACGGGACCCATTTCTTTTATCTTTTTTAGTATTTAGTATTTGGTCGTGCTGGATCTTAGTTGCAGTAGGCTTGCTCCTTAGTTGCGGCTCACGGGCTCCTTAGTTGTGGCATGCGAACTCGTAGTTGTGGCATTCATGTGGGCTCTCTAGTTCCCTGACCAGGGATTGAACCTGGGCCTGCTGCATTGAGAGCGTGGAGTCTTTTTTTTTTTTTTTGTGGTACGGGGGCCTCTCTGTTTGAAAGGGAAGGAAGGAAAAGAGGTGTGATGTTTCTCTCTCTCTTTTTTTTTTTTTTTTTTGTGGTACGGGGGCCTCTCACTGGCGTGGCCTCTCCCGTTGCGGGGCATGCGCAGGCTCAGCAGTCATGGCTCACGGGCCCAGCCGCTCCGCGGCACGTGGGATCTTCCCGGACCGGGGCACAAACCTGTGTCCCCTACATCAGCAGGCGGACTCTCAACCACTGCGCCACCAGGGAAGCCCAAGGGAGCGCAGAGTCTTAACCACTGCGCCACCAGGGAAGTCCCAGGGCCCCAGTCCTTTCTCTCGTGCATGGCACAGGGTGGGTCTGATGGGAGCTATTGCTTTCTGCATCGCAGTTGTGGAGGAGGAGGTGCCCTGTTTCTCATTTGGGCCTCTGGACTGTTGAAATAGGGGGAAGGTCCTTGGGCCTGTAAATCTAAGAGCAAAGCCTGCAGAGAAGCTGTGCTGGAGCCCTGGTTTATCCTGAGTAGCAGCAGGTGGAGACCAGAGGCCCAGGAAGGGCCAGCCTTGCCCTACTTATTAATCAGTAGCCTTTGAGGGAGCCTTTGGGTGAGGGATAGAATAATGGGCCTGACATCTGACATGAGCCAGGTAGTCCAGACTCACTGATCCTCTGGTGTGGGCCTGTGTTCCCACCTTCCCCTCCTGGCCTCCGCCAGGGAGCCGTGAGGCTGTCTGGGCTGCCCGGTGAGCACCGTCTCTGTGCTTCCTACAGGCTTCACCGCTGACCTGAGGTCCAACACGGGCGGCCAGGCCTTTCCCCAGTGTGTGTTCGACCACTGGCAGATCCTGCCCGGTGACCCCTTTGACAGCACCAGCCGCCCCAGCCAGGTGGTGGCAGAGACGCGCAAGCGCAAAGGCCTGAAAGAAGGCATCCCGGCCCTGGACAACTTTCTGGACAAGTTGTAGGCAGCCTCCCTGCAGCCCGCTGCCTGGTGGGACTCGGCGCAGCCCCTGCGCCCAGGGACAGGTGACCACAGCAACAGCCCCACATTCTCCACGACACCTTGAGGCTGTCCAGACCCAGTAACGCTCTGCCTGACAAGTTTCTGGGGCCCACTCTGTGCCATCACTCAACATGAACACTTGATGCCGTTTCTTTCGATATTTATTTCTAGATTTCAGAGGCAACAGAAGTGTCCTCACAGCAGGGCCTTATCTGGCTGGTAGGGATGGGGGAGGAGATGGGACACCCAAAGCTTTTTTTGTTAAGAGGGAAATTCACATGTCCAAAAAAAGTTAAAAATAAACGCATTAAGAGGTTTATTTGGGTAAATGGCCCGTAGTGGATTTTCCTCCGGAAAGGGGGAAGGAACAAGCGGGTAGATGTTCTCTTTGGACAGAAGCTAGAAGGCAGGAAATCGTGTGCAGTGTCACCATGAGCACATCCAGCTGTACTAGTGCCATTGGAATAATAAATTTGATATGGTGGTGATCGTGTATGCGTGTCCATGGTCTTTCTCCATCCGCTCAGGCTACAATGGACTCCCTGTGCCGGTGAGCAAGGCCATTGGTTACGCTCCAGTACACAGTGTTCAGTATCACCTCCAAATGTCCAGGGCTGAGGCAGAGGTCCGTGAGACTTCACGTGATCCAGGCGAGTCCAGTTGTCCACCTGTCACGTGGGGCCAGCCGGTGGAACTGTCCTACATCTGTGCTGTCTGCAGGGGCAGCCACTGGCCTCATGTCTACTGAGCGTTTGAAATGGGGGCAGTGCAGCGTAGGACCGTTACTTTTAGCTGTAAACATATTTCCATAGTCTGATGGCTCTGGTGCTGTTATTAGCAGTCAGTGCAGGCTGGGAAAATTGCCCATGTGCTCAGCTTTGTCCCATCGAAACTTCCCTATGGTTACTGCAGTGCTGACTAACCCTGGGGGCTGATTTGTGCCTGGATTGTGGGAGGAGCCTCAGTCTAACTTTCATGCTAGGAGCAGCTATTTGAACAAACAGCAAGGATTCCTTTGTAGGATTCTCTGGATTTGTCCATTCAAACTTTAAAGATTTGTAACATTATGCGTGGGTTATCACTCTACATGCCTGTCCTCAGGAAGGCGGATGGGGACAGTGAGGTGCTGGTGTGGGGTTCCAGGCCAGGAGGGTGGCCATTGTGCACCCAGGCTGCCCAGACCTATACCTCCACTAATATGTGTCTTGTTAAGGTATGGAAAGGGGAGGAAAAGAGCTGTAGAAACCTGATGAACGTTGCCTAGAGCCAGATGATCAAGGTCAACAACAGTGATAAGTCAGGATACTATGAACCCTTGATAAGGAGTGATGAAAATGGCACTGTATGGTCTTCCTAAAACCCAGCACCCTTATTTAACCACGAGAAAGACAAATCCCAATTGAGGGAGTAGACCAATCCTCACAACTGTCTTAAGTCATCAAAAACTGGAAAGTGTGAGAAGCTCAAAGCCCAGAGGAACCTAAGGAGACATCACTAAATGTGACTGTGGGATCCTCGAACAGGAAAAGAACATTAGGGAAAAACAAGGAACTCAATAAAGTACGGACTGGTTAATGTATCACTCTTGGTTCATTAATGGTGACAAATACAAGATGTAATAGGGGAAACTGCATATGGGAGAAAGTGCTGCTTTAGCTGTGAACTGAAGTGTGCTTAGGAGTTGAGTGGAGGAAGGCAGTTCCCAGGCAGGAGGAAGAAAGCTGGTGGCATCTCAATGAGATGCTTGAGGTGAGAAGGCAAATGGTGTTGGAGTGAAAAAGGTGGGGGGGGGGGTTGTACGAGGTTAGGGTGGCCAGCAAGGACCAAAAGACACAGGTCTGTGTCAGATGGTGTCTGACCTAGTTCAGCGTGGGCTTTCGGTTCGGGCCTCTCTGGGAACGAATCTCAGTTACGCCTTTGCCGGCTGTGTGACTCCGGGTGGGTTACCTAACCTCTCTGGGGTCTTGTTTCCCCAACTATAGAATGGGTAAAATATTAATGTATTTTATCTCCTCGGGTTGTTGATTGGTACGCAATAAGGCTCGATCAGTGCTAGCTGTTATGTATCTTGAGCTTAAAAGGAGTCACAAAACAATCCTCAAGGGGCTTCCCTGGTTGGCTCAGTGGTTAAGAATCCACCTGCCAGGGCTTCCCTGGTGGCGCAGTGGTTGCGAGTCCGCCTGCCGATGCAGGGGACGCGGGGTCGTGCCCCGGTCCGGGAAGATACTACATGCCGCGGAGCGGCTGGGCTCGTGAGCCATGGCCGCTGAGCCTGCGCGTCTGGAGCCTGTGCTCCGCAACGGGAGAGGGCACGACAGTGAGAGGCCCGCGTACCGCAAGAAAAAACAAAAAAAAACCCGCCTGCCAATGCTGAGGACACGGGTTCGAGCCCTGGTCTGGGAAGATCCCACATGCCGCGGAGCAACTAAGCTCTTGCGCCACAACTGCTGAGCCTGCGTGCCACAACTACTGAAGCCCGCGCGCTTAGAGCCCATGCTCCGCAACAAGAGAAGCCACCGCAATGAGAAGCCCGCGCACCGCAACGAAGAGTAGCCCCTGCTCGCCACAACTAGAGAAAGTCCGCACTTAGCAACGAAGACCCAACACAGCCAAAAATAAATACATAAGTAAAATTAAAAATAAATTCTCAAGCACTAATGGCAACACCAAACCAATCTCCTAATTTGCATCTTTATGTATTTGGAATGTGGTTAGCATTTTACAGAGAAGTAAACTGCCACTCAGGGACTAAAGCAGCCCAAGGGTTCACCTCACGGACTGTCATGCCGGAGCTGGGCCTTGGAATCGCGTTATCTCATGCCCAAGGTAGGCAGGAATAGGGATGCAGAATTTCAGCATCCCGCCTCCCAGCTTCAGGACCCCGGTCAGAGGAGAACGGGCGGGGCGGTCCAGGGGCCGGAAGTCGGAAGGCCGACTTCCGTAAACTTGACAGGCGTTCTTTACAGCCAATCACCTGCGGGAAGCCTAACCTGTGCCAAAGGCGAGGCAGCAATCTGGTGAGGAGGGCGGGACGCGCGAGGGCCTGGGCCTGGAAGGCGGCGGTGGGCGGGCTTCACGAGCGGCGGGCGCACTGACCAATGGGTGGTGGGCTCCACCTCTTGGGGGTGGGCCCTGGAGGGCGCGGTGACGTCGCACGGGTCGGCGCGTCGAGGCATCCAAGGCTGCGGGGCCTGAGGACGCGGCGGCGGCGGGCAGCGCGGCTGAGGGGCCGGTTCGCGGCGCGGGGCCGAGGAGGGTGCGGAGCGGGCTCGGTACGAGGCTGGAGGGTTGGGGGGCCCTTGGGGGGTCTTAGCGGGGTGGGGGACGTTTAGGGGACCCGTGGGATGACTGGGCGGGAGAAGAAGCTGGGCCGGGGCCTGTGAGGGGCGTGGCGGTCTCTGGGACGCTGGAGCACGGACGTCAGGGGCTGGGGAGATCTTTGAGGCGTCTCTGAAGGAAGCCGTCGGGGTCTGCCATGGAGCTTGGGAGAAGGCCGGGGGAGAAGGGCGTTGGAGGAGACTCTCAGCTGTGGCCCTTTGAGGAGGCCCGTTGGGAGTGTGGAGACCGGGGTGGGGGCCTTTGAAACCTGGAGGGGTGCCTTCGGGGACGGGGGGAGGAAGAAGTTAGCTTTGCTAGGACGGTGGTCAGGGGAAGCAAGAGTGGGTCGGGGCCTTTGGAGGAGCTTGGAAGCCATTGTCCAGTTCCTGGGGAATTCACGCTTGGGGGGAGCAAAAGATTACCCACAGCGCTGCAGAGGGTCTTAAGAGACCAGCCGAGGAGGAGGGGTTA
>NW_006787698.1:374340-376608 GCF_000442215.2 Lipotes vexillifer | reverse complement strand
GAAAGAGGGGTTGAGGCCGCTGATGGGTAGGGAGATGGAAGCGTGTTGGAGGTCTGGCAGGGAATCAGGGAGCCCCAGGGTTTGGGGGTGTGAAGAGTGTGGGGAACTTGCAGGAGTGTGTGGGGCTCTGGACAAGCAGGTTGGGAGAAGCCTAGGAGGGAGAGGCAGAAGAAGACTGCGGTGCTGTGTGCGGAAGCAGAGGTCTGTGGCTGGTGGGAGCTATGGGCTGAAGGTGGCACAGCGGGGCTAACACTGACCTCCGGGCGGTGTGGTATCTAAATGAGCCGACACATGGAAGTGCCCCACCCACCAATTGCAAGTGCTTTCTACAAGGACCGTGGAATTTCAGCATGGTGTGATGTGAAACCTCTTTTGGGGGAGCAGGTCACTCCATTGACCTAGAAGTAATGGCTGGCATTTCACTCCTTTCTTATTTCCCTGTCTCCTCCTCCAGGGTCACGGCTAGAGGACTCCCTGAGGTCCTGTCCCCTGGGCCACTGTGACTGGGTTTGCACTGGAGTGGAAGGCGCTGAAAGGCAGACCGGCTGCTATGTCCACATTCAGGCAGGAAGATGTGGAAGACCACTATGAGATGGGGGAGGAGCTGGGCAGGTGAGTTCTCCCCTCTGATGGGGCTCCGACCAGGGGAGAGACCCACTGTGGGGTTTTCTGGGTGTATCGCCTCTCCTGTCCTTTATCCTACTCTCCAAGAAGGGATGAGTCGCTATCATGTGCTGTGGAACGAGTTTGGGCTTTGGAGTCAGCCAGTCTGGGCCTGGAATTCTTGTTCTGACATTCTCTGTGCATTTCCTTTGGGGAGAAACATAACTGAGCACAAATGGCACCTAATATGGTGCTTGGAATTGGCGTGAGAGCAGTAGATGTTGGCAGGTTTTGTTGGTGAGGGTCTGTCCCTCTCTTTAATCCTCTCTTGTGGGAGGGCAGTTGAGTCTCCCCGGCTCTCCTACGTTTCCAGGGAACGCCTCCAGTCTGGGCCTACACCCTTGCCAATGGTTGGCATTCTTGTGGGAAAGAGCTGAGGTTTCCCGATCCAGCCAGCAGCTGGCTTCCTGCTGGGCTGGGCCTTGGAGCGTCCCCTGGGAGTGCCCCCCTCCCCCCTCCCCTCAGACCTGCCAGGCACCATCCTCCCCCCCCCCGCGCCACCCACAGAGCTTCAGACCTTATTTGGTGAGTTTGTTGCTGGCCAGCCCCATGATGTCACCAGAATGGAATGTAAATAACTGAGCCATAACTGAGCTGTTCATCAGGCCTTTGCTGAGAGTGTATGGGGCTCATTTAGGATTCTGAAGTCCCTCCTTTAGGAATTTCCTCCAGTAGAGTGGTAGAGAATGCAGGCCGTCTCCCCACCCCCAAAAAAGTCTCAGACTCCGTTGTTGAAAATGTATTAGGACCTGCTGCTGAGAGTAGTTTGGCAAAAGTCAGCAAAAATACATGTATGTTCCCTTTAACCTACTGATTCTGCTGCTAGGAGTTAATTCCGTGGAAGTAGTACGTACATACACCTAAGGATCTAGGGACAGGGAGAGTTGCTATAAGGACTTTCTGTGAGCAGAAGATGGGAAGCCTCTTCAGTGCCCGTCACAGCATCGTAGCCTCATTGATGGAATATTACGCAGCCATTAAAAAGAGCCTGAAAAGAAACAAAACTGAGTTATCTGTAATGAGGTGGGTGGACCTAGAGTCTGTCATAGAGTGAAGTAAGTCAGAAAGAGAAAAACAAATGCCGTATGCTAACACAGATATATGGAATCTAAAAAAAAAAAATGGTTCTGAAGAACCTAGGGGCAGGACAGGAATAAAGATGCAGACATAGAGAATGGACTTAAGGACACGGGGAGGGGGAAGGGGAAGCTGGGACAAAGTGAGAGAGTAGCATGGACTTATATATACTACTGAATGTAAAATAGATAGCTAGTGGGAAGCAGCCGCATAGCACAGGGAGATCAGCTTGGTGCTTTGTGACCACCTAGAACGGTGGGATAGGGAGGCTGGGAGGGAGACGCAAGAGGGAGGGGATATGGGGATATGTGTATATGTATAGCTGATTCACTTTATTATACAGTAGAAACTAACACACCACTGTAAAGCAATTATACTCCAATGAAAATGTTAAAAAAAAAGAAGAGCTCAGCAACTTGTATAACGCAAGCCTTGTAGGGAGTTTATTGAAATTTTCTAGTAGCTGTGTCAATTTTAATAATTTTTTTTATAATTAACCTTTTTTTTTTTTTTTTTTTTTTTTTGGTG
>NW_006787698.1:365669-374330 GCF_000442215.2 Lipotes vexillifer | reverse complement strand
GCGGAGCACAGGCTCCGGATGCGCAGGCCCAGCGGCCACGGCTCACGGGCCCAGCCGCTCTGCGGCACGTGGGATCCTCCCAGACCGGGGCGCGAACCCGTGTCCCCTGCATCAGCAGGCGGACTCTCAACCACTGCGCCACCAGGGAAGCCCTATAATTAACCTTTTTTTAAATTAAATTTTAAAAATTTATTTATTTGACTGCACTGGGTCTTGGTTGCCACATGCGTGGTCTTTAGTTGTGGCATGCGGGGTCTTCAGTTGTGGCATGCGGACTTCTTAGTTGTGGCACGCATGAGGGATCTAGTTCCCTGACTGGAGGTCGAACCCAGGCCCTCTGCATTGGGAGCGTGGAGTCTTAGCCACTGGACCGCCAGGGAAGTCCTAATTTTAATGATTTTAATAATATATTTTACTTAACCCAATATGTCAAACTGTTATCATTTTGCTTGTGATCATTATAGAAATTACTAATGAAATAGTTTACTGCCTTTTATTGATGTGCACCTTTGAAATCTGGTGTGTCTTGTACATTCATAGCACATGTCAATTTGAATGGGCTGGACAGCTTCCATGTGGCCAGTAGCTGCCATCTTGGACAGCGCTGCCCTATGTAATGATCCGGAACATTCTTGGAGACACATGAGGTGAAGGATTAATGCCACAGAACACTGTGCTTACTGTGCTACAATTTGTATAAATTACAGATGTTGTTTGGACATCTGAGTCCTGAGCTGTTTTTTTGTTACATTTCCATTCATCTGTGAAAGGCCCTACCAGGCAGGTACTGTTATTATCCTCATTTTATAGATAAAGAAATTGAGGCTGAGAGCAGGGAAGCGTCTTGCCCAAGGCTATACGGACTAAAAGTGGCCAGGCAGGATTCAGACCTTGAGGCCACGCCTCAAAGCCCAGGCGTGCTGGAGCCAGTGCTGGAACCAGAGGTGGGCATCCAGCTTCTTCTGTCTGTCTCAAGCAAAGCACGGTCGTGTTTCCTTGTCCCAAGAGTCACGGGCTGAATGAACTGGGAGTGAGTTTCTTTGTGCGCCTGTGCAGATGTGTATGGAGGGTTCTTTCCTCCTAATTCAAGTCACCTGGACAGTCTTGGGAAATAAGTGAATCTGCTGTTGGTCATTGTAGACCTCCAGCCTGGCTTCCACGTCATGGAGAGCTGTGTGTGTCTGTATTCGTCAGCTCGGGCTGCTGTAGCAAAGTGCCTCAGACTGCAGGGCATGAACAGTGGAGGTTGATTCTCTCACGGTGCTGAAGGCTGGACGTCCAAGGTCGAGGTGTCAGCAGGCTTGGTTCCCTCTGAGGCCTCTCTCCTTGGTGTGTAGACGGCTGCCTTCTCCCCATGTCCTCACATTTTCTCCCTCTGTGCATGTCTGTGTCCTAATCTCCTGTCCTTATTATAATCTCCTTATAAGGACCCCAGTCATACTGGATTAGGACCCACGCCAATGATCTCATTTGTACTTAATTACCTCACATTTTGAGGTTCTGGGGGTTAGGATTTTGGGGGATACAATTCAGCACCTAACAGTGTCTTTGTCCCTCTTCCCATGAACTCTTTCTTTGTTAGTTTTTTTGTTAGTTCAGCTTGGAATAAAGCTAGAGGGGAGAAAAATCCTTGTATTTGAGAATTAGGCCACACGTCCAGTGCTTAGCAGTGTTCCTGGCACATGGCGAACACTCAGCCCTCGAAGTTATTACTGTCAGGCATCATCGTGGGATGGAAGGTGGACCTGGAAGAACTTGCTTGGTTGATGTCGGCAGAGGGGAGGGGGAAAGGCCTTTCAGGTGTGGGGAATGTTAGCTAAGATGTGGAGATGGGGGCAGGAGCACAGCGTGGATTTCCGTGCGGGGGGCGAGGCCTGATCAGGGACACTTGACACTTCTCGTCTGACCTGTGCTCTTGGCTTTTAGATTAGTGTTTGAGTGTCCTGTTGCTGCTGTAACAAATTACCAGAACTTAGTGGCTTAGAAGAACACCCATTTATTATCATAAAGGTCTGGGAGTCAGGAGTCTAAAATGGACCTGCAGGGCTGGTCCTTCCGGAGGCTCCAGACCAGCATCGGTTCCCCCTTTTCCAGCTTCTAGAGGCGCTGCATCCCTGGCTCGCGGCCCCTCCTGCATCCTCACAGCCAGCAGCGCAGTATCTCCCATCTCGCTCTGCCTCTGACCTTCCCGCCTTCCTCTTACAAGGACCCTGTGGTGACACTGGGCCCCCCAGGGAATCCAGGGTCATCCCCATCTCAGGGGCCTTAACTTAATTCTGTCTGCAAAAGCCCTCTGCCCCATGAGATGACGTGTCCACAGGTTCTGGGGATTCGGATGTGGACCCTTATTTAGCCTACCCTGATTGGTAATAATTTGCACTCCCCACCTTGATCCTCACCTGCCTGAGTGTGCTCGGAGCATGTCTGCAGTGGTCTGCCGTGGGCGCCTTTGTGTCTCGATGCTCACGAGGGCAGCGCTTCAGGTGTTTGCTGGCTACAGGTGGTCCTGGGCGTCCCAGTGAGGTCCACTTACTGGGACACACCCAGTTGGGTCCCTTGGCTTTTCTGAGGGCCCTGCTGGCTTGGCAGAGGCGCCCCTCACTTGTTTCTTGTTCTGTCTGGCCTGTCCTCCCTGTGCTGTCACCAACTTAAGAGACCCCTCCTGTCCCCAAGGCCCGTCTGCACAATTCCTTCCTCTGCGTGCTCGTCCCCCATTTCCACGAGTTGTCACGTAGTCACCTAGTCTCCTTTCCCTTGACCCCCAGTAGTGCCTGGTTGATGTTTCTTGTCTGGAATGTGTGCCTTCTGTCTTAGAATTAGTTTCTCTGCTCACGTGTGTGTTCATATATCCTCTGGAGGCTGGGGTGCACGACCCATGGCCTTTGGGCCACATCCGGCCCTCACCTAGTTCAGTATGGCCCGCCCACGAACGTAGGATGGTTTTTTCCTTGTTTTTTTTTTTGAAGATATTGGGGGTAGGAGTTTATTAATTTATTAATTTATTTTTGCTGTGTTGGGTCTTCGTTTCTGTGCGAGGGCTTTCTCTAGTTGTGGCAAGCGGGGGCCACTCTTCATCGCGGTGTGCGGGCCTCTCACTATCGCGGCCTCTCTTGTTGCGGAGCACAGGCTCCAGACGCGCAGGCTCAGTAATTGTGGCTCACAGGTCTAGTTGCTCCGCGGCATGTGGGATCTTCCCAGACCAGGGCTCGAACCCATGTCCCCTGCATTAGCAGGCAGATTCTCAACCACTGCGCCACCAGGGAAGCCCTTTTTCCTTGTTTAAAGGGTTATAAAAACACACAAGAATTGTGACAGAGACCACATGGCCCGTAAAGCTTAAAATAGTTACCCTCTGGCCTTTTTCACTCAATTCCTGAGTGAAAGCAAGTTAACGTAAGTTCCTAGATAACAAAAGAATACGGACATTGGACAGCTCCCTGGAGTGCAGTAAAGAGAGTTTCTCTTTCTCTTCAGATACCAGGGGTCTTGAGATACAAGTCACACACCATACAGTTTACTCATTTAAAGTGTACAATTTAATGATCTTTCGTACATTCACAGGGTCTTACAACCATCACCATTAAATACTTTCAGAACGTTTCCATCACTCCAAAAGGAAACCTCATCCCCATGAGCAGGCACACCCCCATCCCCTCCCCCAGCCCAATAACCAGGAATCCACCCTCTGTGTCTGTGGATTTGCCTGTTCTGGACGTTTCCCATCAATGGAATCACACCCTGTGTGTCCTTCTGTGTCTGGCTTCTCTCACTGAGCATCGTGTTCTCAGGGTCCATCCACGTTGCAGCAAGTGTCAGTGCCTCTCTCCTCTTCATGGCTGAGTGATGTGCCTGTGTGTGGAGGGACCACATTTTGTGTATCCATCATCTGTTGAGGGACATTTGGGTTATTTCCATCTTATGGCTACTGTGAATAATGGTGCTGTGCACATTTGTGTGCAAGTTTCTGTGGAGTGATGTTACCGGGTCCGATGGTAACTCCATGTTTCACCTTTTGAGGAACCGCCAGACTGTTTTCCACTGCGCTGCCCCATCTCACACTCCTACCAGCCATGTACCTGGGTTCTGGTTTCTCCACATCCTCACTCTTCTCTCTTGTTGTGAAAATGTGTGTACTTCTTTCACTCTGCCTATTGAATAAGAAGCTCTTTTTTTTTTTTTTAAGTGATAGACATCCTTTTATTTATTTATTTTTTGGCAGAGCCACACGGCATGTGGGATCTTAGTTCCCCGACTAGGGATTGACCCCGTGCCCCCTGCACTGGGAGCATGGAGTCTTAAACACTTGCACTCCAGGGAAGTCCCTGAATAAGAAGCTCTTTTGAACTCAGTGGTTTTTTATCTTTTCTTAGATTTTAAACAATGATGAAATAACACTGTGAGAAGTTGAATCGTATAGAGTCATATCAAATAAAAAGTAAAAACCCCTTTTCACTGCCCTCAGTTGTGCTCCTCAGAGATGTCTCTTGCTCACAGCTTGGTGTGTGTCCTTCAGACCTCTTTTCCTGCACGTACACACATAAACATATCTTTATAGGTGGGTACAGCATGTACCCTTTTTACCCAGAAAAACCTCGTTCCTTGTGTTACCCTGCAGTTGTTTTCACTGAGCCGGTCTTCACTGGTATCTGTCTTTTCTTTTTTCTTTTAAATTATTTTATTATTTTAACTATTTATCTTTGGCTGCGTTGGGTCTTTGTTGCTGCTCATGGGCTTTCTCTAGTTGCAGCGAGCAGGGGCTACTCTTCGTTGCAGTGCGCGGGCTTCTCATTGCCATGGCTCTTCTTGTTGCAGAGAACGAATTCTAGGCATGCAGGCTTCAGTAGTTGTGGCACACGGGCTCCGTAGTTGTGGCTCGTGGGCTCTAGACCGCAGGCTTAGTAGTTGTGGTGCACGGGCTTAGTTGCTGTGCGGCATTTGGGATCTTCCCAGACCAGGGCTTGAACTCGTGCCCCCTGCATTGGCAGGTGGATTCTTAACCGCTGCACCACCCGGGAAGTCCATGGGTGTCTTTCTGGTCAGCACATGGAGAGTCGTTCTTTTCCAAGACTGCGAAAATTCTGCCTGACTTACCATGATGGGAGTCCAGCTCCCTTTTGATAAACGTGGAGCTGTTTGTGTTCTTTCACTGCTGCAGAAACGCCAGGTAGCCACTGTATTATGCACCAATTTGCACTCGCGTGGGAGCACCCCTGCCGGGTGGGGTGCATTCTCCAGCTGGTGGGGTGCACCTCAGCATGGCGCCAGGAGCTGGGACGAAATGTCCCAGGAGTTTGCGTCATCCGCGCGCTGCCCGGTCCCGAGAGTCCTGTGTGCCTCTCAGCACCCACTCCCCACTCTCCCCTCCCCATCTGTCCCTGCAGCGGCCAGTTTGCGATCGTGCGGAAATGCCGGCAGAAGGGCACCGGGAAGGAGTACGCAGCCAAGTTCATCAAGAAGCGCCGCTTGTCGTCCAGCCGCCGGGGGGTCAGCCGGGAGGAGATCGAGCGGGAGGTGAACATCCTGCGGGAGATCCGGCACCCCAACATCATCACGCTGCACGACATCTTTGAGAACAAGACCGATGTGGTGCTCATCCTGGAGCTGGTCTCCGGCGGGGAGCTCTTCGATTTCCTAGCGGAGAAGGAGTCGCTGACAGAGGACGAGGCCACCCAGTTCCTCAAGCAGATCCTGGACGGTGTCCATTACCTGCACTCCAAGCGTATTGCCCACTTCGACCTCAAGGTAGCCCCGCTGGGCCCTCAGGACAAAGCCGGGGACCAGCCTGACCGGGGAGGGTGAGGATGGGGGCTGAGAGGGTCCACCTCCCCTCGGCACAGGATGTCCTTGCCCAGGGCACTGGGGAGACGGACTGGCTCAGGCCTGGACCTGTGCGGGGGTCAGCTTGCACAAACCCTGCATGCTGGGATTGGGAGGTGCTCAGGGACAACCTGGCGCTGTTCCCTGAGGTGGCGGGCCGGCAGCAGCACTGCCTCCCGCCCAGCGCCCTGCCTTCCCGCCTTGCCTCCAGCCAGAGAACATCATGCTCCTGGACAAAAATGTGCCCAACCCGCGGATCAAGCTTATCGACTTCGGCATCGCCCACAAAATCGAAGCAGGGAACGAGTTCAAGAACATCTTTGGCACCCCGGAGTTCGTGGGTAAGGCCCGGTGTGGGCCTTGGGAGGCACTGGAGGATTTCCAGCTGGCATGGGGTGAGGCAGGCCCACTGGCCTCAGGTTTCCCTTCCTGGCCCTGGTGCTGGACACGGGGGACTCAAGGCCTGGCGTTGGTGCTGTCAACACCCCGGCCTTCCCTGCCGAGAGCCAGCCTTGCCTGAGTGGGCACTGTCCGCTGGTTCCCCCTTAGCCACACCCGCCACCTGACCCTGTCTCCCTGTCTCTGCAGCTCCCGAGATTGTCAACTACGAGCCCCTGGGTCTGGAGGCGGACATGTGGTGAGTGGGGGGTGGTGGGCCCGGGGCTGCCCTCGTTGCTTCTCCTCAGGGCATCCCCCCATCTGTCCCCAGGAGCTGCCGGTCACAGCTGCAGGCCGGGGTGTAGCCTGTTCTCCTGGTCTTGGAGCTATGGGGCAGGGGCAGGACAGACTGCTGCCTTAGAACAGGGTTGGCCGACGACCCAGGCCCTTGAGCTCGGAATGGTTCTCACGTTTCTGGAGGGTTGTTAAAAACACACGAACATGTGGCAGAGACCATCTGTGGCCCTCAAAGCCCCGCTCAGCGTCTCGCCCTTTAGAGAAGGAGTTTGCCAGCCCTGTCCTCGGCCACAGCAGCCCCGTCAAGGGCCCCACGTCTGCATGTCTGTGGTGCCTTTGGGCTCTGTCCACACCGCCCCGACCCTGGCCAGGCAGGTGTGGCCAGAGGCGCTTCCGTGTCCAGTCCTGAGACCCTCCGAGCAGAGCGAGGGCCTTGCTGGGGGCTGTGCAGCTCCTGGAGGGAGAGGGTCCCTGGGGCTGATAGGCCTGCTGCCGACCGGGCTCTGGGCCTCCCAGCCCCCTTGGGGCTCTGGGGTTGGGGTGCTGTGCCCCTGGCTGAGCTTACCCCCATCTCTTCTGTGTGTTCTCTTCCAGGAGCATTGGCGTCATCACCTACATCCTGTGAGTACCTGCTCAGCGCTTCCTGCCCCCTCCCGGGGCCCTGCTGGGTCAAGAGGAGGGTAGGGAGGCTTCTGTGCGGGGACAGCGAGTGGAAGGCAGCACCCTCAGTTCTCTGACGTGTCGCGGCACTCGGGAACTCTGGATGGATGGACGAATGCATGAGCGAATGAATGAATTTGTGCAGGAGAGAGAGGTGTGTTCAGGAGAGTTCAGAAGGCAGGGCCTCATCGTGTGAAACAACCGTGCAAGGCCTTGGGCCGGGACGGCATGTCCCCCTCGTCCTCCGGCTGGCAGCTCCTAGGCGTGGTGGACTCAGTCACGGGCCCATTAGAGAGTAACTCAGCCTCCAGCCCCTCCCCTTCCTGGAGGTCAGGGGTGAGGATGAAAGTTCCATCACTGTTACCCCACTTGCTGGTTCCCTGGCCACCGGCCCCCTCCTTAGGGCCATTCCAAAGTCACCTCAGTGGCATCAGCTCAGGTGTGGTTGGAGGGGGCTTGTTGTGAACAACAAAAACACTCCTTTCATCTCAAACCCCGAGCTGTTTTAGGAAAGGGAACAAAGACGAAATATTATAACAGAAGATGCTGCCACCTTGGGTTTTAGGAAATGACAAGGGTTTTCGGATCTGTGTACCTGAGGATTGGAGTGAAGACCACATATACGTTTGTCACCTTAAGTGACAGCATCACGTACCCATAACCCCACAGTGTGGTGCTGTGGCCTCAGTGCAGCATGTCTGGAAGACACATGACGTCTGCAGTGTCGGCCAGGACTCCCCGCCACCTCCCCGCAAAGCCGTTTTCCCTCTAACTACTACATGCTTCAGGGAAGTGCTTCGAGGCTGTGTGTCTACGTAGCTACCTTGAGATTTTGCAGAGATTTTGCCGACTCATTTCAGCACCCCTCACTGGCTGGGCAGTGGATTTTCACTGCCTCTGGTTGGAGGCTGGGCACAGTTGTGGTTGGTGGACCGGGGCCCGGCATCGCCCTTCCTCCACGTCTGCCCCCTTCATGGGCATGGCGGAGTCGGGTGGTAGCCTGGGCAGCGGCCTGGTTGTGGGGTGACCGCAGGGCTGTCCAGCCCCACTGAGCCCGGTGTCCACCTTCCAGTTTGAGTGGCGCGTCACCATTCCTGGGAGAGACCAAGCAGGAGACCCTGACCAACATCTCGGCCGTGAACTACGACTTTGACGAGGAGTACTTCAGCAACACCAGCGAGCTGGCCAAGGACTTCATCCGCCGGCTACTCGTCAAAGACCCCAAGTAGGAGCGCTGGGCCGGGCAGGGAGGGCCTGGCGAGGCCCCCAGGATGGGCACTCTGGCCGAGGACAAGTAATGCATCCGTCCGAGCCGCCACCTTCCTGTTACTGGGAATCGGGTGTGGCTTCTGCTTTGGGCTGGAGGTAGCGCAGAGGAGTTAGGTCGGCCCTTTTTTTTTTTTTTTTTTTTTTTTTTTTTTTGGGGGTGGGGGGGCCTCTCACTGTTGTGGCCTCTCCTGTTGCGGAGCACAGGCTCCGGACGCGCAGGCCCAGCGGCCATGGCTCACG
>NW_006787698.1:359632-365631 GCF_000442215.2 Lipotes vexillifer | reverse complement strand
GTGGGCCTCTCACTGTTGCGGCCTCTCCTGTTGCGGAGCACAGGCTCCGGACGTGCAGGCTCAGCGGCCACGGCTCATGGGCCCAGCCGCTCCACAGCATGTGGGATCTTCCCGGACCGGGGCACGAACCCGTGTACCCTGCCCATTGGGCAGGCGGACTCCCAACCACTGTGCCACCAGGGAACCCCGGTCGGCCCTCTTAAGAAGCTGTCTCTTAAGCTTTTAATCTGTGGCTAACGTTTAAGATAGGAGGATTCTTATAAGATTCCAGATTACTATTTGTCTTTTTTCCTAGAAAATATATGTAACTGTGCTGGCAGCACGGAGCCTTCATTCACACAGAGGTGCTCCCGTGGACCACAGTCCTCCCCAGCCTCCTCCTCTAGGCGCCTGAGTTGTGAGACCCCCAGCGTTAGGTGTCAACACTGTGAACGAAACCCCTCAGAAAACATGGAGACCCTGGAGTCCGCACCCCCAGGCCCCTTGATGGGCTCCTTGTGGTTGGCCAAGCAGAGTGGAAGCTCTTCATGGTGCCTGTATTTTCACAGTCATTTCAGAGACTTGCTGCTGCGCTGGAGGGTGACTTTAGGGACTTGGGAGGGTCCCCAGGGGCGGGTGCCTGAGTCAGCCACAGGTGGGGCTGAGAGCCAGAGCTGCAGCAGGGAGAGTGTGGCTCACCCCTTCCTGCTCTCTGTGTTGGGGAGGATGGTAAAGTGGCCCACGTGCAACTAACTAGGGTTGGGGGCTCTTCCAGGAGGAGAATGACCATCGCCCAGAGCCTGGAGCATTCCTGGATCAAGGTGAGGCAGTGGGGCTGCCCCCACGTAGGCATGGCAGGTGTGAGCAGCCCCTGGCATGGGGGAGGGTCCCCAGGGGAGTGGACCCAGACGGTGTGGGGCGCGGGGTGTGCATGGACATGGTGTTGGAGCCATCTCACGGAGGCGCCGGCTGGAGTCCACAGCCCCTCTGCACGTAGCAGAGCTCCCTCCCCAGAACTTCCCAGAAAGGGGTCACCTCCAGGCCCGGGTTAGGGTTGGCAACCTCTGTAAAGAGCCAGAAAGCAAATGCTTTTGGCTCTGTGGTCTGTGGCACGGCCAGGTAGTCTGCCATCCATTCTCCGCTCGGCTGTCAGAGCGTGGAAGCACCAGGAGCATGTGTACGTGAATGGGCAGGGCTGAGTGTCGATGAAAAGCAAGCGGAGGGCCGGGCGTGGGCGGGGGAGTCTCCCCCTGCCGGCCCCCCAGTCCAAGGCGCCCTCCCCTCCCGCTGCAGGCGATCCGGCGGCGGAACGTGCGGCGGGAGGACAGTGGCCGCAAGCCAGAGCGGCGGCGCCTGAAGACGGCCCGCCTCAAGGAGTACACCATCAAGTCGCACTCGAGCATGCCCCCCAACAACACCTACGTCAACTTTGAGCGCTTCTCCAAGGTGCTGGAGGAGGTGGCGGTGGCTGAGGAGGGCCTGCGTGGGCTCGAGCACAGCCGGCGCCTGTTCCATGAGGACATCGAGGCGCTGACGGCAATCTACGAGGAGAAGGAGGCCTGGTACCGCGAGGAGAACGAGAGCATCGGCCAGGACCTGCGGCGGCTGCGCCAGGAGCTGCACAAGACGGAGGCGCTCCAGCGGCAGGCCCAGGAGGAGGCCAAGGGCGCCCTGCTGGGGGCCAGCGGGCTCAGGCGCCGCTTCAGCCGCCTCGAGAACCGCTACGAGGCGCTGGCCAAGCAGGTGGCCTCCGAGATGCTGTTCGTGCAGGATTTGGTGCGCGCCATGGAGCAGGAGAAGCTGCAGGGTGGGGAGTGCAGCCTCCGCTAGGGCTGCTCGGGGCACGGTGTATTGCACCCCGGGGGGAGCCCCCCGTCACCCTGGTGTGGCCCTGGATGCGCTCCACAGGGCCCAGGAGTCCACGGCTGAGGGGAGGGCTTTGGCCCGGCTCTGCACCGGGAGGATGTGGCTGATGTGGGCCTTCTCTGTGCAACCCGAGTCTTCGCCCCACAGGCCCCAGCTCAGCCCCTCCCTCCTGCAACTTGACTCTGGGGGCTTCCGGGGCAGCATCACCACAGGAACTCTGCAAGGGGTTGGCACCACCAAGGCAGCTCTGGCCGTGGTGGACACAGATGCCTCACATGTGGCAGGGTGTAGGGGTGGCAGCCTCCATGTGCAGGGCCTGGGTCAGCGGCTGCAGGCCCTCCATGTGGTCTGAGTGCATGGAGCCTTGGTGTGGGGACGGGGGTGTCTGAGTGCCCCGGGCTCGCCCCTGGGGCTCAGAATTGGAGGGGCCTCTGCTCGACACCCCAACTCCTCCTGTTCTGGAGATGGATGACTGCTCCTCCAGGGTCTGTGGTGGAGGTGGTCTCTGAGCCCAGCTCTTCAGATTCCCCCAGACCCTCGCAGGGCCCCCAGCCTGGGGCTGGGCACCAGGGCCAGAGCTGAGGAAATGACGCAGCCCTCGAGGAGATGTGGGTCTAGGGGTTGTATTGGGGGCAGTGTGTGGCAGGGCACAGCGCCTGGATGTAGTAAAGGAAACATCTGCAAAGCTGAGTCTCCACTCCCTCCCTGAGGCAGGCCCGCTGGGGGCCGGGAAGCGGGGAAGAGCTGTGGCCGCCTGGAGCCTCCCGCAGTGGGCAGGCTGTGGAACCATCCCCTCCTCTCCAGCTCCCTGTCAACGCACAGTGCTGACTCTTCGGTGGGGGTCCCACCCACTGCCCTGCCCCGTGTCACTCCCTCCCCCAGTGCTGCCTTCAGGACAGCACCTCTCAGGTGGGTCCCACGGAGTAGCTGCTGGAGGCCCGTGTTCCCAGCGTCCCCTCCCTGGAGAGCCCCAGGGCCCCTTACAAACTCCCCACCTCATGCTCCGTGCCACCCATTTGACTGACTCTGCTGGCCTGGTGTTTCCAGGGACCCCCTCTCCGGTGGATGTGGAGCCTTGGCGAGTGCTGGCCTGGACCACAGGGTTAAGAGGGTTTCAGCGGGCAGTGCTGCTGTGCGCCACTAGGTGCTGCCCTGGAGTGGGTTCTTGCGCCCCAGAGAGAGTGCCCTGAGAGCCAGGCTTTAGTAGAATGTGGGTCTCCAGCTGGTGGCCACTCTGAGCTCGGAGTTCTCTGCTGCTGGTTGTGTTAATTGAGGGACCCCTGTGCAGCCCCCCTTGGCCGGAGAGGAGTCCTCGGGACAGAGGCTAGCCCGGGCTGAGTGCAGGGAGGAGCTGGGCAGGCGGGTGGGTACTCCACCTGTGGCCCTGGCTGGGGCTCAGGGCCAGGACCCTGTGGGGCCGAGGAGGCCTTGGGACCTGGATGTGGGCTCGGCGTGGGTGGGAGTGGGCCCACTGTAAGCCCCTCGCGAGCTCACCTGCATGGCGCACACGCCTCTAAGTGTATGTGTGCTGCTCGGAGGCGTGTGTGTCAGCCTAGAAGAAGTGAAGCATGGCTTCCCTGGCGTTCTGCTCGTCTCTGCTCGGTCCCGGGCAGGGGCGGCCAGCCTTGGCAGTCATCTGGTGCCACAGCCTCTCCACCCTCTTGTGTCTCCCTCTCTCTCTCACTGCCTGCTCCCACAGCCCTGGGGGGCCTTGGAGGCTGCTCCGACCTTGGGGCTCAGGTGGACTGGGCCTCTTGTCGTTGCCGTGAGGTGGAGGCGTCCAGGCAGCTAGAGTGGGTTTGGAGGGGTTTCCTGTCCCTTGGCTCCTCCTGAGACGCTGCCGGATCACATGTGGGCTGCCCTGCGCCATGCTGGGCCCTCCCGGAGGAGATGTCCCTGCCGCTCCTGCCCCAACTCGCCTCGGCCTCTGGGTCTGGACTGTGGTTCCAAAGAGGGCCTTTCTGACCTCCTTCCTTCTTCGCAGCGGCCCGCTCGGCCTTCTGTTGCCTCATTCCATGCATCCCTCCCCGCACCGGTTTTTTAAAACTAAGTTTAGAAAAATTGAGATAAGGCTTACTGTGCAGTTGATCCCTTTTCATTTGTCTGTTTTTGACCAACAACTTCCACTTTTAAAATCTCAGTAAATTTCAGTTTGTTGAATGGTTGGACCCACTCAGGTTTCTCCAGTTGGTCTGTGATTCCTCCACAGCTGTCACCTGGTTATTAGGCCTTCAAGGCAGGGCTCTGAGCAGCAGATCCCCTGATGGTGCGTTGCAAAGCGCGGTGGGCCCGCCTCAGGAAAGGGGCACCCAGCATGGATAGTTGTATAACATTAGTAGGCCGTGGTCTGGGTTCCTCCGACGTGAAGGGAGGAGCTTCTGTGCAGTGCTAGAGGGTCTCCAGACCCCGAGGGGGTGAGCCGGAGGCTCCCTGAAGGCCTCAGGGGACCAGTGAATAGCATTCATCCAGCCATGATTTCCCCAGTCATGCCGCACTGTGGGCCCCACGTCAGGCCCTGGGAGTTGGCGGTAGGAGGCGGACATGATGGTCTGTCTCTATAGGGGCAGGGGCGGGGCCCTCACCCATCCAGCCTTTCTGATGGAGACTTCCAGGTAGAAACCACGATTCCCTTTGGACTCACACCTGCCCTTTCAGTATCCAAAGGACCTCTGTGCTGAGGGCAAATTCCCCAGTGTCTTCAGTGGGTAACGTGAGCAGGTGTCCTTGCTTTGGAGATTACCTCTGCCCCCTGACCCGGGTTATCTTGCTCAATGCAGCCTCGGCATCCTCAATCTGTCAGTTAAGAGCACAGGGAACCACTTTGTGGTCTTAAAGCACCTCCCAGTGTATCTGGCCCATGCAAGCACTTACAAATAGTGCTGTCTCTTTGTAGAGCCCCTGGGGCTGACGTGCTGTTATTAATCTTGTCTGTGGCAGGCAGGCCCCAGAGTGGCCCCCATGTAGCCCCACCTCCTGCTCCCCACCCCCTGGAGAGCAGGCCCGCCTCGTGGCAGGTTCTGACCAACAGAACTCTGGGAAGGTGATGGAGTCACGTCTGTGGTTAGGCTGCACAGCCTATGATTTCCATCTTGCCAGCTGACTCCCTTGCTGGCTTTGATGCAGTGAGCTGTCATGTTGGACAGGCCCACGTGGCAAGGAACGGCCAGCAAGCAGCGAAGCCCACCAACCACGTGAGGGGTCCTAACAGTGGGCCCCTGCCTAGTCGAGCCTTCAGATAAAACCCTGCCTGGACTGACACCTGGATTGCAGCCTCCTGAGGGACCCTGAGCACAGGACCCAGGTAAGCCAATCAAGACTCCTGACCCACAACTGTGAGATGATAACACGTATTGCTTTAAGGCACTAGGTTTGTGGTGCTTTGTTACACAGCAGTAGCTGAGTCATGCTGATGAAGGTGTGCTGCGTCCACTTACAGGTTCACCGAGCAATTCAACTCTCGCTTCTCCTCTTTTGGTACCCTGTCCCTCTGCCATGCCCTCAGCCCCTTTTCTTTTAGGGGTGTGATTGGGGGGGTGCATGTTAGCACCTTCTGCTCTGAGGAGAGTGGGCTCCCAGCAGGTCTGCAGAGCGAAGCCTCCCCACATTTGTGTTTTGTTTGTTTTTTAAAATATTTATTTGGTTGCACCAGGTCTTAGTTGCAGCACGTGGGCTCAGTTGCAGCACACAGGCTCCTTAGTTGTGGCATGCGAACTCTTAGTTGCATGCAGCATGCATGTGGGATCTAGTTCCCTGACCAGGGTTGAACCCGGGCCCCCTGGATTGGGAGGACGGAGTCCTATCCACTGCACCACCAGGGAAGTCCCCCCTGCATCTGGTTTTGCTCTTATGCAAAATAGAAATGTCTTCTTGACTGCTTCTTGAGACGGATGTGGGGGGAATGAACCGTGGGAGCCGTGAACCCTGTCCCTGCAGCTGGTGAGAGTCAGGCTGGACCTGCCCCGAGGTTCGCTTAGGGTTTGGCTGCCATGTGCATGAAGCTCGTTGCAAGGAAGGTGGTGAAAGCCCGTGTTTATCTCAGAGCAAAGCTTGCGCAGAGGATGGCGAGTGAGGGAGGCTGAGCTTCCACTGCCGGCTCCGCCCCGAAACTGTGGTGATCCCCCTCCCTGCCTGCCGCACAATGGTAGTGCCCCCCG
>NW_006787698.1:345789-358967 GCF_000442215.2 Lipotes vexillifer | reverse complement strand
CCCGCCCGCCCCCGCCCCGCCTCCTGAGACGCTATGAGGAATAACCGGGAACCTGGAGAGCACTGTGGAAGCTGATCAAGTCAGAGGGATGAGACCTCAGACCAGCAGAGCTCATGTCCCCGGGTAGGTCAAGTTCTCCAAGTGGACATTGTGACACCAGCTGCAGAGAGAGACAGCAATGGGCACAGGGGTCATGATCGTGCCTCTAGAGCCACTCAGCCCTACACCCCCGCCGCTGGGGAGGGGAGAGGGTCTGGGAGGGCTCAGATTTTGGGACAGAGTCCAAGCTTTATTAGATTGAAGTCACGAGGGTCAGAGAAGGTCAACATCATTATCGCTTAGGTTCCAGCTTGATCTGGTGGCTGAGCTCTTGAGGGGGCTTAAATTTGGCAAAACAGGGACTTCCCTGGCGGTCCAGTGGTTATGACTTCATGCTGTCAATGCAGGGGGCACGGGTTCCATCCCTGGTCGGGGAACTGAGATCCCACATGCTGTGGCAGGCAGTAAATAAATTTGGCAGAACAGCTCAAGAAAGTGCTTCTGGCGAGTCTTCACAACTGATTTATTATCTTCGCTATTGTTCCTTCTCTGGTCTGATAGCAGTCTTTCGTCCCTGCATTCTTTTGTTTCCTTAAGCTCATTAGTTATTAAGACCTGTTCAAGGACAAACACTGTGGCCAGGCTTACATCCCAAAATGGCTTAGGCCAAAAAATGGCTTCTCTGATGTCAAGAAAGTGTCTGATTCTGTTCCATATGTACCATATCTGCTTACATCCCCTCCCTCAGGCCGGGGTGCGTCACTGGTGAGGCAGCCTGGGGCTGTGGCAAAATGCCCTCCCGGGCTGGGCAGGGACAGACATGCGGGTCATGGCTGGGCTGCTGAGCCAGAGGCTCTTGGGTCAGTGACTTGTTTTTTTTTTTTTGGCCGCACTGCATGGCATGCGGGATCTTAGTTCCCCGACCAGGGATCGAACCCGGGCCACGGCAGTGAAAGTGCCAAGTCCTAACCACTGGTCCACCCGAGGATTCCCAGTGACTTGTGTTTCAACTGCCTCCTTGTCACCAGTTAGAGAGGGCGGGAGTCCTACTGCGGGGAAAGGGGTGGCTGGATGCAGGACGTCTGACACGGACAGATGAGTAGACGGCTCTTTATTAGGCACAAGGACCGACAGCCCCGGGGAGAACGACGCCACAGGCCCTGCAGGGCACTTGGGGCACAGTCAGGAGCAGAGTGTGTGGGCAGCCTTTAGTGACAAGAGGATGAGGTGGCCTCCAGTTCTGTGGGAGGATGTCGCTGACTTGCTTGAATCATTCTGCGGGCTGGCAGGGCAGTGACAGCAGGAGCCCAGCCAGTCCCTCGGTCCCTCGAGAAGGAGGGCCTTGGGCTATCTGACCTCATCGGCGGCAGCTGTGGGGGACCGTCTGTGTTTTCCTAGCGTGTGAGATTCACCCTCATTCGAGGCCTTCACCACAGCTCACATTAGTCACATGCCGTTTGCAAAATGAGTCAGACAGGCCTGGGTTCGGTGCAGCCCAGTTGGGCTCCTGGCTCTTGGCAGACACGGCACCTCTGTGTGTGTACCAGCTTTGTCCTTAGGGACAGTGGTTTCTAAGGTTAGAGGCGAGGGTTAGAGGCAAGGGTGTGTCAGGGTCTAGCACACTCTGGGCGCCCCCTCACTAAGCGTGTCTTGTTAGATTCGGGGGCTCGGGCGCAGGAGTCACCAGGCCATGCTGGGTCCCCTTGCAGCGCTGCCGCCTCTCGTAGGGCAGAGGGCTGTTCTCGCGCCACCTGTCCTGCCCAGGGGCTGCGCACCCACAGCTGCTGTGCTCCTGACCATACTTGGGCAAGAGGCGGTGGCCGCTATTAATAACCAGTGGGGCTGCCAGGGCACGGGGTGGTCTATAAAGCCAGACCCACCAGCCCTGAGAGACTCCTTCAGCCCCCGAGACCTTTAGCCCCCCTGTTGTACAGAGAGAAAAAGAAAAGTAAGTACCGAAACCATCCCCTTGTCCCTCTGCCTGGCCCCACTCTGTGGCCTGAAAAGTGAGACACAGAACAGTGGTGAAAGACATACCCCATGCAAAGGACGTCTGAAACACAGTCTCAGGGGCACTTAACCGGCCCAGGTGGGAGGAGGGCAGTGAGGGGCGGGGAGGAGGAGGAGGGGGCTGGGACTTCTCCCTGATTCTCCTTGTCCTGGAGGGGAGGGAGCCGGGGACCCCTGCCCTGGCCAGGTGACCCCAGGATGCATGTGTGTCTTGCAGTGATGGCCGTGGTGCCGGCTCCTGCGCGGCTTCCTCCCCCTGCCACCCCGACTCCCCTGGTGTCCCCCACCCCACCCCTCGGGGTTTTGCATTTTTGAGGGTCCCTGTATGGGAGGACTTCCAGACCCCTGCGGAAGTGAGCCCTGTTTGCATGACTGAAAGTTGCCTCTGCGCCCCCTCCCCTCCCAGGCTTGTTGAAGAGAAACTTAAAGGGAATGGGGAGGTGATGAGGACATTTCTTGGGCGCCCCAGGCTCCCTCCAGAATGTGCTGGGAGGACTTGGGGGGTGCTCCTGAGTGGCAGCAGAGGGCATATGGCTGCCCCTGTCTGTGCCGGTCAGCCTGCTCCTCCCCCAGGCACCCGCTGGCCCCCTAGTCTGCCCCAAGGATGCCCCCTCAGGCCTGGCAGACAGGGCACCTGAGGTGGAGGCAGCCTTTGGAGGTGACCGCCCTGGCCCTGTTGGGACGTGGGTAGGACAGGCAGAGTAACTGACCCTGAGTGCTACATGTCAAGTAGCACTCAGATGGCCCCTGAGTGCTACTTGACATGAGTGGCAAGTGCTTGGGGTTGGGGGGTTCCTGAAATAGAATGAGGAAAGGAGGGCCCCAGGAGCCGGCTCTGCAGCCTTGCCCCACCGCCTGGAGCCTCTCCCTCCATCTTTCTCCCCCGATGGCTGTTAGGACATTTGGGGAAGGGCCCCAGGGCAGAGCTCTGGTGGGGGGGACTGTCCAGGGGCCCGTGTGAGGACGCTGCGCATGGAAGGTCGCCTGTCTGTATGTGGTGAGCTGGGGTGGGGTAGGGTCTCCCTGGCAGGGCTTCTGAATTGGGGTGGCCTCAGAGGAGCCAGGTTCCAGCAAGAGGCCCGTGGGGTCCCACCAACCCGCCTGGGCCCCCAGCAATCCCGAGGCCCCCACGGAGTGAGCTCCCTGGTGCTTCGAAGATCGAAGATCAGGGGTGCGGGCAGTCCAGGCCCACTTCCCGGGGATGGGGGATGACTTGGCCCAGGAAGGTGTCAGCCGCAGGATGACTAGCACGTGAGTGTGTGTGTGTCATGTGGGTGTGTGTCAGGGTCTGTCCCATCCTGGGCTCTCAGCCTTCTCTGCACATCCAGTCCCACTCGGGGCGCCTCCAGGGTTTTTTTTTTTTTTTTTTTTAATTTATTTTTTAATTTGTTTTTGTCTGCCTTAGGTCTTCATTGCTTCACGTGGGCTTTCTCTAGTTGCGGTGAGCAGGGGCTCCTCTTCGTTGTGGTGTGCGGGCTTCTCTTTGCGGTGACTTCTCTTGTTGCAGAGCACGGGCTCTAAGCATGCATGCCTTGGTAGTTGTGGCACGAGGGCTCAGTAGTTGTGGCTCACGGGCTTAGTTGCTCTGCAGCATGTGGGATCTTCCCGGACCAGGGCTCAAACCTGTGTCCCCTGCAAGATTCTTAACCACTGCGCCACCAGGGGAGTCCTGGGGGGATGGGGGTTTGAGCCAATTCTCTGCCCTTAGTCCAGGGTGTCTCCCCTCGGCACCGCTGACATTCGGGCTGGATTGTTCTTGGCTGTGGGCCCGTCCTGGGCGCTGCGGGGTGTGGAGCAGCATCCCTGGCCCCCACCCCCTTGGTGCCAGGAGTCCCCCAGTGTGACAGCCACAGATGTCCCCAGACGTTGTCCAGTGTCCCCTGGGCGGGGGGCAGAATCGCCCCCAGTTGAGAAGCACTGACCTGAGGTTGTTGGCCTTGAGCATTCCGGGAAGGTGGAGTGCTTATCCCTGGGCCTCACCAGGATGATTTTAGAGGAGGGATGGGGGGCAGGCATTCTTAGTGTTTGTAGCGACGTGCTTTCAGGAAATTCAAGGTTTCCCATCCACAGCAAGGCCATGAAGTTTCCTCTTCCAACGAATTTAGTTAAAATCAATCAAATGAGCGAGACTCATAAAGAAAATTAATAAATAGCATAGTAATTATGGGGGAGTCTGCAGCCCCAGCCCTGTCACGAGGGTGGGAGGAGGACGAACAGCCTCAGAAGGGGCCTCGGAGGGAGGCGCTGGGGGCATCGGGAGCTGGGGGGCCTCCTCCGGGCCCAGGGTTGCAGGGGAGCCTGACGGTGACTGGTCCTGCCGCCAGTCCAGGCAGGACAGTGGGCACAACTGCGTCCCAGGCGCACCAGCCTGGCCTGGAACCCTGTCTCCTTCCTTTGTGGCCTGCGGCTAAGGGACTCCACCTCTGGGAGCCTCAGTTTCCTCAGCTGCGGAAAAGGAGTAGGTTGTACTGGTCACAGGAGCATGGGAGACAATTCCCAGCCCCCACCCCGAACACCGGACAGGGGTCCAGCAGGTGTGAGTGACCTCCCCGGGGTTGGGGGCCGGCCTGGGGCGGGGGGGGCGGGGCGGACCTTGGGCTCCTTGTCCCAGTGAGTTGCAACACCTGCCACAAAAACCCAGCAGCAACGGGCGTCCGAAGCCCAGGGGAGGACGCTGAGGCGCAGGTGGCATGTTACCTGCCCCGGGGATCTCTCTCTAGGAAAGGGCTGAGGCGGCCGGGTTCTGGAGCCGCCCACTTACGCTCTGGGCTGCCCGGTCTTAGGGTGTCCCGTCCTGGGGCCTGGGGAGACCGCCAGGCACTGACCTAGGGGGTGCTTGGTGGATGTGACAGGGGCACATCAGGTTAGTCTTGGGGTTCTGTCTGGGGAGGGCAGGGGCTGCAGGAAATGCACAGGTTAGCCCAGCTGGAGTCCACACTGTGCCCAGAGCTGCCCAGCCAGGGGCAGGTGGGGCCGGATTCACTGGGCCCATCAGGTGGCTGTGAGAGGAGTGAGAGAATCTTCCCGGGATACGGGTACGGAAGGCGGATGGGGCGAGGGTGAGCCGCCTGGCACACCTCCTTGGCTGGAGACGGTCCTGGGTCAGCATTTGACAGACGTGTTCAGATCTCAGCTCCGCTGAGTGACCTTGGGCAGGTCCCTTTCCTCTCTGAGCCCTAGAGAGGCGGGTCATAGAATAATCCGACCACTCAAGGTGGTTGGCCCGATCAGGGTGACAAACTATCTCAGTTGGCCTGGGCCCAGCCTTTCCCAGGATGGGGAACTTTCAGTGCTGAAACTGGGAAAGTGCTGTGCAATCAGGATGAGGTGGTCCCCCATCCCGCTACTGTTCTCATAGTGACCGAGGTGTCTGGTGGCCAGGCAGGGCTCTGGCTGCCCCAGAGCCACCTCTTCCGTGTCCCTATCCCATCCTGGACTATTTCGGGCCTGGTGACCAGAGGATCAGCCTCACCGTGCTCCATGACTGTGACAAAGGGCAGGCCTTGGCAGGCTGTCCGAGGCTCCCTCCACACCTTGCCCCAGCTCCCACCTGCCCTCCAGGACACAGTGGGCTCTTCCCGCCACCCTCCACCCCAGACCTTGCATACACTGCAGCCGTCAGCAGACGCTGCAGGAAATGAGTGATTTCGGCCATGCAGACATGAGGGTCTCTACCCCAGCCCCCCAGCTCAGCTGTGTAGCTTGAAAGCAGCCACAGCTGACACATACTCAAGTAGGCGTGGCTGCCAGCCAAGACAACTTTATTTATAGATGCTGAAATTTGAATTCCATGTAACTTGCATCTGTCACGAAATTTAATTCTTCTTGTTATTTTTTCCCATGACCATTTAAAAATGTGAAGCCATTCTTAGCTCGAGGGCTATACAAAAACATGCAGTGGGCTGGATTTAGCCCATGGGCCATACTTTGCTGCCCCAAGTACTACACACCCAATAAACATTTGTTGAGTGAATAATGTTTAGTGCCCCGTTAAAGCAGGCACTAATTTATTAGTGTGACAGTTACATGCTGTTAGCGAGTATATGGGCATTTGTACATTTTTTTTTGTACATTTTTTATTAAAGTCACAAGTGTTGGAAATGCCACCAAATAAAATAAAAGTCACATTGGGTGATTTTTTTTTTTTTTGGGGGGCTGCGAGGCTTGTGGGATCTTAGTTCCCCAACCAGGGATTGAACCCAGGCCCTCGGCAGAGAAAGCATTGAGTCCTTCTGGACTACCAGGGAATTCCCGGCCCAGAGGACTTTAAAAAACAGCTTTATTGACATAGAATTAACATACCATTCAATTTATCCATTTAATGTGTAAACTTCAGTTTTTGGGGTGTATTCACAGGGTTGTACAACCATCAACTACGATCAGCTTGAGAATATTTTGGGAATTCCCTGGCGGTCCAGTGGTTAGGTCTCTGCACTGTCACTGCCGAGGGCGCAGGTTCAACCCCTGGTCCGGGAACTAAGATCCCACAAGCTGTGTGGCCCGGCAGAAAAAAGAAAAAAAAACTTGAGAATGTTTTATCCTCACTAGGAGCCACCCCCCACCCCTCCCCAGCCCCTGGCAACCACGAGTCTGCTTTCTGTCTCTCTGGATTTGCAGGGTTGGTCCTCTTTTCCCCCTGGCTTACAGGTGGGCATCTTCTCCCTGTGTCCTCACATGGTCTTCCCTCGGTGTGTCCCAACTTTTTCTTATATGGACACCAGTCATACTGGATTAAGGCCTACCCTCATGACCCCATTTTAACTTAGTGACCTCCAAATGCAGTCATACTCTGAGGTCCTAAGGGTCAGGGGCTTCAACATACGAATTTAAGTGTACGCAATTCAGCCCATAATAGTGTCGTTTGCTTTTTGGTTTTGCTTGTTTGAAGCAAGGAGAGTCTTAACAGATCCAAATCCTGCTCAAACATACCAGGACATGGTGTTCTGAGCCATAAGGTACACAGCTTGTCAATGGCCTGGGAGGGATGGGAACCCAGCCCCTCCTGACTCTTGGCCTGTGGGCCCTTTCACCTCTGTTCTGCAGCCCCCAGCAGACTAGCAGATACGGTGACCAACCATCTCAGTTGGTTGGTTCTGAGTGATTTCTGGGGAAGCAGGACTTTCCATGCTAAAGTAAAGGGATGGGAATTCCCTGGCAGTCCAGTGGTTAGGACTCCGCGCTTTCCCTGCCAAGGGCGCGGGTTCAAATTCCTGGTCGGGGAGCTAAGATAGCGCAAGGCACTCAACGTATTAAAAAAAAAAAAAAAGTAAAGGGGAAGTATTTGGAAAATAGGGACAGTTGGTCACCCTACTAGTGATCTTCACTGGGTCTTCAGGCTGGTGGGGAAGGGGCTGCACGAGGCCTTAGCTGAAGCTAGTGCCAGGGATGAGCCCCAGGCCCAGCGGGGCCTCCCGGCTCTGCTGCCGTCCATCTGTCCATCTGCTTACCGCTCTCTCCTTTGTGTTTCGCTCTGTGATGGGTTGTGAGGCCACGGGGGCAAAGGGCAGTGGTGATTGCACCGCTAGGTGATTTCTGTTGGCAGGAAGGCTGTGTTTAGAAGGGACAGCAGCTGAGTAGGAAGCTCCCCCCAGCTGGGGCACAGGAAGTGAGCAGTTTCCCAGGAGCCTGGGACCCCGAGTCCAGGGCAAGACAGGACGTGTAGCGCCGACCTGCTGCCCAGCCTGTTCTGTGGTGAAGGGCAGGGAGCCTTGGGGCACACGGAGACCCCACTCCATGGATGCCACTGCAGGAAGCTCAGAGGGAAGGTTGTGTGGCAAGTGAGGGGCAGGGCTCTGGACACCCACACTCCTCGCCCCACAGCCTTCTTGCCACCGACAAGCATGAAAGCACACGGAACCCTCACTTGCCCCTGTGCCCTGATCCTCCCTCCCTGCATCCCTTCCTTTTCTTTTTATTGAGGTGAAATTTCCATAACATACAATTAATCATTTTAAGTGAACAATTCAGTGACAGTTGGTGCATTCACAATGTTGTGCAACCATCCATCACCTCTAATTCCAGAACATTCCATCACCCCAAAAAGAAGCCTTGTCCCTATCATCAGTCACTCCCACACCCCCCCCCTTCCCCCGAAGCCCAGCCCCTGGCAACCATGAGTCTACTTTCTATCTCTGTGGATTTGCCGGTTCTGGACATTTCATATCCGTGGAATCAGACAGCATGTGGCCTTCTGTGTCTGGCTTATTTTACTGAGCATCATGGCCTCAAGGTTCATCCGTGTTGTACTGAGTGTCAGACTTTCCTTCTTCCTAAGGCCGTGTGTAGATGGACCACGTTTTGTTTATCCTTCCATCATCTGGTGGACTTTTTAGGTTGCTCTCACCTTTTGGCTACTGTGAATAGTGCTACTTTGAATCATTCATGTACAAGTTTTTGTTTGAACACCTGTTTTCAATCCCTTTGGTTATCTTCTCTAGGAGTGGAATTGCTAGGTCATATGATAGTTGTTGTTTTTTTTTCCCCATAATTTCCAAATGTTCAACGGCTTTGTCCAAGACTGTCTACACTTCAGGTTTTTCCTGCCCTTCTGGACTGAGTGGGGTGGGTGGCTACAGTTCCACGGCTGGCCCTGGGGTATCACCCTCAGGTCAAGGGGTACCCTGTCCTCCTCCTGTCTGCCCCTACTCCGTCCACCCTCCCACTCCCCACGTGTCTTCAGTCTCCACGGGAGCCTTCCAACCTCCCTTGGGCAAAAAGAACAGGGTCTGAGGAGACCTGAGTTCAAATACAAGCTCCTAAGCCACTGACCATATCTGAGCCTCAGTCTTCCCATCTGTGAAATGGGTGTATACGATAAACTGCCTCACCAACATTCTAGGGAAGGCTCAGAAACATGTGGTTCCTGGGACAGGGAGTGTGTCCTTACGAGCATCCTGGGTCATGAGAAGTAGGTGTCAGCTCCAGTCACGGAGGAGGCGCCGGGGTGCAGTGACAGCGGGGCTCAGCTAAGAGCCAGGGGCACCCTCAGGCTTAGCTGACCTCCCAGCCGCTGCTCTGGGCCGTGCTGCGCTGTTTTCTGAAAGCTGGCAGGAAATTTCCCTTTTGAGGAAGCTAGGCCCAAAGACCCTCAAGCAGCCATCCAGGGTCACATTGCCATGGATCCAACAGGTGGAGACTGTAACTGCCCAGAGCCCTCGGTGTCGCCCCCCCCCCCCCAATGCCACCAATGCACCAAGGAGATGGGGCAGGAGGGTCCCTCTCAGCACCTCGAACACAACAGGCTGGACCCCAACGATTAAAAAACAGGATCAGGTTTAGTATGTAAGCCGCCATCGAGGTTACAGAAGCATCTCGGGACAGAATGCCCGGGCCCTGAGATGCTGGGCTGTGAGTGGGGCCTCCACTCTCATATGTACAGACTTCCCCAAAGGGAAATGGTCACGCAGTGTCTGGCTGGGATGCCGCCAGCCTGGCCATACTGTGGCCGGAATTGTGTCTGGGTCCCTGCATTTGGGGCTGGGCCCCTCCTCTCGTTCAGAAGCGAGTTCTGAATGTCTTCCAGGACTTGGTGGAAGAGCTCCTCGCGGGACTTCATGCCGTCCAGGTACACTGAAATCAGAAAGGCCACAGTCAGGGGCCCTGGGGGCCCAACTGCGGCCCGGGTCACTGGGGCTGCTGCCAGGAGGCGGGCCGCCAGTTCACAGAGGACTAGAGGACTGCTGGTCAGGAGGAAGCTGGCCTGCAGAGTCAGCCTGTGGGAACAGACCAGCCTCTGGGGCCCAAAGCGAGAGAGACTGGTGGCGAGACTCGAGGAGGGACTTTCAGGTTTCCCAAATGGTCCCAATAGGGAGGAGCTGGCCTCATCTTACTCAGGCACTTACCTACTTCCACGCCATTGGCCTCCATCTTCCGCTTATACTTCTGGTACATAGGCCACACGTGGCCGTCGAAGAGGCCAGGGGGGTCGGGGACCATGTAGCGTCGAGTACTGGGGAGGGAGATGGGTAAGAATGAGCAACACCCATGTCGCCCAAGGGTGGTGCCACAAGCACAGCCTGGGGTGAGGGAACTAGGTCGGAGTGGCACCACTGAGAACAGGGACCCCACTGATTCAGGGGCCCCGTGCTGGGGCCTGGGTGCCCCAACTTCCAGCATTTTCCCCGGTGGGCCTGGGAGATGCCCAGGGTAGGGCATGGGTGGGCCACGTTCTCCAGGCCGCAGGCTATGCGCCTCTGGAACCCAGCACTGGCCACCCAGGTGCCTGCTGCCCATCGGCCTGCAGCTTCAGGGTGGCCATGTGTCCAGCAGGCATCACCCACTTTCCCGGTGCCACCTGGGAATGCAGACAGGGCCCCAGGCTCACCTTCTTCTCCGCTTGCACTCTTCGTACGGGACGGTCAGGAAGTACCGTCGGCTATACAAGTCCACCAGGGGCCTGGCAGGGGTAGGGGACCCGGTCAGTGCCCGTGGGTCAAAGTACACAACCCCCCATGGCCTTGGCCTCCAGGGACATTCCTGGGTGATGAGGGCTGGTTGGGGCGGGGGGCGCGGTTTGTCTGGGCTGATTAGGTTAGGGATGAGTGAGGGGACCGGCATCGGCCAGCCTCCTACTATGCCCGCATTAGCCTCCCACCCTGAGGATGGAATCCTCCCTCTCTCCCAATTTGGATGGGCCCAGAGAGGTACGATGTCCTGCCCAGGGTCACCCAGCAAGGTTGTCTGTCAAAATAGAAACTTGGTGACCTGGGAGGGCCCGGATTGTCCAGGGCCCAGACCTGGAGATGCTCACTTGTAGCTGTAGAGAAGGAAGCCTTCCAGGATGAGGATGTGGGTGTCTGAGGCGTCCAGCTGGACACTGACCCCGTGGGCACGGGCGAACTTCCGGGGGCTGATCGTCCAGGCCTGCACGGTGCTCAGCATGGCCTCCATGTCCAGGGACTCCAGCACTGGAGGCGGGAAAGCGAGTGTTGGTGGGGTGGGGGCCATGGGGCAGTGAGGGCAGGGGGCGTGGGGCTGCCGTCCGTCCTTACCGTCCCACTGTTTGAAGCCGTCCTCCCCAACTGCTATTTGGTCTTGGGGCTGAAACAGAGGAGCCCAAGCCGCGGGCTCAGTGCCCGCCTTCCCACCTTACCCCACCCTGGGGTGACAGCGCCTGGAGAGCCCCCAGTAAGGGTCTGGGTGCCCCTGCCTGCCTCGGCCCCCTGCAGCTGATAGTCATAGGCTTCGAGGTCCCAGGCGGGGGTGGGGGGGCTCCAGGCTGGCATTCAGAGCCCCTCCCCAACCTTGTGACTGTTGGGACCAGGGGTGGGGGGATTTTGCATCTATGATCTAGTTACCCCCTCACCCTCCACAAAGCATCAAGGGCGGGCTCAGGGCCCATTTTGCAGATGGGAAAGTGGCGTTGCAGAGGATAAAGGGTACCACCCAGGTGGCACGCACCCTCTGGGAACCGCAGTTTCCCCATCTGTCCCATGGGGAACGGGTGTGCCGCGAGAACGTGCCAGGCACTCAGTAGGTGCTCAGTAACCGAGATCGCCGGTCCCTCAATCTCCCGACTTGGGTTAGCCCAGGGTCCCCCGGGAGGGGTCTGCTCCCCTGAGTCTCCTTCTCGGGGCTGCCACCCCCCGCCCCCAGCCAGGGCAGCTACCTTGAAGAAGTCATCCTGGTGGATCACACAGCAGTTGGGCAGTGACTTAAGGAGGCTGTTGGTCAGTGTGGTCTTGCCGCCGTTGGTCATGCTGTGGAGAGAGCATACACGTGAGGCCGCCTGGGTCCCCTCTCTGGACCTCTCTGGGTCTGAGGGGCCCCCAGGATCAGACTCAAATCTAAATCACAGGCCTGTAGGGACTTTCCTGGTGGTCCAGTGGTTAGGATGCTGCGGTTCCACTGCAGGGGCGTGATTTGATCCCTGGTTGGGAATTAAGATCCCGCAAGCCAAGCTGCGTGGCCAAAAACAAAACAAAGCAAAACACACAGGCCTGTAAAACAGTAGAGCTAAGAGGGTATTTCTATTCATGTTAGGTCAGAGGAGGCTTTCTAATCAGCCGTTCTGGGCTGCCTGGCCCACAGCCCGCTAGGGCTAGGCACAGGCCTGTGCTCACCTGCCTGACGAGACAGAGAAAGGGGGCAGAGGGTATGAAAACAAACAACCAAAAAAGCGAACAGTCTTGGCTGGGGTCATGGAAGCACTGCCTGTGTTCAGACTCGTCCAGTGTTACTGCAAACCCAGGAGGTGGTGCCCGGAGCTCGAGGAAACTGAGGCCCACGTGTGACTTAGCCTCAGCAGGGCTTTAAAAAAAGCCAAATTGTTAAAGCAAGTGCAAACTGGGGGAGAAAAAAATATTTGTGATAGGAAAACCGGCAGTTCACTGCAAAACCGGGAAGAGATAATCACCTTATGACAAAGGGAAAGGATTATTAAAAAAAGGAATGGGCAAAGCCGGGTGACCACCTCATCCTGGTGTGCCCGGGACGTCTCTGGTTTTAGTGCTCAAAGTCCCAAATCCTGGGGACCCTTCAGTCCCAGGAAGAGCAGGACAGATGGTCACCCTAAGGACTCTGGACTGGGGCCACTGAAGGACAGAGAAGGCTGGCTGTCAGGCCTTTCTGGGAATGAGTGTCCCCTTGACCTGGTTGTCCCTCTCCTAGGCATCAGGGGTGGAAAGCTGGGTGTGGAAGGGGGGGACCTGCAGCCGTTTAAAAGGGCCAGTGGGAAAGGCGACCCCCATACATTAAGGGGAGCAGGTTAGAACATACCTGATGTTAATGTTAATATTACGTTCTGATGTTAATTTGGCTTGCTGCTGAAAGACACACCGTGCCCTCAGGGCCGGCTACAGAACGTGCAGAAATGGAGGGCCCTGGTCTCTATTAGGAATTTCAAGAGGGTGATGGAGCATCAAACCAAGAGGGGGAGGACCCAGGGCGACCTCCCAGGTGGGAGCGGCAAGCCAGCCCTGCTTATGCTAAATGCTTTCCCGAGCATCATCTTAAAAAGGCCTGGTTACTGGTAATAAATCTCAGGGAAGGCAAGGTCCCTGCCTGGGGTCAGCAGAAGTGGCTGCAAAGGCAGGTGCCACACAGTCAGGGGAGTGCCATTCTGGGGACCCCGCAGCACCTGCCCACGTGCCTCCCTGGGGTCGGAGTTTCCTCCCCTTCCCCCGCCCCCC
>NW_006787698.1:334719-345550 GCF_000442215.2 Lipotes vexillifer | reverse complement strand
CCCCCCCCCCCCGCCCCGCGCGCCTTAAGGAAGGTCGGCCTGGGCTTTATAAAGTCTTCTATTCCCCCCTGAATCTAGTCAGGGGTGCGGCATGGGGAAGTGACTTACATTTGGAATTTTTTAATTGGGCCCCGCACCCGGCCCTGTGCCGAACAGAAGGCAGAGACCCCTCCTCGCACTCCGACCTTGGGCATCGGGTCCCTGCGACACCAGTCGCCAGGCAGCCCTCCATTCATTCCCCGGCCTCCTGCCCAGGCCACCTCGGCCCGCACAGGAGAGCACCCGGCCGGCCTCTCCCGCGAGCTCGGCGCCTTTGCCCCCGCGGGGCGGTCCGCCCGGGGCCCTGGACGCTCACCCTCCGATTCCCACAATGTACTTCATCTCCGCGCGGAGGGGCGGCGGGGACCGCGGTGGGCAGGCCAACTCCCGACTCCCTGGTACCCGGCTGGGCCCGACCCCGCAGTGCGTCCCGGCTTCATTGAGAAAACCCTGCGCCTTTATAGGCTGGGGCAGCCCGGAGGCCGCCCCCAGGGAGGCGGCCCACGGCCTATGGGGAGCGAGGCCGGCGGCGCGGTGAAGTGTTGGGCTGGGAGCGCTGGGGGCGCCGCACCTGTTCCCACTGGATGGAAATAGCTCCACGCTGTCTTTTGCCTAAATTAGTCACGGGTCGGCCGGGCACGGGGGTGCGGGTGGAAGTCACCCCGCTGCCTCTTCCCCCCTCCTCCCCGCCTGTCCCCTCCTAGCCAGACTGCCCACGGGGCAGATAACCAGCCACACCTCTTCCCTCCCTAAAAATATCCAGCCCGGTGTGTACCCTTGCCTGACCCTGACATTAAGGCCGTTTCTGGGGGCTGAAAAAAGGAACCCCCCCCCCCCCCCTCCCCCGTCTCCAGCGACAGCAGCGGGCCAGTCCCAGAGGTTCCACACGACAGGGGACTTCCTTTTCCAAGGGGGTTGATGCCAAGATGAACTTAAGCTTTGTTCTCGTGACCCTGGCCGCCAGGAAATCTCAGCGTGACACCAGTGGCTGTTCAGCGGGCGCCCACGTGAGGGCTGACGTCACTGCGTTTGGCTTCAGGCCTCTCAGCAGCTAGGGGGTGGGGTAGGCAGGGCCCTACTGATCCCCGCCCCCTTACTGACCAGATGGGACCACATGCCCCACCCCGCCTCCCCACCAGAGGAGACCGTTTGGTTTCAGGACCCCTTTTCCACTCTTGAAAAGGACTGAGGCCCCTGGGAGCTTTTGTTTAAATGGATTATCGTCATGGATAATATTTACCACGTTATACATTAAAACTGAGAAAAATTAAAGGTTAACTTGAAAAAAAATGACAACCAGTGTCTTCCCTTGTGGTCCAGTGGGTAAGACTCCACATTCCCAATGCAGGGGGCCTGGGTTCCATCCCTGGTGGGGGAACTAGATCCCGCATTGCTGCAACTAAGAGTCCACATGCTGCAACTAAAAAAAAAAAAAAAAAAAAGGCAACTGATCACTACATAGTCACATAAACATAATACATATATTTTAAATTGATTTATGTTCGGCTGTGTTGGGTCTTCGTTGCTGCACACGGGCTTTCTCTAGTTTCGCAGAGCGGGGGCTACTCTTCGTTGCGGTGCACGTGCTTCTTATTGCGGTGGCTTCTCTTGTTGCAGAGCATGGGCTGTAGGCGCGCCGACTTCAGTAGTTGCGGCACAGGGGCTCAGCAGTTGTGGTGCACGGGCTTAGTTGCTCCACGGCGTGTGGGATCTTCCCGGACCAGGGACCAAACCTGTGTCCCCTGCATTGGCAGGCGGATTCTTAACCACTGCGCCAGCAGGGAAGTCCCAAATATAATATTTTTAATGAAAAATAATAACATTTTTTTAAAATAAAAAAAATTAAGGGAGTGGGCTTGATCAAATTAAAAATGTCTTGTGCATTGAACGACGTTATTAAGAAAGTGAAAAGACAAAGCAGGGTGTGGGAGAAAATTTTTACAAGTCATATATTGATATATGGTAAGGGGTTGCTAGCCAGAATATATAAAGAACTCTTACAAGTCAACAACAAAAAGACAAACGACCCAATTTAAAAATGGGCAAAGAATCTGAATCGACATTTCTTCAGAGAAGATATACTCATGGCCAACAAACACATAAAAAGATGCTCAGCATCACTGATCATCAGGGAAATGCAAATCAAAACCACAGTGAGACAACACTCACGCCTACTAGGATGGCCATAGTCAAAGAGATGGACGATAGAGTGTTGGTGAGAATGGGGAGATACGGCGACCCTGTGTGTTGCTGGTGGGGATGGAAAATGGGACAGTCGCTGTGGAAAACAGTTGGCGGTTTTACGACCCAATTTCACTTCAAAGTGTCTACCCAAGAGAAATGAAAACATATGTCCCCACAGAAGCTTGTACATGAATGTTTACAGCAGCATAATTCACAGGAGCCAAAAGGTAGAAAAAACTCAAGTGTCCATCCACAGATGATGGATACACAAACCGTGTTCCATCCACACATGGAATATTATTTGGCCATGAAAAGGGGTGAAGCACTGACAGTCGCTGCAACATGGATGGACCTTGAGAACACGATGCTCAGTGAGAGAAGCCAGACACAGAAGGACACACAGTGTGTGGATCCATTGACGGGAAACGTTCAGAACAGGCAGATCCACAGACAGAGAGTGGGTTCCTGGTTGTCAGGGACTGGGAGAGGGAAAATAGGGCATGGTTATTTATATGGTGTTCTTCTGGGGTGATGAGAATGTTCTGGAATTAAAGGTGATGGTTGCACAGCATTGTGGATGCACTAAATGTCACTGAATCGTATACTTTACAATAATGGCTAGTTGTGTATTATGTGAATTTCACCTCAATTAACAACAACAAAAAACTAAGAACCTTTCCAGCTACAATCACAGGGAAGGGACATGTAGCTACAGCAGAAGGTTCAGAAAGATACCCCGCTGCTGCCTGTGAGGATGGAGGATGGGGCTGTGAGCCAAGGATGCGGCACCTCTAGAAGCTGGAAAAGGTGGGGACTGATGCTCCCTTGCAGTCTCCGGAAGGAACCAGCCCTGCCCACATCTTTTTTTTTTTTTTTTTTTTTTTTTGCGGTACGCGGGCCTCTCACTGTTGTGGCCTCTCCCGTTGTGGAGCACAGGCTACGGACGCGCAGGCTCAGCGACCATGGCTCACGGGCCCAGCCGCTCAGCGGCATGTGGGATCTTCCCGGACCGGGGCATGAACCCGTGTCCCCTGCATCGGCAGGTGGACTCTCAACCACTGCACCACCATGGAAGCCCACCTGCCCACATCTTGATCTTAGCCCCGTGAGACCCGTGTCAGACTCCTCACCTCCAGAACTGTCAGAGAATAAATTCATCTTGTTGAAATTAAAAAAAAAAAATTTTAGGTGAAAGAGTGATATTCTACATTTTTGCAAGTCTCTTTAATATCTGGTTTAGAAGGATTCTCACATCTGCTTGTCATTCAGCCCATTTCCATAGTTGTTTCGGAAGCTCAGAAACCCAGCTTCCCACAGAGAGAGGAGGATTTTTAGCCTTTTTAAGTCATCATGGGTAGTCTTCTTTGTCCTACACCCGACCTGGACAGGTAGAGGTTTATGAAGGTGGCCTGTTCTCTTTTCATTCTCTGCTCCATTAAAGCCCATTGGTCTATCTTTGCACTTTGTTTTATTTTTCATTTAATTTTAATTTTTAATTTTTATTTTTGGCCACACTGTGCGGCATGTGGGATCTTAGTTCCCCAACCAGGGATCCAACCCGTGCTCCCCTGCATTGGGAGCACAGAGTCTTAACCACTGGTCCGCCAGGGAAGTCCCTGTCTTTGCACTTTGAATGGATCTTTTGCTCATGTGTGGTTTTGACCTTGAAGACCCCCTGAAAGGGTCTCAGCAACCACCACCCTCACCCAAACTGGACACACTTTAAGAAGCCCTGGTTAAGAATCCTGCATTTGAATCTTGGTTCTGCCACTTGCCACCTGGGGGAGCTCGGGCCCCACCCTTGCCTCTCTCTGCCTCACCTGTTCTCATCTTTATAAAGGGAGGCTGCTGGCCTCAACCAAGGGAGGGAGGCTCTCTTTGGCTTTGGGCTTCCACCTCCAGGAGGCTTTATGAAGGGAGGATGCCCTGCCCTACCCATCACTTACCTGTCCCTCAGCACCCAGAGCTGCTGCCACAGGGCCTTTGTACATGCTGTTCTCTCTTCCAGGAACCCCTCGCCTCTTACCCAATCCTCCTCCCCTGGGCTAACTTTGACTAAGCCATACTGTGTCAGCTTGGATATCTGTCCCTTCCTCCAGGAAGCCTTTCTGGATCCCCATTCCCTCTCTCCACACTGTGAATTCCCTCTGGGGCAGGCAGGGCCACATGTGTCTTGTTCTCTGATGTGTCCCGGGTGCCTAACAAGGGTGGGTCCACAAAAGGCAGAGGCTCCCTAAATGGTAGCAGAGGGAATGAATGAAACAGGGAGAGGCAGGAGATCTTTGAATCCAGCCGCCGGGTGAAACAAGAGGGTGTTTCAGCAAGAATCTGCTAAGTCAGTGTAGCCAGAATCCCCCCCTTATCCCTCACGTCTCCTCCTAGTGATTCTCTGTCCACCGACCCCACCGGCTCCTTGGCTGTGAACCTGCTTGCCTGTGCTGTGTTGGGAGTGGAGCCATTGCAGTGGCTCCTGAGTACAATCCGGTTTTACAGCTTGAACTGTCTGGCACTGGTTTTTCTTTAAACCAACTACCTCTGTATGATGGCCAGAGGGAGGAGCTTTGTAAAAACCCAGACCAGGGGCTGTCTTTCCTCTGTTTCAACTCTCCTTTGCCACATGCCTCCCCATTCTTATGTGCATTTAAAAGAAGCACAGGGACTTCCCTGGTGGTCCAGTGGTTAAGACTCCACGCTTCCAATGCAGGGGGCCCGGGTTCGATTCCTGGTCAGGGAACTAGATCCTGCATGCTGCAACTAAAGAAAAAGATCCTGCGTGCCACAACTAAAAATAAATAAAGAAAAGAAAAGAAAAGAAGCCCACTGTCCTCATGCCCAGGCCCTGCCCTGTCTGGACCGCCATGACCTCCCTCACCCCCCGATTCCACTGGCAGGACCCGCTGTGGCCAAGACAGCTGCTGAGGGCCAACCAGCGGTGGAGACAGAAAGTGATGGATCTTGTTGATAACTGGTTAATGGACTCACCTAGTGGCCTCAGGCAGGACTCACCTGGCACAGAGGTCAGGAGAGGTCAGTGGGAGCAGTGCATTTAAAAGAATTCACTTCAAAGGTGGCCACCAGGGGCAGAGTGAGCAAATGGCCAAGAGAGGGGTCTTGTCCACTGGCTCCCACCCCCTTCTCCCCCGTCCAGCCCCTTCTGGGTCTCAGTTGCCTCTCTTGGCAGCTCAGCGTGGCCGGACCTGTGCCGCTGAGCTCCATCAGCTGCCCCGTAGGCAGAGGGAAAGCCAGCTCTGGGTGTGACCTCTGGCTCAGTTGCAGTGGCAAGAATTTCCTGGGAGCCTCCTGTGGGCATGTGGCCCAAGCCATGGGTGACAGTGACATGCCCAGATAGAGGCCCTGGCAGGGTACTGCTGGGCGGCCTCCTGGTCGGCTCACCCTGGCACATGGGCTCCCAGTGCAGACCTGCCGATCCTCAAATAGCCCACTGGTCCAAGGTTATTAAAAGTGACCATCCTGGGCTTCCCTGGTGGCGCAGTGGTTGAGAGTCCGCCTGCTGATGCAGGGGACACAGGTTTGTGCCGCAGGCTGGGAAGATCCCACATGCTGTGGAGTGGCTGGGCCCGTGAGCCATGGCCGCTGATCCTGCACGTCCGTAGCCTGTGCTCCGTAATGGGAGAGGCCACAACAGTGAGAGGCCCGCGTACCGCGAAAAAAAAAAAAGTGACCATCCTGTCCTGTAGTGTGAAACGTCCAGAACAGGCAAATCCACAGAGACAGAGAGTGGATTCCTGGTTGTCAGGGGCTAGGGGAGGGTTGGGGGGTGTGATTGCTAATGGGGACGGGGTCTCCTTTTGCGGGGATGGAAAAGCTCTGGACCGGAGGTAATGGCTGCACAATATTGTGAATGTGCTGAATGCCACTAATAGTAAAAATCTCCCCCCAGCACCCACCCTGCACTCCCGCCGCCACCCTTCATTTTCCTGCTTCTGGTTGACCCAGCTCTGTCTGGCGTCCAGGACTTTGCCCTTGCCGAGCCGTCCGCCGGGGACACCTCTCCGCCCGCCCTTTGGCCTAGCTAACTGCTACTTCTCTCTCTGGTCTCCAGTCACCGAGGACCCGCCCTCCAGGGGCCCTTCCTGGACTTTCCTCCTGGTCCCCAGTGAGGCCCTGATTCCCTGTGTCAAACTCCCCCACTGGGCTGGGAGCAACGTAAGGGGTGCTTGGGCCCTGCAGGATCCCCAGTGCTCAGCAAATGGATGAACGAACGGATGAATGAGGTTCGCAAGACCCTCCTTAGGATAATCAGAGACTCGGTGGGGTGGGAAAGAGGGGCGGGTCCATTCCCCTCCAAAGAGGGCACCCCCTGATCCCAGCGCCAGCTCTGCCATCTTCAACACCCCTTCCTCGCCGCCTTCATGCCAGCTCGCCCCCTCTACCTGAGGCCCCCTCCCAGCCCCCGTGAAGCGACCTTCTCCGTGAAGGGCACCTCACTGGACATCAGAGGGCCAGGATGGCAGAGGCAGGTGGGCTGGCACCTGCCAGCTCCCGCCATCAACCTGATGGTGACTTTGTGTGGACCTCACACCTGTCCTGGCATCCCCGCCACCAGCAGGTCCCAAAATCCTGGGCAGGGACAATGAGAGGACTCCTCCTGTACCTGACATGGGAGGGTCCACTCTGACCCTTTGAGGGGGACAGCCCCCAATGTCCTGCAGCTGGCAGAGGGTCGTGGGTCTCCAGCCGAGCAATGGGGTGGCCGGGGGTGGCACAGAATCAGACCTCAGACCAATCACTCAGGGTCCGGGTGACCCCAGGTGAGCCACATACCCTCTCTCTGCCTCAGACGCCCCCCTCTCAGTAACATGCGGCCTGTGCTAGGTTGGATTCAGACTATTATTATTACTGCTACTGTTATTATTGTGATATTATGATTTATAATAAGAAACATAGTTGGACTTAGTTCCCAGTTCCCGGCACAAAGCCCCTAAAACCCTCGTAATTTCCTACGTCAGAAGAGGGAACATCTTTTGTTATAATATATACATTTTTTTTTTTTGGAAATTATTTTTCTTTGTCACACTGCACAGCATGTGGAACTTCCCCGACCAAGGATCTAACCCATGCCCCCTGCCATGGAAGCGTGGAGTTTTAACCGCTGGCCTACCAGGGAAGTCCCTTTTATGATAATATTTGGTCTTATGTCCTCTGTGCCTGAAATGGCTCCAGATAATAAAGGTGAAGGAAGCATCCTTTGCTTTCATAACAAGCTCTTTCAACCACACCTGAGTTTGTGCTACGAGGTGACTTTTGGAAACGCCCTATAACCACAGGATCGGGGCTGGTGGCCAAGGTACCCCACTGACCCTGGGATTAGAGGGATGGAACTTTCATCAGTGGCCAGTGGTGTAATCCATCATGCCTCCATGAAAATCCCTAAACATTTTTTGTAGAGCTTCCACTAGGTGGACACAGGGAGGTGCTGGGAGGGTGGTGCCCAGAGGGGGCGTAGAAGCTCCGCCCCCTTCCCCACACCTCACTTTGTGCATCTCTCCCATCTGACTGACTATTGCTGAATTGTACCCTATTGTAGGACCTGAGGTTGACTGGTGTCTGAAGTCGGGGCCGTCTTGTGGGGCTGAACCCTTAGCCTGTAAGGTCTGCCCGAACAGGTAGTGTCAGGATTGAGATAAATTGTAGGATACCCAGCTCGTGTCTGCCGGGGTTGGAGAACTGCTTAATACTAGTAATTAATATTATTAACTGTTGACTAAGTTTGATTCCAGAGAAGACTGGGGACAGGAAAGGAACCTGAATCACAGACAGGCAGAGCCAAAAGGGGCCTCGGGAAGAACCCAGCCGGGGCTCCCATTCTGCAGATGGGAGATAGAAGCAAGAGGATATAGGCCATGGCCCAAAGTCACCCAAGGTTGCCCAAGGTCGCTTGGTATTGAGCTGTGACCCCTCCCATCCCGTGAAAGCTCCTTCCTCTGCACCACAACCAAGACCAGTGCCACATCCCTTGGACGTGGACAAAAGTCACAAACCTCCCTTCTCAGTGATAGTTTATTTCACATAAAAATCCCCCAAAGCTCATGGAAATGATGCCTTCATATCACGACAGTAATCAGAATGAATTGTTTTTGTTTTTAAAAACCACAAAACTCGCCGTCGGAAGGATGGGTGTGTGAACTACGACTTGGGGAGGGACTTATGATGCATCCCATGTGTCACAAGAGGAAAACTCAATGTTCCTTTACAAGGAGGGCTCGACATCCGTTGCATTTCAGCCAAAAACAACTGCCCCGCAGATACAAATCTTTCACAAATCCGATTTCAGAGGGTGTGGGTAGCAGCCTTAGGTGGCCCCATATGGACGGAGCTGTGCCTCAGAACTTCACACACCTGTGGACAGGTGGTGGACCTGGAGACAGCCACGCCGGGGGCCTCTCTCTATTCTGGAGGGGCTGTGAGGTTGGGTTGGGATCCTTGGTTCCACTTGCCCGTTGTCTATGGCTGCTGGTGGTCCGGAGCGGGTGGTCGGTGGGCCACGGTGAACCAGGGGGTCCGTGCTGGAACTTCTTGTTATGCTGCAGGCTCCTTGAGGGCAGGATGCGTCTGCCTCTTTCGTCCTTCTGTCACCTCTGCAGCCGCTCAGTAATTGTCAGGTTAGGTGAAATGCATCTGTTCCTGTCCCGGGCTCCTTTTTCTCTTCCAGTGGAACACTGGCTTTCCAGGAGTTATTGCATTTACTGTGGACTTGCGGGCCTCGCGGGTCACGTGTCCCTCTCAGCTGAGCAGAGCCAGCCACCTGAACCTGGAGTTCGGGGTGACCTGGCAGATGCCCAGGCACCTTTTAGAAAAGGAGGCGCTCTGGGCAGGGGTGGGGGACAAGCTGGCCCAGGATGGAGCGGCCTTTCGGAGGGCAGCCTGCAGAGGCCCATCCACCAGCCTCTCCTGCCTCAGCCTCCAGGTAACTCATCTGCGCCTGGAACATGGTCCCTGTCCTTTATTAGACATTTGGGAAACAGAGCAGAAACACAAATTAAAAAACCCCACCAGACGCCCAAATGCCCTGGCCTCACCGGAGCAGTGCTGGGTTCCAGAAGATGCAGGCCCAAGGCTGCTTAGAAACCCCGAATTTTCCAAGGCAGGAGCCACTGGCATTTGGGGTGGGACAATTGCTTGACATGCAGGAAGCACTGCTGTCCCTTTCGCTCAGCACTGAACGCCACTGGCTCCCTCCTGCCATTGGGATAACCCCAAACGCACCCCCTTGATGTCCCAGGTGGAGAAGCATTCAACATCTCCTTTGAGGCCAAGAATCTCCTACTGGGAAATTATTGGGGGAGGCAGGGTCAACCAAACCTGGATGACACCCGCTAAGAAGCCAGCTACAGAGCCAGCAAGAAGGGCCGGACGACGCACCTGCTTGACTTTTGCTTAGATTCATAGAAACAGAGACTCTCAGCGTTGGAGGGGACCGCAGAGAGCCACTTTGTGCAAGTACCGTCCAGCCTTTTCTTGAATGCCTCTAGAGATGGGGAACTCACTCCCTTTAGCTCCGAGCTGACTGGCGTTTCAACCGCGTTAGAAAAATGTTTTTTTTGGTCTTAAGGATATCTGCTTCCTTTGAATGCAGGTGGTCGTAGCATCCAGGCCGCTGGTTTTAATTCTCCCCAGTGACCTTTGTAACACTCGAACGTTCAGTACCCTGTATCTTCCTTTTTCTTGATCTGCGTTTCTGGGATGAGCTTATTTCAGCACTGGTTTCTCGGCCTCTGTTCCTGGTGGGAGCCCAAGGGGGCGCATCCCAACCCCATGTTGTCAGGGAGATTAGGGAAGTGGGGAGGCTCATTCCCTTGGTAGGAGGTATTGATCGGGATTGCCCTGTGGCGTGGCCTCTGCGTTCAAGGGGCTTGAGAATGTTCTAGATTGAGGGGGATGTAGGTTCACAACTGTAGAACAAGGATGATTATCAGTGGCCCTCACTGGTGCTGTGGGCTCCGATGCTCCCTAAGAAGGTGGAAGTTATAAGAGGCAAGGGGAGGGCTGTTCAAAGGAAAAACTGTGAGTTCAAAGGCTGGGCAGTTCCCGGGGGGCACGGCGCTGCTGGGGGTGGGGGCTGAGTTTCCAGGCCAGATGCCCAGGGCTGCGGGGGCCGTTCTGGCAGGAAAGGCACAAGAAGGAATCCGGACCCGGCCAGGGAGTCGATGGGCATCTGTGGCTCCAACCTGAACCAGGTGACAAGCAAGAGAAGGGTCCTGACCAGGATTCTGTGCAGGGGTGTGGTGGTGGTGGGGGGGGGGCGGTATCTGAGGCCACCAAGGACGCACAGGCCATGCTCAGTGCTTCTTGCTCTTCTTGGCCACGAGTTCATGAGTGTGGGAGGGTGGAGAACTGGGTCCTTTTCCAGAACGCACTAATACTGCATCATTAAAAAAAAAAGTTTTGGGCTTCCCTGGTGGCGCAGTGGTTGGGAGTCCGCCTGCCGATGCAGGGGACGCGGGTTCGTGCCCCGGTCTGGGAGGATCCCGCGTGCCGCGGAGCGCCTGGGCCCGTGGGCCGTGGCCGCTGGGCCTGCGCGCCCGGAGCCTGTGCTCCGCAGCGGGAGAGGCCGCAGCGGTGAGAGGCCCGCGTACCGCAAAAAAAA
>NW_006787698.1:328467-334709 GCF_000442215.2 Lipotes vexillifer | reverse complement strand
CCCGCCAACAAAAAAAAAAAAAAAAAAAAAAAAAAAAAAGTTTTCAAGCAGCTGGAAAGGATGTTGGGTTTCAGACATGGATGGAGGAGACGGACACCCCCCGGAAACTGTGACTCAGGATGAGGTGGGGACAAGATCCAGGGTCAGAGGGCATCCGACAGAGGTTTCCTGGCATCTGGGATCTTCTTTTGTGTCCTCCTCTGTGCTCATGTCACCTCAGGACATGCTGGAGAAGCAGAAACACAGTCAAGTTATTGTTATTGTATTTAAAGAAAGTGGAAAATGTTCCATGTGTGGGGAATCCAAAAGAATGATCTAATCGGCTTCAGTGTGCCCTTAGCAACAAGAGTGGCACCTGCCTTTCAAGGTCTGCCACCTGTCACCCACCTTCTAGGTATGGTTCTGAAGGGGACTTCTCCCTTGGTGCCCCAGCCAAAGAACAAGGCCCCAGGGCCGGTGCCCTCGATCAGACTGGAGGGAGGCTTCATCTCACCCATCTACTCACCAACCCATCTGCCCACCCATCCCCCCACCCACCCACCCACCCATCCATCCGTCCATCCACCTATCCAACCATCCATTATTCATTCACTTATCCATCACCCGTCCACCTATCTATCTATCCATTTATCCACCCATCCACCCATATACCTGTCCATCTACCTACCATCCATCCATCTGTCCACCCTCCCACCTGCCCACCTGTCTGTTCATCTGTCCACCCATCCATTGCTCCCAACCATTCCTTCTTTTATGTATTTAATCGTTTTAGACTGCTTGTTTTTATCATCTCTATCTGAGGATTCCCAGGAGGAGGTCTAATGCTGCTATTTGTTGTACCCGCCGACTTTTTCTCATGGTGAATGATTTCCTCACGTGTTTTGTGTCTGTGGTTGGGAACTCAGCTCCAGGAGGACTGAGATGGTCTTGTCAGAAATGCATTGAGAACTTGCTTCTATTCAGTGTGTCCAGGGCAGTACTGGTCTAAGACGATTTTTGATGTTTATTTCTCAGCTTGGGGCTTCTTGGGTCACATGGGTAGTATTAAGGCATGTGGCCGGGCCATGTAACATATTTGTAGCGGAGTGTGTGGTCAAGGATTAACCCTGCAGGTTCCAAAGGAAGGTCTGGCCCTTGCCTGGCTTCTGGGAGGTCATCTCTAAGCCCTTGGAACGTCCTTCCCGATAAGAGTATCTTTGTTTGCCTGGGGCCTGGGGTCACCCTGGATAGTCTATGCTGACAATGTGATTTAAGGCAGGAGCCATGGACCATGTGGTATCAGTTCAACCTCTGGAGGGGCTAGAGACTAAGGTCAGCCACGTGGGTGGTCCACCATGCATATGACTGACCCCCAGTAAATACCCTGGACACCGGGGCTCAGATGAGCACACCTGGTTGGTGACACTTGGTGTGCATCACCACACCTGGCTGCTGGGAGAATTAAGGGCTGTCCCCAAACAACTCCCCTGGGAAACAACTGGAAACGTGCACCTGTCTCCCCTCACCCCACCCCACACTCTTTTTCCCATTGCTGACTTTGAGCTGTACCCACACTTCCACTTTAATAAACCATAACTGTCAGCAGATCAGCTTTGCTGAGTCCTGTGAGTCCTTCTAGCAAACCACTGCCCCCGAGGGTGGTCTCCAGGACCCGTGACACACAGGGAGGCTTTTCCTGGCATCCAGAGTCAGGCAGACACACTGAGATAGGTTGTGGGCAGACAGTGCACCCTCTGGCTGAGTAAAATCCTGGGCTTCAGGGGGCCTGGCTCTGGGTGGACATCTCAGTCAGGGCCGCTGTGTGGCTCAGCTCTGGGGCCTCCTGTTAATGACTCCCCGCTGGAGTGGAGTAGGAACCGGCTGCCTGGCCCCAGAGGAGGCCCTGTTGTCATGGTAACCACGGTCTCCCTGCCTCCCTGGTGCAGCATCCTCCCCCCATCAAAAGTAAGACATGAGGCACTCATCCACATAGAATGTTTCCAAAAAAAGGTGCCAAGATCACCCCGCTTCCCACCCACCTTGTTTCCTGATCTTCTGTGGCCAGAGCAGACCTGTGGGAAAAGGAAGGAGTCTCAGCATTAGTTGCCTGTCTGGGGAGCTTTGGCATTTGGCCATGAGCCCCATGAGGGCCAATAATGGCTTCACCCTGATCTGGCACAAAGCAAGTGTCAGCACGTGTCAGCTGTGTAACAAATGAGCCAGGACAGGCAGTCGTGAGAATGGCTGAGCCCCTTCGCTGCCACAAAATGAAATCACTATTGCTGCTCCAGGTCCACCCACTGGGAAGGCTGAACCCATCCACCGGGACCTGCACAAAGGTCACCAGCTGGAACCTTCATCTGAGAGCAGATCTTGGTGTCTCGGCCACATCAGCTGCCCCTGGTCCCCATGCTTGGCCTGTGCTGGATGCAGGGTGGGAGGAGGAGGGGGCAGTGGTCCCAAGATGCAACCGCTGCCCTCAAGGAGCTAAAGGACAGGAGAAGGAGGGTACGACAAGGGTCAAATGCAGGAGGCAGACCTGAAGAGAGAGACAGGAAAGGTGGGAGGGGCCTCTAGAGGCCAGGAGGGGGTCATGCCATCTGTCTACACATCCCAGGGTGAGGCACTAAAGGACTTTCAGTAGAGAGTTGCTGGATTTTAAAAAAAAGGAGGGATTCCCTGGCGGTCCAGTTGTTAGGGCTCCGTGCTTCCACTGCAGGGGGTACAGGTCCTATGCCTGGTTGGGGAGCTAAGATCTCTCGTGCCACGGCCCAGCCGGGGGGAAAAAAAGAAAAGGAGGAGGACAGGAATGGGAACAACTGCTTAACAGGGTACAGGGTCTCCCTCTGGGCTGCGGAATGTTCTGGAACTGGAGAAGGCGCTGGTTGCCCAAAGCTACAGATGCACTAAATTTACATTAAAATGGCTCGATGGAGTGGGCCTCATGCTGGCGAATTCACAGCGGCGGTCTTACTTCAGCACCATGGTAATGTCAGATCACCTTCATCTGAGGTTCCCTGGGCTCAGCAGCCCCCCGCGGGTGTGGGCTCTGGCCCTGTGGCCACCTGCACACACTTACCTGTCCTCCGCCAGCCCCGCCTCCGCCTTCTCTTCAGACCTGGGCAGGACGCACTCTGGCTGCGGCCTTGCGCTGGGGACAGAAAGAGGTGACAAGGGATGACCAGCCAGCCGAGTGGGCCCAGGGGCTCTCGGCTCCCACTGGCTCCTCTGTCTGGACCCACCATGGCCCGACAGCGATCAGGAGAGGGTTTGGCTGCGCCCGGGGAAACGCGGGGGCCCAGAGGGTGGACTGCGTGACGGGATGGCCAGGGGTTCATGAAGATGGACGCAGATGGTTGGCGGGGGCGGGGGGGAGGGGCTGTGGGTCATTCCTTGGGGGTGCTTATCTCAGCTTATCGCCGCCGCAGGGGCCTCATGCACTTGCTCCCTAGACGCTGCAGCCCGTGTGCTATGATTCTGGAAGGTGGGCGCCCTGCTTGTCCTGTCATCTGTCTACTCCCATCCATAGCTAAGGCTCAGGAGGCGGGGGGAGCGTAACTCAGACAGAGAAACAGAGGAGAGGGGGACCTGGGGGTGGGGAGAGAGGGAGGAAAAGAAAGAAGCCAGACCGACAGACATGACTACCTCACACCCATCAGGATGGCTACTACCTTTAAAATTAAAAAAAAATGTTTTTTGGCCACACCACGTGGTGTGCGGGATCTCCGTCCCCCAACCAGGGATCGAGCCCACAGCCCCTGCAGTGGAAGCGCAGAGTCTTAACCACTGGACCGCCAGGGAAGTTCGCAGGATGGCTACCGCCTTAAATGTAGAACATGTGTTATGTTACTGTGTTGGCGAGGATGTGGAGAAACTGGAACTGCGCATGGCTGGTGGGGTGAGAATGTCCAATGGGGCAGCCGCTGTGGCAAAGATTCTAGCTGCTCCTCGAAAGATGAAACATCGAGTTACCATAAGATCCAGCAACTCCACTCCTGGGTCTATATACACCCCAAAGAAGTGAAAGCAAGCACTTGACCAGATAACTGTACACCCGTGTTCACAGCAGCACAATTCACAACAGCCAAGAGGTGGAAACCCCCAGTGTCCATCGAGAGGTGATGGATGAACGAAATGTGGTCTATGCGCACACTGGAATATTACTCAGCCTTAAAAAGGAAGGAGATTCTGACACTTGCTACAATGTGGATGAACCTTGGGAACCTTATGCTCAGTTGGATAAACCAGACGCAGGAGGACAAATACTGTCTGATTGCGCTCACACGAGGTCCTAGAGAGTCAGAGCCACAGAGACAGGAAGTAGATGGTGGGGGCCAGGGGCTGGGGAGTCAGTGTTTCACGGGGACAGAGTTTCAGTTTGGGAAGATGAGAAAGTTCTGGAGATGATGGTGCGGATGGTTGCACAACAATGTGAATGTGCTTAATGCCACCGGGCTGTGCACTTAAAAATGGTTAAGATGGTGAATTTTATGTCCTGTGTATTTTACTGCAACTAAAGATATTGGGAAAAAAAAAAAAAAGACAGGAAGGAAGGAAAGAGGAAGGGGAGGGAGGGAGGGAGTAGAGAAGAGAGGAAAGGAAGGAGAATCCCTGGAAGGCGTGGGATGGCGGGTCCCGCTGCCCTCCACGCCCCCTTCCACGCCACTCACGCTCATCACTATTAAACGACGCTGTGTGAAGCCGCCCTAATTTTTCTCATTATTTGTCTCATCTGCCGACATCACCCGTCCTGCCCCAGGATCTGCTTTCCTCACTCAGTGAGGCAACCTTCCCCTTTGCCCTTTGAGGAAACTTCTGGACCAGGACTCAGTCTTAATCGCCTCAGTCTCCCCCAGGCTGGCACAGGGCCTGGCATGCTTTCGACTCACTGAAAGCCCCAACTCTTTCTCAGACTTGCTGTGTGGCCTTGAGCAAGTGCCTTGCCCTCTCTGAGCCAAGGATTCCCAGCCTGTCAGGCGCTTTTAGGAATCCTGGCCCTGCCCTCCTCTTGGGGCGAAGGGGTGGGGATGGGGGGGATGAGAAAGGATACAGGAATGGTATAAGGGCTCCATAACTGGGTGGGACCGAAATAGTCCTGAAGTTTTGTGAGCACTGCCACTTTCGAAAATTAGCCAATAAGTCAGTGAAGGGGCGATTCTCGGGTAAGTCTGTCAGGGGCGAGCATGGAGCGGGTTGTGTTCCCCCCACTGTCATCAGGATTACTAGGAGGACTCTCTATGGAGTCTACTATTTTTGTCCGGTGGGTTACGTTGGTCCTGATTTCTCACAATAATCCTCAGGGTGGCTGTGAACTTTTCACTTGCCTAATGTCACTCTGTGACTAAGTGAGGGAGCCTGGATTTGAGCCTGGATCTGACTCCAAGCCCTCGAGAGAAGGGCAGGGCCTTGAGCTACATGCGTGCATGACATGGGTCCCCACTGAGCAGAAGCCACCAATTTCCCCCCAGCTGTGGACCCGGCTCAGCGCCAGCCCTAACCTGGCCCGGGCACAGCCCACTCCGCACAGACCTTTCTCTCCTGGCCTTGAGCCTTTCCTCTTCGTACCTGGAAGAGAGAGAAAGGAAAGCACATGAGATGCAGCCTGGGAATCCCCTTCCCTCTGGGAACAGGGAATCAATCTCACTGTCACATCTGAATCCATGCCAGGTCTTAGAGCAGAAAGGACAGCCGGAGCTGACGGGTCTACTGGTCTTTTTTATGTTTCCTGCAGCAGTTGCTTTACAAGCCTGCCCACGCCCACCCGACCCCAGGGCAGGGGATATCTGTTTTGTTGGTATATTCCACCAGCTGGAATAGATGCGGCTCAGCGGACATTTTTTGCAACAGCCCCGAGCACAGCCAGTATAAAGCGACCCCCTCATTGACGTGGGTTTGGTCTACAGGCCCCTCCATCAGGGCAAAGTTTTTCTGTAAAGGGCCAAAGAATCAGTATTTTTGGCTTTGCAGGCCAGTCTCTGTGGCAACCTCTCGATTCTGTTGTAGCTCGAAAGCAGGATGGTTTGTAAATGGATGCGTGTAGCCGTGTGCCAATAAAACTTTATTTATAAAGACAAGCCAGGGGGCCAGGGCTCACTGGCCCACGGCCTGCACTAGATAGCCAGGCCCACTGTGTTCTGTAATTTCACAGGAGCTTGTTTCCCTGTATTTCCTTCTTTTCTGCTTTCCCACACAGGTCTGGTTACCTGGCAGCTCGGTGGCTGAGAGGCAAGCAGCCCGGGGGGCAATGGGGATGGAGGTGCGGC
>NW_006787698.1:306008-327878 GCF_000442215.2 Lipotes vexillifer | reverse complement strand
GGGGGGGGGGGGTGTTCCCATGGCCCAGGGACACTCACTGTAGCACGCAGTCTGGGATCTGCACGTGCTCCATGGGGATGAGCTGCTCCAGATCTTCCAAGCTGTGCACATACTGGATCTTGTTGATGAATTTGACGCTGGTGGGAGAAGCAGGGAGACATCTGAAAGCCAGCCCTCAGGGTGGCCCCCCAGGGCCAGAAGGGGCGATGGCAGACAGGGTTGCACACGCAGCAGTATTCCGGGATGCCCCAAGCACCTTCGCCCAAGCTTCCCTCCCCACCTGTGCCAGCCTCCACCCCTGGCCCCTAGTGGGGGAACAGAGCAGAACCCGGGGTCTCCCCTTGCAAGAAGAGAAGCGTCCTGAACCACGTGTTGGACACCAGTCCTTGCTGAGCTGAGGAAATTCTTTGAAGGAAGCAGAGAGGAAAGAGATGCTGCTAGACTCCAGGCTCCATCCTCCCCAGGAGCTGCTCCTCTGTGTGAATCTTCCCAAGAATGCTTTTCTGGTACAATCGCCACTGCCTGGATGGCACCAGTAGTCATTTGGTCACGAGACAGATGCACATGGGGACTGCTGATTCATTCCACATTCTTTCGGGATGAATGGCTTGTTCCGGTCCAAACCCCAGCTCTGGCTGTCTGCTACCCACTGAGGTGCTTTGTCACCAGCGCATTGCTTTGAACTCGTGATTATTTTTTTTTAAAATTACCTTAAACCTAATTTTGGTAAAGTGTCCAATAAACTTTTTTTCAAGGTCAAATCAGTTTTTTTTTTTCCTTTAAAAAAATTATTTATTTAGTTGCGCCGGGTGTTAGTTGCGGCAGGTGGGCCCCTTAGTTGCAGCACACAAGCTCCTTAGTTGTGGCATGCAAACTCTTAGTTGTGGCATGCATGTGGGATCTAGTTCCCTGACCAGGGATGGAACCCGGGCCCCCTATGCTGGGAGTGCGTAGTCTTATCCACTGCACCACCAGGGAAGTCCCTCACATCAACTTTTCTAACGATGAGAAATATAAGGCCAAGAGAATGTAACAGGACACTAAGTCATAAAATAATCAAATAATAATAAAGAAAAGAAAAAAAGTAAGATAGAGTCACATAGTTACAAAACTGTGTCAAGAAGTTTTACATCTATTTTTAGAGATTAGATAAGAATTCGCCTCAAACTTTCCAGCACCCGGCTAAAACGGAGACCCATGAGGAATGTTACAGTTCGCAGTGTCCATAAGAGAAAAATACACAGGTTAATCAGTAGAGGCCACTGGTAACTGATCAGGGAATGATAGATGGTTTTCCCACAGAGAGTCACAAAGCGGCCATGTGTACCGGAATAAATAAACCCCACCGCTTTTGTGCAGTTGAAATTTCTTTTCTTTCTTCCTTTCTTTCTTTTTCTTCCTTCCTTCCTTCCTTCCTTTCTCTCTCTCTCTCTCTCTCTCTCTCTCTCTCTCTCTCTCTCTCTCCCTCCCTCCCTCCCTCCGTCCCTCCCTTCCTCCCTCCCTCCCTTCCTTCCCGGAGCTACAAAGCTTGCAGGATCTTGTTTCTCCCACCAGGGATTGAAGCCGTGCCCTCAACAGTGAAAGAGCAGAGTCCTAATCATTGGACCACCAGGGAAATCCCTGAAATTTATTTTCTTTTTTTTTTTTTAAAGAATCATCTCTTTTTTAAAAAATTTATTTATTTTTGGCTGCGTTGGGTCTTCGTTGCTGCACGCGGGCTTTCTCTAGTTGCGGCGAGTGGGGGCTACTCTTCGTTGTAGTGCGCGGGCTTCTCATTGCGGAGCACGGGCTCTAGGAGTGTGGGCTTCAGTAGTTGTGGCACACGTGCTCAGTAGTTGTGGCTCACGGGCTCTAGAGCGCAGGCTCAGTAGTTGTGGCGCACGGGCTTAGTTGCTCTGTGGCATGTGGGATCCTCCCGGACCAGGGCTCGAACCTGTGTCCCCCACACTGGCAGGTGGATTCTTAACCACTGCTCCACCAGGGAAGTCCCGAAATTTATTTTCTTAATTAAAAAAAAAATTATTCTTGGAACATGAGTTCTTCCTCCAGTTGGTGTGACAGAAAAGTAAAGGGCCCAGGGACAGGGAGTGAGTCTCAGACCGACTCTACCTGAATACCCCGGGTCTGGGAGGCTCTGAGGGTGGATGATCTGATTGGTTGCAAAGGTTTTTTTAGGGGGCACAGAGGCAACACCTGTGGTCTGAGCAGTGGGCTATAAATACAGGCGAGATCACATCGTGAGGACGCCATGGTAAAGCTGCAATGTCTGTTGTTGGAAATGGGTACCCGGTTTCCACGTGACGATGCTGTCTGCCTGTGAGCTGAGCTCTGTCTTGGGAAGCAGGGCTCTGGGGAGGGAGAATTCCGGTCCAGGGCGAGGCACATGCCCATGTTTAGATCATCGGGGAATAAACAGGACTTCTTTTTGAGATACAATCGCAGAACCTCACGGCTAGGGCCAGGTGGCAGCTCAGAATCTGTCTCCACTTCCCTCGGCTTTTAAACAGGGAAGCTTACTTTATCCCACTTTCCCCTCCTATTTCTCTGAAAGCTCAAAATGAGACCTTTGAAATTCACCACAGGAAAAGCAACCCAGGGAATTCCCAGGCCGTCCTGTGGTTAGGACTCCACGCTTTCACTGCTGAGGGCACGGGTTTGATTCCCGCTTGGGGAACTAAGATCCCACAAGCTGTGCAGCATGGCCAAAAAAATAATAAAATAAAATAAAAGTAGGAAAAGCAACCCAAAGTGAGAGAATTATCTGCATTCAAGGCAAATTTCGGTTCCCGAATTACGGGATGTCGAGGACAGAAGGCAATTCTGTTAGGCTGAAGTGTGTGTCTACCGTTTTGCCCTGTAATTGTCATCATTAGCACAAATGACCCAGAATTAGTGTATTAAAGGCCTGATTTCACTAATGTGCAAATGTCTGAGGTGCTTGGGAGTCATTGAACAGAGCGTCTGAAGTTGCCTCCTTGCCTCAGCTCTGTGATGCTCTCAAGGCAAAGTTTGACCCCGTCTATCAAACTCATCACAGATTCCTCACTGGGAACGTGGAAATGAAGGGCCTTCATTTAATTCAATGTTTTGAATTATATTACATTAAACGTGCGTTTACTTTTATGTGACGAGGGCGTTTAACATGACTAATTTTGTTTCACTTGCTCTGTGTGTCCAGGTGCTTCTATCTCCTGCACATTCCAAAGAAAGAACCAGCCCCTGAGACTCACAGGAGGTCACCTGTAAGCCCTAGGAATGTCCCGTCTGGTAAGCGTCTTCATTTACCCGGGGCCCATAGTCTGTGCTAACGATGTGCTTCCTGGTGGGGTCTTGGGCTGTCATATCAGTTACTGAGGAACTAAGGGGGCTGTGTGGGCACTCCATCCCCATGTGGCCACGCCTTGGTGGAAACCCTGGACACCAGGGTCAGCTTCTCTGTTGGCAATACTTCCTACACGTGGTCACACGTCATTGCAGGGAGAATGAAGGGCTTTGGGTACAACTCCACTGGGACAGGGCAATCAGAAGCTCCCTTCTGGCTTCTCCTGGACTCCCATATGCACCTTTTTCCTTTGCTGATTTCAATGTTCATCCTTCCTCTGTAATCAGCTGTAACCCTGAGCACAACAGCTTTTCTGGGTTCTGTGAGTCCTCTTGGTAAATCATCAAACCTGAGGGTAGTCTTGGGCACCCCCAAAACACACATGTATCGTTTTACCACATCATTGTGCAGGAGTGGGTCAGACCCTCCTGCCATCCTAATGCCCCTCCCTCACAGATTCCAGAGTGTACGGAGCTGGGCTTCCTTCTGAGGGCGTGTGGTGGGCTGGTGACCTTGCTGTGTGACTCTGAGTGATTCCCTGGAATATTCTGAGCCTCAGTTTCCTCATCCATGAAATGGGCACGGCCAAGTCAACCTTTCAGGGCTGTGGTTGTAAACTTTAAAAGGTATCCAGGGTTTCCCTGGTGGCGCAGTGATTGAGAGTCTGCCTGCCGATGCAGGGTACACGTGTTTGTGCCCCGGTCTGGGAAGATCCCACGTGCAGCGGAGCGGCTGGGCCCGTGGGCCCGTGAGCCCGTGGGCCATGGCCGCTGAGACTGCGCGTCCGGAGCCTGTGCTCCGCAACGCAAGAGGCCACAACAGTGAGAGGCCCGCGTACCACAAAAAAAAAATAAATAAATAAGACACACAAAAACCCAGGTAGCTATCTGGGCACAGGTCATGATCTTACCTGATAAAAGGGCGGGAGATGGCCAGCACGGTGCGGATGAACCAGGATGGGTGGACGATGATTAAGGACTTCAGGTTTTTCCGCAATCTGCGTGGGGAGACAGAGGAAGCAAGATGGGCTCCTTGGGAAAGCCCCGGGGAGGGAGCAGTTAACCGGTGTCACCTTCTCTCTGTGCCCAGGAGGTGCTATGCTTATCTTCATTGGCAGGGAGGAGGTGGAATCTCGGTAAAGCTAAGCCCCCTCGCAGAGTTTGCAGGTGTCTGGTCTCCAATCTCTCTTAATTTAGAGTCTGAGCATTTGACTTCGTGGCCACACCGTCTCGCATTTCTGAAAGATTTTCTGGGGTCCCATGGTTCTGAGCACCTATCATGGGCATGTTGAATTGCAGCCCCCTTATTTGGGAAGAGGGTCATTGTAGGAGAAATTAGTTAAGGTGAGGTCATATAGGAGTAGGGTGGGCCCCTAATCCACTATGACTGGTGTCCTTATAGAAAGGGGACATTTGCACACAGGTGTCCACAGGGGAGATTCTCCCTCACGGCCCCAGAAAGAACCAACCCTGCAGACACCTTGATCTCGGACTTCTAGCCCCCCAGAACTAGGAGACAGCACATATCTATTGTTTAAGCCACCCAGTCTGGTGCTTTGTTATGGCTGCCCCAGCTGACCACTACACACTTTTCAGAGGGACCTCAGGACCCCTTGCACCCCGAGGAGCTCCCCCAGCCCCACCCACTCACCTCCTATCAATCATCTGGTAACACTTTTTCAGCCAGCCGATGCCGGGCATCCTCCGCCGAGGCGTGGCACCATTCAGGTACACGATCATGTAATCCTCGGCCACAAGGAGCTCCAGACTGCTGATGACGTACCTGGTCACGGGACACAGACGACAGAGGACCCGACGGAGGGGCTCAGAGTCAGGAAGCCCAGTTCCCGGGACTGAACCCCTGGGGCACCTGCCCCTTCTGCCTCCGCCTGCCCTGGCTCTGCCAGCCACACCTGTTCAGGTGTTGTTGGCTGTCCTGACATACTCGGCCCAAGCGGGGGGTGGGGGATGACCCCAGCCCACCCCAAATTTGTGTCAGTGGGCACAGTGATTGTAGTAGTTACTATTTTATTGAGCACTTACTAGATGCTAAGTGATTTATATGCATGGTCTCCAATAATCCCGGGAGGTGGGCTTCAATAGCCCCAGATACACCTGGGGAACAGGCACCCACAGCCAACAGTCCACTGCACCAGACATTAGGGACCTGGGGTCTGTCCCAGCCCTGTCTCCCCCTAAGTGATTTCAGAAGAATCCTTTCTTTTTTTTTCAAACAACATTCTTTAAAAATTTTATTTATTTATTTATTTATTTATGTATGTTTGACTGCGTTGGGCCTTCGTTGCTGTGCATGCGCTTTCTCTAGTTGTGGCGAGTCAGGGCTACTCTTCGTCGCGGTGTGTGGGCTTCTCATTGCGGTGGCTTCTCTTGTTGCGGAGCACGGGCTCTAGGTGTGCGGGCTTCAGTAGTTGTGGTGCACGGGCTTAGCTGCTCCATGGCATGTGGGATCTTCCTGGACCAGGGCTCAAACCCGTGTCCCCTGAATTGGCAGGCAGATTCTTAACCCTGTGCCACCAGGGAAGTCCCTTTTTCTTTTTTCTTTAATATTTAGTTATGTATTTGGTTGCACCAGGTCTTAGTTGTGGCAGGCAGCCTCCTTAGTTGCAGCTTGCTGGCTCCTTAGTTGTGGCACGCAAACTCTTAGTTGCAGCATGCATGTGGGATGTAGTTCCCTGACCAGGGATTGAACCCAAGCCCCCTGCATTGGGAGCGTGAGTCTTACCCACTGCACCACCAGGGAAGTCCCAGAAGAATCCTTTCCTCTTTTTCAGCCTCTAATTCCCCATCTGTAGATTGGGGAGACTGGGCTCCCTGGTATCTCAGGCCACTTTCCAATCTGACCTTCCATGGCTACCTCCTTGTCCTCTGGCCTACGTGGCATCCAAGCCCCGCTGTGTAAGAAGGAAATCTTTGTAATAATGATAATAAGAGTGATAACGATTTGCTGAGTTCCTACTGTCATCTGCCAGGCGCTTTATCCATATTATCTGTCTCCATCATAATAAAACTGTACCTGTGTGTCCTTGGGCAAGTGACTTAACCTCTCTGTGCCTCAGGCTCTGCAGCCACAGAATGGGAGGCAACAGTAACTAACCCACAGGGTCCTGTCGAGGGTGGAATTCGTCATCACATACCAAGCCCTTCACTTCGTGGCTGCCACGTAGTAAATGCTCCATAACTGCGAGGGATGATGGCAGTTGCACCCGTGAGGCCCAGCGGGCGAGCAGGGGACTCAGATGCAGGTCTGCTGGCGGCCCAGCCCTTCCCTGGTGCCAGGCAGAGCCCCCCACCCAACGTGGTTCTTGCAGCAAGGTCCCGCCCACCAGGTGGGACCCTCAGATCTGTGGGCAGCTGGGACGGAGCGGGTGGGCCACTTACAGGAAGAGGTTCTCCATGACGTAGTGGTAGTCGGGGGAGCTGCTGTCTGGGAGGAAGCAGGCGGCAAAGACGATGATGGCGTTGAGACCTTCCCCGTAGTACCCTGGGGAGAGGCGGCCAGTGAGTGAGCAGCCCCAAGCAGAGATGGGTAGAGCCATCTCCCAGCTCTGAGCCGCCCCCTGCTCTGCCCCGTGCAGCAGCCTCGTCGCTGGCCAGCCCCTTTCCCACCCACTGTGCACACTCAGAGGGTACAGCTCTGAGTCACAGCAGCCTGGCTGGAGAAGCCAGCCAACGCTTGACCTGTCTCCGTCTTTGGTGGGGGACGCCAGCCACCCTCGTAGACATCTCCGATGTGCATCCGGCACGTCTACGCCTTACCCCCCTGCGAGTTTCACCCCTGCACACCCGGACACTAGGGCTTAATTTAACATCCCCCTGGGTCAGAAGAAGAGACTGAGGTCCAGAGAGGACCACTGATGGGCCTCCAGTTGCTGGAGCCGGGAGGGGGCCCAAGGGGTGTGGCCTTACCTCCGTGGGTCACCACCCTCATGTAGGGCCGGATCATGTGCAGGTCAATCCGGTGTTCCTGTTCCCCAATGATCACTGTCCGCCACAGACGCCCGTTGGCGGCACTGCCATCCTCGGCCGAGCCATCCCCAAACAGGTCCGCACTATCCCCAGGCATATTCTTGGCGGCGGCCACAGGGGTGTCATCTGGAAGCGCAGGGTTGGGGGAAGGTGAGCGGAAGGGACACCTCATCCCAGCTTCCCTCTCTGGGCTACCTTTGCCGCCTGTGGCCACGGAGCCCTCTCCTCTCTCCCCAAGCCAGAGGCGAAACCACTCATCCTATCCTTTGCTGACAGGCGGTGTTAGATTGGGGCTGCTGGGTGAGATGGAGGACCTGGGAGTTACAAAGTCATGCCTAAATAATAATTTTTCTTTCCCCAAGCCGTGGAACACAGGAAAGTGCTCAGTCAGGTGGTTGGCCTGGGTAGAGCCCATCTCTTGCTGTGTGACCTTGCACACATTCTTTCCCTCTCTGGGCTTCTCAGGATTCTTAACCACGCTTGAAATATCTGCCTCTTTCCCACCTTTCATCCTGAGATCTTCTCACCTCAGAAAATAGCCTGGCCATTTTCCCAGCTGCTCAGACCCCACACCCAGGTGTCACCTTCAACCCCCTTTTCCCCTTCGTACTCCACATCCACCCAGCAAGTGCTGTGGCTCTGCTTCTGTCCCCATGGCCACCGCCATTGCCACCTTTCTGACCTGTGCTCTTGCCTCGGCATGTCAGCTCAAATAACACCCATCCAGGGAGTACCGTCCCGGCAACCCTGCAAAGAGGCCTCCCTACCCCCAGGTAGCCTGGTTCAAGGAGTCTCGGCCTGGGCACTTTTGACCTTTGAGGGCCGGTCATTCTCTGTGGAGCCCCCTCCTCCATCCCAGGCGCTGTGAGGGTGTGGAGCCACCTCCCTGACCCCACCTATTTGATGCCGGGATTCCCTCAGTCATGACAACCACAGGTGTCCCCAAACATGGCCCAGTGTCCCCTGGGGGCCGGGGGCTGAATTGCCCCAGTGAGAACCCCCTGCCCTCTCCTATCACCTCGTTTCCCTCACAGCACCGACGACCAGGTGCAATTATCTTGTGTACATTTTTTCTGTTACCCAGAGCCTGGCTTTCCGATGGCCACGTGAGCAGGCAAGCGATGTCTATTCCTGACATGCCCCCGCCCGATCTCCCTGCTGCCCCCTACACAGCAATCAAGACCTCCTCCACAAACACCTGTGGAATCATGGGGAGGCCCTTCCTCTGGCCTCGGTCCCCTTTGAGAATCGGGTGAAAGACACATCTCCCAGCAAAGTCCACAAGTCCACGAGAAAATGTGCGTGGAGTCCCAGGAGCTGTCCTGGGAGCCCCGGGTTGGAAGGCCTGTCCCCCTTGAGCCTACGGGGATGGAGGAGGGGGGCTCTGGTCAGCTGGTCCCCAAGCCAAAGGGAGCGCTGGGGTCTGATTTGGGGGCTGGGCAGGTGCGACGAGCGACCTCACCTTCCCACTCCAATTCATTGCCGTTCCCCAGGAATTCCAGCGAGTCGGTCTCATCTGGGGTCTCGATGTCATCCACGTTGATATCCAGGTCATCAGGGGTGTCCAGGAAGTCATCGGACAGCAGGGAGCCCTCACTCTGGTCCAGGGAAATGTTGATCTCGGGGGCCACCAGCGTCTTCCGCTTACGATGAGCCGCGTTGAAGTTTAGAGTGTTGGGAGGGGCTGTGGGGGAACAGGAAAACAGAAAAAAACAAAAGCAAAACAAGATCAGTCACTTTTGCTGTTTTCTTTCTTCTTCCCCATCTCCTGTTCCCAACCCAGTGGAGATCCACTCTGCCCTGTTGAGGGGAGTGGTTAGAAGTCAGAGGACATGTCACGGCAGCGGTTAATATAACCATCTAGCGTGGAGGTCAAGGGCAGACGCTTGGACGTAGGGCAGACCTGGGTTCAGAGCCTGACCTCGCTACTCACCAGCTCCGTGACCCTGCAGTGCCATGTTGCTCTGAGCTTGACTCACTTTTACCATCTGCAAAATGGGACTCCCAGGTGAGTTGAGTCAAGGTTGAACAATGATGTGGGGATTAGACCCTGGGCAGCCTGGGCTCCAGCTGGTGTGCTCTGGACCTACCAATATCTGCGAGTCTTGTTTCTTCCAGCTAAGGCTGGCAGAGAATGTCCACATTCTGCTTTTGGCCTCTCTGTGATGCTCAACTCTAACAACTAACTTTTAGTGATCATGTAATGTAAGCCAGACACTCTGCAAAGCTCTCCCCTGCGTTTTCACGTTCCAACTTTGCTATTGCCCCTTTTAACAGATGAGCAAACTGAGGCACAGAAGGGCAGGATCCTCCCGTGTCACTCTGAAGCCTGTCGGGATGGATATTCCCCATGGTTTACACTGCTTCCTCCTAAAGACTCTTAGCCTGGACTCTGGTCTCCTTGTAAAAGGTGGTTTCTCCTCCTGGGCTGCCCCCCATCTGACAGCCCGTGGAGCAGAGCCAGCCCCTCAGGTTTACCCTGTTTCATTACACGGCCTTTGAGGACAAAATAAGTAAACTAGTAGGAGACTCCTACCCCTTTTATTGGATGAAGACACTCATTGATCCATAATTTCTTTTAATTAATTAATTAATTAATATTTTTGGCTGCGTTGGGTCTTTGTTGCTGCGCATGGGCTTTCTCTAGTTGTGGCGAGCGGGGGCTACTCTTTGTTGCAGTGCGCAGGCTTCTCATTGCGGTGGCTTCTCTGGTTGCGGAGCATGGGCTCTAGGCGCGCGGCCTTCGGTAGTTGTGGCATGTGGGCTCAGTAGTTGTGGCTTGCGGGCTCTAGAGTGCAGGCTCAGTAGTTGTGGCACATGGGCTTAGTTGCCCCATGGCATGTGGAATCTTCCCGGACCAGGGTTCGAACCCGTGTCCCCTGCACTGGCAGGTGGATTCTTAACCACTGCGCCACCAGAGAAGCCCCCATTGATCCATAATTAAATGGACCACATTTTTTTTTTCAGTTTGAATCTCACTTTTTTTCACTTTGAATCTCTCGGTCCCTAAGCAGGTCAGAGGTAACTGCTTCAGGAGACACTGGGATAGAAACATTCGCTTTGGCAGAAAATGATAAAAACACAGCAGTCACATTTATCAAGTGCCTGCTATGTGCGGAGCACTGGCATGATTTCTAGCTCTCACCGTGACCTTGTGTGGTGGGAAATGTTACCCACTTTACAGATTCGGACATAGAGGCAGAGACTTGCCCAAGGATCCGACCCCAGGCTTCTCAACTTACTCTGCCTTTTTCATGGGAAGTGTGTTAGAAGCAGTGAATCAGGAGTGCTTGATTTAAAATACTGCTACTCTTCCTGATGGGGTCAAGTTGTGGGTCACAGCATGGTGGCAGTAAGACTAAAGGTACAAGGAAGCACCGCGGCAGTATGCCACCACATGGACCTGGAGGATAGGGCATTGAGCCAAAGAAGACGGTTCTCCAGGCTTAAAACCTATTGGAACAAGTTTCAGACTTGCTGGGACCCGTGACCCCTTTCTTCCTTCCAATTTCTCCCATTTGGAATGAGAATATCTATTCTATGTCCATCCCGCCATCATGTTTTGGAAGCAGAGACATTGCCTGACTTCATAGGTCCACAGCTGGAGAGGAATTTTGCCCCAGGATGAATCACACCTGAGTTTTTTTTTCTCCTGCCTCCTGAGCCCTTCGACTGATTAGACACGGCCCACCCACACAACGGAAGGCAATCTGCCTTACTCAAAGTCCATGAATTTAAATGTAAATCACATCTAAAAAAACACCCTCAACAGAAACATCTAGAATTATGTTTGACCACATAGCTGGGTACCATGGGCCAGGCAAGTGAATACATAAAATTAGTGATCACATCTCCCCATCTCAAGTTCCTTAACTTAATCCTATCTGCAAAATCCCTTTTGCCATGTGAGGGAACATTCAGGGGTTCCTGGAATTAGAATCTGGATATCTTTGGGGGTCATCATTCAGCCAGTCACACCTAGGAAGTGGGGTACTGTTACTACACACTCCTCGTTTTACAGAAGTAGGAAATGGAGGCCCAGAGGGGTGAAAGGATTTGCCCAAGGTTACCCTGTGGGGATGTGACAACAGCGGGCAGAGCCCATGTGCCCAGGCAGGAAGAAGGGCTGGTATGTGGCATGTGGGCTCAGTAGTTGTGGCTTGCGGGCTCTAGAGTGCAGGCTCAGTAGTTGTGGCACATGGGCTTAGTTGCCCCATGGCATGTGGAATCTTCCCGGACCAGGGTTCGAACCCGTGTCCCCTGCACTGGCAGGTGGATTCTTAACCACTGCGCCACCAGAGAAGCCCCCATTGATCCATAATTAAATGGACCACATTTTTTTTTTCAGTTTGAATCTCACTTTTTTTCACTTTGAATCTCTCGGTCCCTAAGCAGGTCAGAGGTAACTGCTTCAGGAGACACTGGGATAGAAACATTCGCTTTGGCAGAAAATGATAAAAACACAGCAGTCACATTTATCAAGTGCCTGCTATGTGCGGAGCACTGGCATGATTTCTAGCTCTCACCGTGACCTTGTGTGGTGGGAAATGTTACCCACTTTACAGATTCGGACATAGAGGCAGAGACTTGCCCAAGGATCCGACCCCAGGCTTCTCAACTTACTCTGCCTTTTTCATGGGAAGTGTGTTAGAAGCAGTGAATCAGGAGTGCTTGATTTAAAATACTGCTACTCTTCCTGATGGGGTCAAGTTGTGGGTCACAGCATGGTGGCAGTAAGACTAAAGGTACAAGGAAGCACCGCGGCAGTATGCCACCACATGGACCTGGAGGATAGGGCATTGAGCCAAAGAAGACGGTTCTCCAGGCTTAAAACCTATTGGAACAAGTTTCAGACTTGCTGGGACCCGTGACCCCTTTCTTCCTTCCAATTTCTCCCATTTGGAATGAGAATATCTATTCTATGTCCATCCCGCCATCATGTTTTGGAAGCAGAGACATTGCCTGACTTCATAGGTCCACAGCTGGAGAGGAATTTTGCCCCAGGATGAATCACACCTGAGTTTTTTTTTCTCCTGCCTCCTGAGCCCTTCGACTGATTAGACACGGCCCACCCACACAACGGAAGGCAATCTGCCTTACTCAAAGTCCATGAATTTAAATGTAAATCACATCTAAAAAAACACCCTCAACAGAAACATCTAGAATTATGTTTGACCACATAGCTGGGTACCATGGGCCAGGCAAGTGAATACATAAAATTAGTGATCACATCTCCCCATCTCAAGTTCCTTAACTTAATCCTATCTGCAAAATCCCTTTTGCCATGTGAGGGAACATTCAGGGGTTCCTGGAATTAGAATCTGGATATCTTTGGGGGTCATCATTCAGCCAGTCACACCTAGGAAGTGGGGTACTGTTACTACACACTCCTCGTTTTACAGAAGTAGGAAATGGAGGCCCAGAGGGGTGAAAGGATTTGCCCAAGGTTACCCTGTGGGGATGTGACAACAGCGGGCAGAGCCCATGTGCCCAGGCAGGAAGAAGGGCTGGTATTCCAGGGTGACCAACTATCCAGATCGGCCCCAGAAACCTGGAACAAATTGGTACCCCTACCTGGCTCATGGGCATAGTGTGGTACAGGGGTAGGCAGAGATGGCTGTCACTGCTGTGTGACCGCAGGGATGTGGCTGTCCCTCTCTGGGCAGTCTTTCCCCTGTAGGGTGGGCTCTGTGATGGGCTGCATGGGGGAAATGCAGGGGACCCTCAGCAGAACTCTGCCAGGAGATGTCATCAAGGAGAACACATGTTTGAGGCAGCTTCTCTGGCTGCCCCAGACCCCCTGTCCTCAAAGTCTGGGGCTTTGGATCCTCAGAGCCATAAGCCCTCTTGAGTGCTCAGGGCAGCAAAGCCCTCCCAGGGCTGACTTTGTGCCTGGCATCCCCTGGGCACTTTACACAAATCATCTTGTTTAATCTTTGCATGCCCCTTCTGTGGGAGGCTCACTACCTGTATTTAGTAGATGAGGAATTGGAGTCACAGAGAAGCTAAGCAACTAGTTCAAGGACACACAGCAACTGACTTCGTGACGGCTCCCACACACGTCTCTGGCCCACAACCACACTGCTTTCCCTGCAGGACTTGGAGCAGAGCAACCCCCTTCCCTGACATTCCACCCAGGAGGCATGACCTCTGACATTTCTACAGTTATAGTGCTGGGCACAGCCCAGACCATGTGCCCATTTCTGCATGCATGGAAACTTACAGGATGTGTCTTCTGTGGCACTGCCAAGCAAGTCCATCCCCGTCTCTTCCGAGAGTGGCCTGCAGACCCAGCCGGGAGCGGACATCAGCCACCAGGCCCCACAATTCCAGGCACAGGAGCATGGAGTTCAGACAAAATGACACCAACAAAATCTGTTTAGCTTTGAGAAACCGTTGGGACAAAATACATCTGCTCGCGAGCACAGAAAATCATAAACAATCAGCGCTGGAGGGCTCCCACTGGATCATCTAATAAATATTAAGCCTTTTTTGGGGGGGGGTGGGGACAGGGAAAGCTGAGGCCCAGTGAGAAAAAGGGTCTCATCTATATTTTATTTGGAATATAAGCAGCATTCTTCATGGGTTGACCCCGCAGGGTTTGGTCTCTGATGAACTGTTGCTATTAACGCAGCCAGAAGTTGTCCAATGGACATAGCAGACAACTGAAAGAGCTCTCTGTGGCCAATGCTGGACTGGTCTGACCAACAAAATATATCATGAAATATTGGATTGTGAGCCAGTGTTTAAAATAAAATGTCCATGAGTCCGTCCATACAGATATAAATAAATGATTGAATAAGTAAATACAGGGAGAAGAGACAAATTTTTCCTGCAGAGAAAAATTTCATATAATGTCTGTAGATATTCTGCCCTCAAGGAGATGGAAAGTAACACCCTTCTCTGTAAGTGTGGGCTGGGCACAGTGGCTTCCTTCCAAAGAGGACAGTATGGGAAGGGGGGAGGCGTGACTTTACAGTGGAGACACCCAACCAGCATGAACTCAGCCAGGGGACCGAGGTCAACACCAGCAGTGATGAGTCATGTTGATGGCAGGCACCCCGAGATGAAGAATGAGATGGCCCTTCACAGGTGGTCCTCCTCCCAGCACCCAGCGCCCCAGTGTAACCGTGAGAAAGACAGCAGACAAGTTCCTACTGAGGGAGATTCTACAAAATCTCTGGCCACAGTCCTCCTCAAACCCGTCAAGGGCATCGAGAACAAGCAAAGTCTGAGAAACTGTCACAGCTCAGAGGATCCTGAGGAGACATGATGCCTGAATGTTACGTGGGAACTTGGGTGGGATCCTAGGAAAGAAAAAGGGTATCAGGAGAAAAGGACTATGGAAATCTGAATAAATTCTGGACTTCAGTTAACAACAGTGTAACAATATCAGTCTATTAATTGTAACAAATGTATCAGCCTAATGTAAAATGTTAATTTAGGAGAAGCTGAGTGTGTGGGGAGGTGTATGGAAATTTTCCGTAATATTCTTGCAACTTTTGTGTAAACCTAAATCTTCTAAAAAGTAAATTTTTTTTAAAAAAAGAAAGGCAGCCAGCTATACATTTGTGCCCCTTTAATGCTTAGTGGAGCACGAATTTGCAAAATAAGACCTGTTTCTCTGGCCATGCCCAGACTGGTTTTTTTTTTTTGGACCACAGCTCATGCCGCCTGACTTTGACCCACGTGCTCTGGCTCCTTTGTTCCCTAGGGAAATAGTTCCAGGCAGAAGGTTTTTCAGAGTGCACGGGGCTGTCAGAGGCTCTAGCTGCAGGGTGTGCTGGCTCAGGGAAGCACTGCCGCGTTAATTCATCTCTGCAACTCAGCAGTGCCAGCTCAGCTGGAATGGGAGCTGGTTAGATGGGGAAGGACAGTAGAATGCTTTTTCTTTTCCTTTAACAAAACCATTCATTCCATCACCTCTGTTCCTTGTAGGGCATGAGCTGGCACCCTCTGTAGGGTGGGATCTATCCATGCTTCTTCCTCCGCACCCGCCACCCCCGCCCACCTTTCTCCCGTTCACCATGCTTCCAATGTTCTTTGAGTAACCACTACCTTCCAGGTGCATTGGAGGTCTTGGAGGGTCTTGGAGGTAAAGAATGAATCAGATGTTGCCCTGCTCTCATAGAGGTCAAAAGTCAAAATAGAGCAGAGGTCCAAAGGAAATGAAGGGCTTCCCTGGCGGTGCAGTGGTTAAGAATCCTCCTGCCAATGCAGGGGACACGGGTTCGAGCCCTGGTTTGGGAAGATCCCCCATGCCGCAGAACAACTAAGCCCGTGTGCCACAACTACTGAAGCCCGGTCGCCTAGATCCTGTGCTCTGCAACAAGAGAAGCCACCACAATGAGAAGCCCACGCACCACAACAAAGAGTAGCCCCTGCTCGCTGCAACTGGAAAAAGCCTGCACGCAGCAACAAAGACCCAAGACAGACATAAATAAATAAATTTATTTTTAAAAAATGACAAAGGAAATGAAGACACATATCCATGCAAAAGCTCATACCTGAATGCTCACAGCAGCATGATCACATTGGAAACAACCCAACTGTCTACCAAGTGATGAACGGATAAACAAAACATGGTCCATCGTACAATGGAATATTATTCAGCCACGAAAAGGAGTGAAGTGCTGACACCTGCTACAATGTGGATGGACCTTGAGAACATGATGCTCAGTGAGAGAAGCCAGACACAAAAGGCCACATAATGTGTGATTCCATTTATATGAAACGTCCAAAACAGGCAAATCCACAGAGACAGTTGGTGCATTTGTGGTTGCCACGGGGATGGGGTTTCATTTCGGGGTGATGGAACATTTTACAACTAGACAGAGGTGATGGCTGTACAACATGTGAGTTGTTCATTTAAAATGGTTATTTTGGGACTTCCCTGGTGGTCCAGTGGCTAAGACTCCATGTTCCCAATGCAGAGGGCCAGGGTTCCATCCTTGGTCAGGGAACTAGATCCCACATGCCTCAACTAAAGACCCCACATGTCACAACCAAGACCTGGTGCAGCCAAATAAATAAATAAATAAATAAATATTTTAAAAAATTAGGGCCCAGGGCTTCCCTGGTGGCGCAGTGGTTGAGAGTCCGCCTGCCGATGCAGGGGACATGGGTTCGTGCCCCAGTCCGGGAAGATCCCACATGCCACAGAGCGGCTGGGCCCATGAGCCATGGCCGCTGAGCCTGCGTGTCCGGAGCCTGTGCTCTGCAACAGGAGAGGCCACAACAGTGAGAGGCCCGCGTACCGCAAAAAAAAAAAAAAAAAAAAATTAGGGCCCACCCTAAAATGGTTATTTTGGGGACTTCCCTGGCGGTCGAGTGGTTAAGATTCCGTGCTTCCAATGCAGGGGGCGCAGGTTCAATCCCTGGTTGGGGAACTAAGATCTCACATGCCCACCGCACGGCCAAAAATAAAATAAAATAAAATGAAATAAAATGGTTCTTTTTATGTTATGTAAATTTCACCTCCATTTAAAAAAGAAAAAAAGCAAGCTTCAGATTAAGTCAGAAGGTTTTAAAGAGGGATCTTTTTTTCAGTTTGAGACTGAAGACCACTCACACGCCCATTTCGTGTACACGTTGCTCTGGTCCCTCTGGTCTGTAGCTGACACCCCTGCTCTCAACACGGGGAGGGCAGCTGGTAACCCACAAATAAGTCCGGGATCCGGGAGTACAGGAGGCATACCACCTACTTGCAAGGTTACCCAAAATCATGCTCTGAAATTGCAGGCTGACAGCTGATGCACCACCCCTAGTTTTATCCTGCCCACACAGCATTTCACAACATTTTAAATTTGCTGTCAAATCAGAGATATGACACAAAAAGTCTAGATATCAGTCTTTTCTTGAATCAGATCTGCACTTCGTGCATGGTAACCGCCACCAGCAGCTGACTGTCCACCACCCCTGCTCACCTGGGTGCCGGGATTTCCTTCCGGCTCCTTCCCCTCATTTACTCTGCCTTCCCTGTTTCCATCAGTCTGAGGCTGTAATCCCTGTTGTTCTAGAATCAATTAGAACCGTACTTTACCCCACGGACAGGGCACTCACTCTGTTGGAATGTTGACGGCATCATCGTCTTGTTTCCTCCTCACAGTATCCCTATGAGGCAGGTAGCAGCCCATTTCACAGAGGAGGAAACGGAGGCTAAACCAGAAGATGCCCAAGGGCAGAGCGAACCACTTACAAAGGCAGAGCTGAATCCGGTCATTGCCCTCTACTGCCCCCTTGTGTCCAGTCGGCTCATGTGAACAAACCCCACAGGTCCACAGGGCTGCAGCTTTCAAGGTCAGGTAAGACCTGGTTATTTCCACAAGCCCCAGGAAGACCTCAGCTAATGAAGAGCTGAAGTCCCTTCACGAACTCAAAGTGGATCCAGAGGGCTCCCTGCAGCACTTGCTTTCAGTCTGTGCTGGGAAACCCATGTAAAAAGTGGAGTTCCCCCTAATCCACCAGGTGTACAGTGTGGCTTTATTCTTCTGGTGTGGGTTGACTTGCATCCCCCCAAAAACATAATTCAGGTGTTAACTCCCAGAACCTGGGAATGTGACCTGTTTGGAAATAAGGTTGTTGTAGACAGCATTAAGTTGAGATGACATCATACTGGAGCAAGGTGGGCCCTACAGCCAATCAGTGGTATGATTGTAAGAAGAGGCAAGTTTGGACACAGAGACACAGAGGAGAAGGCTGTGTGAAGATGGAGGCAGATTCAGATCAAAACTACAATGAGGGGCTTCCCTGGGGCTCAGTGGTTAAGAATCCACCTGCCAATGCAGGGTACACGGGTTCGAGCCCTGGCCCGGGAAGATCCCACATGCCGCAAAGCAACTAAGCCCGTGCACCACAACTACTGAGCCTGCGCTCTAGAGCCCGCATGCCACAACTACTGAAGCCCACGTGCCACAACTACTGAAGCCCAGGCGCCTGGAGCCCGTGTTCTGCAACAAGAGAAGCCACCGCAATAAGAAGCCCGCGCACCGCAACAAAGAGTAGCCCCCACTCGCTGCAACTAGAGAAAGCCCGCACACAGCAATGAAGACCCAACTCAGCCAAAAATAAAAAACAAACAAATAAATAAATTTATTTTAAAAAAAACTACAATGAGGTATCACCTCATATCGGGCAGAATGGCCATCATCAAAAAATCTACAAACAATAGATGCTGGAGAGAGTGTGGAGAAAAGGGAACCCTCCTACACTGTTGGTGGGAATGTAAATTTGTACAGCCACTATGGAGAACAGTATGGAGGTTCCTCAAAAAACTAAAAATAGAGCTACCGTATGATCCAGCAATCCCACTCCTGGGTGTATATCTGGAGAAAACCATAATTCGAAAAGATACATGCACCCCAGTGTTCACTGCAGCACTATTTACAATAGCCAGGACATGGAAGCAACCTAAATGTCCATCAACAGAGGAATGGATGGATAAATAAATAAAGAAATCTCATATATATATAACGGAATACTACTCAGCCATAAAAAAGAACAAAATAATGCCATTAGCAGCAACATGGATGGACCTAGAGATTGTCATACTGAGGGAAGTAAGTCAGGCAGAGAAAGACAAACATATGATATCGCTTATATGTGGAATCTACAAAAAGCGTACAAATGAACTTATCTACAAAACAGAAATAGAGTCACAGATGTAGAAAATAAACTTATGGTTACCAGGGGGTCAGGGGGAGGGATAAACTGGGAGACTGGGATTGACATATACACACTACTATATACAGAAGAGATAGCTAATAAGGACCTACTATACAGCACAGGGAACTCTACTCAATACTCTTTAATGGCCTGTATGGGAAAAGAATCTAAAAAAGCATGCAGGACCTCCCTGGTGGCGCAGAGGTTAAGAATCCGCCGGCCAATGCAGGGGAAACGAGCTCGAGCCCTGGTCTGGGAAGCCCACATGCCACGGAGAAACTAAGCCCGTGCGCCACAACTACTGAGCCTGCGCTCTAGAGCCCGCGAGCCACAACTACTGAGCTCATGCACCGCAACTACTGAGCCTGTGTGCTGCAACAACTGAAGCCCGTGTGCCTAGAGCCTGTGTTCCGCAACATGAGAAGCCACCGCAATGAGAAGCCCGTGCACTGCAATGGAGAGTAGCCCCCACTTGCTGCAACTAGAGAAAGCCTGCACGCAGCAGTGAAGACCCAACGCAGCCAAAAAAAAAGAAAAAGAGTGGATATATGTATATGTTTAACAGATTCACTCTGCTGTACACCTGAAACTAACACACATTGTAAATCAACTGCGCTCCAATAAAAATTTTAAAAAGTAAAAATAAAAAATAAAACACAAGCTTAAAAACTAAAAAGATGGAGGAAGGCAGAGACTGGAGTGATGCATCTACAAGCCAAGGCAGGCCGAGGATTGCCAGCCACCATCTGAAGCTGGAGGAGGCTGGAAGCATCCTTCCCTAGAGCCTTCATAGGGAGTATGGCCCTGCTGACACCTTGATTTTGGATTTTTAGCCTCCAGAACTGTGAGAGAAAACATTTCTTCTGTTTTAAGCAAGTTCCTGGTACTCTGTTATGGCAGCTCTGGGAAACTCACATGCCCTCTCAGCATGAAATCCAAATTTCTCTCCTACTGCATCCCCTACCATGCCAAGGTCCTCTCTGCCCCAGTGCCTTTGCACATCCCACCCCCTCTGCCTAGAGGGCCACTTCCTGCTTTCTTTGACTGGTGAACTTGCTCAGCCTTTCAGGCTAGGTCAGCATCCTCCAGGAGGCCCCATCTGAATCTGACATCCACCCCACTCCTGCATCCTGCCTCAGAAGCCTCCTTTAGCACTGAGTCTGTGGTACTGTGTGCTAATTGCTTGTTTCCTGGGCAGACTGTGAGCCCTTGAAGGGGAGGAAGTGCCTCTTCCTCTCTTGCTTTGGTGAGTCACAGGCCTGGACCTGGGAGAAGCAGCCCTCAGCAAGGGTTCTGAAGGAAGGAGCAAGTGAGGGCACATTATGTAAGTGGCAGGGAAAGGCCAAAATCTAGAAACAACTGTCACCTGGAATCAGCTGTTATTGCAATAATTCTGGCTTCAGAGGTGGCTCCTGGACCGAATTCTACCCTCAGATCCTAGCTTCTGGCTTAATGTTACTCACAGTGTTTAAGAAGGGAATTGGGAATAAACTGTGGGCCTCAGGACCTTTGAACATGCCTCCTGCTTCCCAACTGGTGCCCCAGGGCTTCAACGGCGTTAAGATCGGCTGTGCTGCCTCAGTCTCCCATCCAGGGCTTTCCAGCCTCTGTTTCTGTTGGACGGCGGCCACCACCTCTGGTGCAGGGTAACAGCCAAAACTCTTTCCGGGCATAAGTAGGCTTTTCCAAGGCTCAATGCGGGGCCAGCAGCACTGGGGCTTATCACAGGACTCCTGCAGAGCTAAGTCGGGAGAACCAGAGAGGGAACTGCTGAAAGGCATTCAAGAATTATCCATTGGCAACTTTGGTGGTTTCAGATACTCAGATAAATCTGCCCCTTTTCCTTCTCTGCAATTTCCAACACTTCTGTCCATTCATCTTGCTCCGGTCTCCCCCAGCACCATCACCTCTTGGTTGGGAAACTAAGATCCCACATGCTCATGGCACAGAATAAAATAAAATAAAATGGTTATTTTTATGTTATGTAAATTTCACCTCCATTTAAAAAAGAAAAAAAGCAAGCTTCAGATTAAGTCAGAAGGTTTTAAAGAGGCATCTTTTTTGCAGATTGAGACTGAAGACAACTTACATGCCCGTTTTGTGTACACGCACAGCATGGCCAAAAAACCAAACAAACAAAAAGGGTGGGGCCCTGATCCCCTAGGACTGTGACCTTACAAGAAGAGGGAGAGCCACGAGAAAGCTCCCCCTGCACATGCAAGCACAGAGGAAAGACCACATGAGGATGCAGTGAGAAGGCCAGGAAGAGAGCCCTCACCAGAAGCCAACCCTGCTGGCACCTTGATCTCAGACATCCAGCCTCTGGAGCTGTGAGAGAATAAATGTCTGCTGTTGAAGCTGCCCGGGGTGTGGTATCCTGCTATGATAGCCCAGCATCGCTGGAGCACAGTAAAGAGAATGGCGGAGTTGAGGAAGGCAGAAGATGCTGAGGCTGCTCAGAGCCTGCCATCACTTCCTGGCCTAAACCCACGGCTGCTGCATGAGGGACTGCTGAGCTGGGCAACAGGAAATCACCTCTGTGCATGTGTTGGGCTGGGGGAGGGACATTGCCTGGCCTGCCCTGTGCAGGGGCGGGCAGATACAAACAGATTGAGCATAGATAGATAGAGAGACAGACAGCAGACAGACAGACACAGGGAGAGACAGGGGCAGAAGAGAGAGATGGGGGTTGGGGGAGAGAATGATAAAGCAAAGGAAGTAAAATCTTAACAATCAGCAAATCTGGGTAAGAGTTTACAGATATTCCTTATACCATTCTTATAGTTTTTTTTCTAAGCTTGGGACTATGTCAGAATAAAAAGTTACAGGGGGAGGGATAAATTGAGAGATTGGGGGCTTCCCTGGTGGTGCAGTGGTTGAGAGTCCGCCTGCCGATGC